>NC_140961.1:164509708-164564708 GCF_056783735.1 Eptatretus burgeri
ACAGATACTGCTCTTTCTAAATTCCTTTTTCTCTCCCTTTGTTAATGACAATGGTTTATAGGTTTTAACCATTATTTCTCTTCGTCTTGTACAGTCTTTTTCCAATCGTCTTACAAACCCCTCTGAGGCATCTTCTCCTCGATAAAGTTCGAACTTGTATTCATCAACAACAGATGATTTGATATAATAACAAACCACAAGGAGTATGTTTTTGATATTTATTTGTGTATGATTTATTTGGATTTGGAGAAACAGGATCTATCTTTTCAAGGACACTTTCAAAATCAGCATATATCACAAACGGATGTTTTATAGATTTGTTAAAATCTTTGAGTGATATGTTTGAACCTGCTTTTGGTAAATTGATTACGGTTGATTTATGATTATGACAACATTTTGAATGTTGATCTAATCGTTCTATTGTATGAAAGGAGTTGAGACATCTCTTCCAAGGATACGTTTTAAATTTTCTCTTGTATAGTTGTGATTTGGTTAATTTTGATAAATTTTTGATGACAGCATAATGTGATTTTTCCTTTGAAGTAAAGTAGAGAAGGTCAATGTGTGTTTCATCATTTTTATCGTTGTTTGAAATATTTAATATCTGAACTTTGTTTGTATCCGTTAATCGATATACATTAACAGATCGATTATTCATTTTTTCAAATTTAGGAATACCGCTCAATGACATTGGAAACTTTAAATCTTTAACATTTAATGTATTCTCGTGTTTCATATAATGTTCAACCCTTTCAGGATTCGATTGTGGAGGATGTAAGTGAGCAAGAACAGACGATAGAAAACATTTATTATCTTTGTTTTGAATATTAACAACCGCTTTCTAAAGTTGTATCTCTTTTGGTAAATCAATACAAGAAGAAGCTTGACGAGGATCTGATTTTAAGATGTGTATATCCAAAAAGATTATTTTTGTTATAGGAAAACCTCTACTTACTCCAGTGTTATCAACATCTTGTTCTTGTCTCTGGAGTTCATCGGAAACATCACATCTTACAAAACCTTAAAAGGATAAGATAAAGTGAGGGTTTGTCCTCATAAAGGGAGTAGTTTCATCACCTTCTCTTACAATATTCAATTTTACTCCCATATAAAACTTTAAAGTTTTCATTTCACTTAATGTGTTTTTAATTATAGTTTCAATGCTTTGTTTAACCATATCAACTGCTTCAATGATTGAAGATGGTCCAGGGTCTTAAAAGCAAAACAATATTATTTTTATACGTCCTTTAAATGACCCATCAGTGTTTTCAATGGAGAATTTCATGGCACCTTAGCTTTCTTCATTGTTCTTGTGTTGGTGTGATTGAAGATGTTCATTATAAGTTTTTTTTTTTTAAAGAATATCATTATCACATCTATCACAATGTTTTGTTTCTTGGTCAAGTGGAGATATTTGTCTGAAAAGATTGAATGTGTGTTTGTTGGTTTGAAGGTGTTTTTTATAACATATATATATATATATATATATATATATATATATATATATATATATATATACATATATATATATATAATATATTCAGGATTACAACTGTCACAGTACGTTGTATTCACCATCGACATAAATGTAAAACAAAACTTTGCTTCAAATAAAATGTTCTTGATGAAAATTCCGTTTAATTTGGAGGTGAATCTGTGCTTAAAATCATTTTATCCTCCAAGTTTTCTCACATTATAAATACAATGCATCAAGACACAAAAGACAAGTTTCAACAAATCTCTTCATTTGTAAAAGATACTGAGAAATATGTCGAGGATGTAAAATTGAATAAAGATAAATATAACAACTATTGGATAAAAACAATTATGGTGAATAATATGAGTTCTTCAATTTCTTTTAGTGGAAGGGCTTTTAGCATATCTGGAGGAACCTAAATTAAAGAAGCTCAAACAAAAGTTTCTCCTCTCCTTCTGGCAATATATTCAAAACTAGAAAAAGCAATGAAACAAGAAAAAGTATCAAAAAAAAAACCTAATGGATGAAGCTTTAGAAACAAAAGATAAACCCATCTGTAATACGCAAGGAGAAATTTGTATTTTTTTCAACAACCCTAAAGATGTAAATCCTGAAGAAATAAAGGATGTTAATATATTAGGTGAAACGATTTCATTCAATAGAAGTTAAGGAGAATTTAAAAATCACCTTTACTATAAAAAATGTAGCAGTTGAATCTGTTAATGAAAAAAAGTATATAGATGTAGATGGTAATGTTTTTTTCTACTAATTAAATACGAGTCATTATTCAACTGAAGATTTTGAAGATTATGAGTGATGATAGTATCTCTATTGGAACAGAAAACACTTATGATACCGAGAGTTTGTGTTCAAACGATAGTTATGAAAGTAGTTTTATAGATGATTGTGAAAGCAACAATGAAAGTCCTGAAGATGATATCGAAGATGAATTTTATTTGAAGTGAAGTTTTACTTTATAAATATGAATAGTTTACTAGATTTTGAGCCTCTTGAATTTCCTGATTCTCCACATGACAAATTTGAGAATTGTCCTGCATGTGAAAGATGGGGATTAAACACAGAGTCAAAAGCCGATAAACAATGTATATTCTGTGATTATCTTCTAATTAATGATAAGAAAAATATAAAAAGGAATATAATTCTTTGAGATTTACACCAAAAATTAATTGCTTTCCAAGATTGATTCGATAAATGAATGTCAAGTATGAGGGTGATAATACACCTTTTCATAAAAGAGAAGACACTGAACAAATGACGACCATGTTTTGTGGATTGATGATTTAGATTATTAACAATTGTCATTTTCAGGGAAATATCAACACAATATATTGTATAAATAAAATAATGGATAATCTTGAAATTAAACCTGAACTTAGGATAAAACATGGAGTTTCCAAGAAAGGCAATAAAAAATTAAATAACCAGTTTTCCAAATATATAAATGAACGATTTTTTACCCATTTGGGAAAATAAGATAAAATTTAACAACCATAAAAATCTTCCAAATTAATGAAGATGTCTCATGGTTGGTTCAAGCGGATATGGAAAACCCTGCTTACTTTTAAAGATAATCCTTACTCCCAACTTTTTAGATCATGATAATTTAATAATTTTCACAAAGTGAAGTTTTCAACCTGAGTATCAACTACTCTCACAAGGTTTTAATGCGGGTATTCAAAAACAAGATATAATTGGTGAGGGTTAGGATTCGGGAAATCATGAAGAAAAGGAGAATTCCCCTGTTGACCTTTATAATTCAGTGAATGGTATTTTCCAATAAATAAATGGACATGAAAAAAGAGCAAGAATATTTAAGGCACATCAAGAGTTGGTTTCAAAAGTTGTAAAACAACAGGAAGAAATAAAGAAGAAACACAGACAGAAACGAATGGGTGAAGAAGCATTTGAAAGAAAACAAGAGA
Source organism: Eptatretus burgeri (assembly GCF_056783735.1). NCBI lineage: Eukaryota > Metazoa > Chordata > Myxini > Myxiniformes > Myxinidae > Eptatretus > Eptatretus burgeri. Next base: position 164,513,129 of record NC_140961.1, read on the forward strand.
AAAATTTTAAACCACTTTTAAAAACTTCCCAAGAAAAAATTATAGATGCTTCCACAGTTCCCACAATAGAATATACTCCTAAAAAACTTCAAATGTTAAAAGATTTCAGTCAAATGAAGGAGGAAGAATTGGAGCATATAAGAGAATTAGAATATGATGATGAAGGATTATTTCAACTGGAAGAGATGAATCAACCCCCTGATTATATTGTGAAGGCTCTTCAAAACAATGAATATTCAGCAGATTCAAAAACCAAAGCAGACTCATTCCAACAGCACAACCAGCAAATATTTCATCTTGTTAACGAAAAGGGATGGATATTTAATGATGAATTAAGGTTCTTGAGTTCTGCTCAACCCCCAATTAAACTAACTCCTACATTAATGTATCTTTGAACAAAAGATGGAAAACAAGGTTCAACTGAGGGATGATTCAAAGTATTTTGATAGACCATTGGATGTGAAAAATAAGGATGATCGAGTATATATTGATCTGCTGGACTCTCTTAATTATAGGGTTAGTCTATCTGGTAGAAGTAGGAAGAATGAGAAGGAGAAACACATTATTCAGGCTTTAAGTATCCTTGGTTCAGGTGTTAGTTTTCTTCCAAATGACACGTCACAATTATTTAATCGACTGTTATTGCTGTTATTGAAGGCTGGAAGAAGTTACAGAAGGCTGGAAGAAGTTTCTGAGTTACAGAAACACCAAAACAAAGAGACGGAATTACAAAACGAGTTGAGGATGGTGAAAGAAGAAAGAACGACAGCGGAGAATGAAATGTTAAGGAAACACACTGTACAGATCAAACAGCTGGAAGCGAGGGCTAGATTAAAGAATGAGGAACAAGAAAGAGTACTGAAAGAACAAAGATTGAGACAGGAGAAGGAAGTCAGCCAACTGAAGGAAATAACGAGATTGCAGAATGAGGAACAAGGAAGACAGTGGAATAGCAAATACAAAGAACAAGGAATGAGACAGGAGAAAGAAATCAGTCAGTTGAAAGAAATGACGAGATTGCAGTATGAGATGCAAGAAAGAGTAATAAAGGAAGAACGAATGAAGCAGGAAGGAGAAATCAGGAGATTGAAGGACACGAGATTGGAGAGGGAAGAACGAGAGAGACAGTGGAATAAAAAACACAAAGAACAAGGAATGAGACAGGAGAAGGAAATAACGAGATTGCAGAATGAGGAACAAGGAAGACAGTGGAATAGGAAATACAAAGAACAAGGAATGAGACAGGAGAAAGAAATTAGGAAATGGAAGGAAATAACGAGATTGCAGAACGAGGAACAAGAAAGACAGTGGAATAGAAAACTGAAAGAGTATGAATTTGAAACTGAACGACAAAAGGAAAAAAATAGGTTGGAGTACGAGGAGAAAGTGAAGGAGCAACGACTGAAACAGGAAAAAGAAATCAACCAATTGAAGGAAACTATGAGGTTGGAGAATGAGGGACAGGGAGTGAAAATAATTAAAAAGGAAAGACAAGAACAATTAAAAAAGAAAGCAAGGTTGAAATATGCAGAAATAATGAAAGAACAACGAACGAAACAGGAAAAAGAACAAAGCCAATTGAAAGAAACAATGAGATTGGAGGCTGAAAAGCATGAGGAACAGTGGGAGAGAAAACAAAAACTATACGAGTTTGAAATTAACCAGCTCGAGGGGAGAGCAAAATTTGAGTCCACGGAGATCGAAAAACTCCGGGAGGAGAACGAAGAACTCAGGAAGTTCCGAGAGGAGGAACGACTCAAAAGGAGACAGGAAGTAGAGCAATACAATAATGTGGGACGTGTGACATCACCACAAGGAGGAACGTTAGTGGTGCGGGACTTAATTGACATCGCTCGACGGATGAAACAACGATTGGGGCAGGCCCTGATAAAGGAGACACAAATAAAAATGGAGACGAGGGAAGTAACAAAGACAAAGAAGGAAGTAGAAGTATTGTCAGAGACACGGGAGATAGACAGAGTCGAGAATAAATTAAATGGAACGAAGGAGGAAACAGAGACAAGGATCCAGGAAGAAACTAATAGACACGAAGAGACAATAGAAATAGAATATATAGAGACGCAGGAGATAGAAAAAATAGAGGAGAGACTGCATGATAAAGACGGGGTTAAAGGAACGGAAAACACACACACATAGTTAGCGAGGGTTAATGGGGGTGAGCTGGCGGACTGTCTCGTGACCCGGTGCAAGCAGCTGGATGGCCTCTTTCGGGAACGGAGGGAGACTCTATGCTCCCTTGAAGCTGATCGCGACCAGGTGGGTTCGGTCGTGTCAAGCGAGTTTGAGGGGGCGAGTGCTGTGGATGGGTGCACGAGGAGCTTGGGGGGTATAGAGGTCCCGGGAACCCTTGTGGGGACACGAATCCCCAGTGTGGTTGTACAGGTGTGTGTGTGTTTGCGAGTGTGCGGAGATGTGTGCTTTGCGGCACGCATTGTGCGAGTGAGACCCCCTGTGTGAGTGAGAGGGTCCGTATGAGAGACAGTGTGTGTAAGAGAGTGGTACGTAAGGGAGATGATGGTGGGCATGCGCGAACATACAGCCGCGTCTCCCGGTGTGAGCGCAATGGTGAGGTGTGTGAGTCTCGTGGCATGCAGGTGTGCGTGGATCGAATGGAGGCGACGATGGCGACAGAGGGACAGGGGCCGAGTAGTGGCCGTAGCTATTTCGGGGACTGCGCCGGGTTTGCCCAGCAGCGAGTGGGAGGTTCGGGCCGCGCTTCGCACAAGGCCGCCACGTGCGCACTTGCGGGAGTGAAACCCGGTCCGGAAACGCCAGCGGTGGATGTTGCCGATCCCGCGGATGGACAAAAGCCAGGCTAGGATTACGGATTTGGACCGGACGGGTTCTCCACGCGAGCTTGTGTTAAGCTCCAACAGGCAGAGCACATGTGTTCATGTGGGGAACCCCTCGAAACGCGGGGCTTGTTTTTTTTATGCGCCGGGTGCCGTCATGGCTGCGTGTATGGTTGGAATCCGGCAGGAGGGTGAATCCCTGCCGGATGGTGCTGTCCAAGAGGGAAGAGGGACGCGAACAGCTGCCATGACGTCACGCCAAAGGAGCGCGGCTGTGAATTGCCACGCTGGTGCGCAGGTTGCGAGTTGACGCGCTGGTGCTGCGAGAGAAAAAAAAGCAAGCCTCGCTTCGGGTGAACAGGATTCCCAGGCAAAGGGTGGAAGATCCCCTTGCCTGGGCACAGGATAACACGAGTTGGGGCAAGGGTTAAGGTTAGTTAGACCGGCTTCATGGGGCAGGGGTAAGTCCTCATGGAGCCCGTGGAATGGATTTGGTAGAGGGATTGTAGCCAGATTTAGGAGGGGGAAATGATTGTTGAGGATTTTGAGGAGAGTGACAGACTGTGGATGTGTAGAGGGGACGTAGCTTAGCTATGTAGTGTTAAAAGGAATGTGCTGTATTGTAAGGGACGACGTGGGAACACGAGGTAGTAAGGGGGTGTAGTGAGCAGGATGGCAGGATTCAGCAATGTGCGAGTTGAGAAGTGTGGAATGGGACGTGTACTTGATGAGTGAGTGAGGCCAGCGGGTCTGTGTGAATGGAGCGAATGAGGAATGCATGGTGCGATGAGTGATTGGGGGGGGGGGAGGATCGATTCCCGCCCAAGGGACCCCGGGGTCAGTGTAGAGTGAGTTAGTTGGGTTCGTCAAATTGACAAAATTGAGGTCGTTTTGTTGTTGGTGGGAAAGTAGGCTCGAAACCCGTTTGGAGGGGTGCAGGAGCCCTGTTGATGGGCTGGGAGCGTGGCTGCGAAAGGTGAGTATCGCTGAGTGGATACCCCGGGCACCGGGCTAGTCGGCCATGGTAGGCCAAGGGTCCAAGGGGGGCCGGGATAGCGTAGTGGGCACGGGTGCGCCCGCATGATACAGGGGCCTGGGGCGCCATTAGCCGCGTGGGCAGTTCATTGGGCACGGGCACCCAGGGAAGGGGCCCGGGGCACCAGCCTGCCACGTGAGCGTTTCAGGGGAGTTGCCAGGGAGGGTACTCCCAGTGTTTAACAAGCTGGTAGGCTCGGAGGCAGTGTAGTGCCCGGAGGTGCCATAGCTGGAGAATCGGCAGAGGGTCGTGCTTGCCAAGGGAGCCACGCGTCCCAGCCACGAAACCGTATGAGGGCACGGGCGGAAAATTGGGGGACGAGGCCCGAAATTTGAGAGGACACCAACACAGGCGATGGGAATCTGGGTTGATAGAACCAGTAGATTAAGCGAGATGCGCTTGTTGAAAGCCCCAGGGTAGTTTAAGTGATAATGGTTAGGGTAGATTAGGAAGTGTACCCCTCTGCACCATCCATCCCTTCGTTCTTGTAGTGGGCTGCTGGACCCACTTTGGGTTAAGATCGCTGAAGTCTGAGGAGGCCATCCTGAGGCTTGAGTTGGGCCTCGACACAGGACGCTAGCTCTCCCTTATTCCCCTCCAGGAAGGGAAAGTAGGGGTTGGGAGTAGGCTAGGTGACAGGATAGGTTAGCGGAACAGGGAAGTTAAAGGGGGTTCGGGGACGAATTTTGAGTGGGGAAGTAAAAGTGGAAATAAAAACAACCAAAAAATAAGTTGGGGCTAAATTGGGTTTGTACAAATTAAGGGAGTGGGTATGGACAGTGACAGGCAAAGGCGATAGGTTGGGAGGGAGACAGTCAGTAGGTCCGAGCCCGCCCTCCGAGTGGCCAGCACCACCGCACTCCCTCCACCAACCTCCACTGCAAGGCAAAGGCTGGCCAACTTCAACGGCTGGCTGTTTGCTGCAAGGCCTGTGCCGGTCGATCGTCTGCCGGCTGTTTTTACTACAAGGCCTGTGCCGGTCAGCTTCACTGCCGGCTGTTTTTGCTACAGCGGCCTTGTCATGCCATGCCTTGCCTGCCTGCTTTTGCCATCCATGCCTACTACCCTCGTCATCTTTTGCCCCTGTTCTGTTTTGCATTCCCCCCCCCCCCTTGTTCATTGCCATGTGCGCCAGGATGGTCTCGCAGTTTGCGAGGACTGCCCTGTTGGCAGTTACAACACGGGCCTGCAGTGGCAGCCCGTGCACCGTGTTTGACTCCATCCATTCATCCATTCAACCATCCATTCATCCATCCGTTGTGTTCATTGAGTGTGCCACTTGAGCTGGCACAGACACTGCGTTTGTGCAGCCCATGCACCGTGGTGGTTCACTGCGCTCATTTCAAAAGGGGAGGCCTTGGACTGCATGTGTGCAGCCGGCCACATTCCGTCACCTGCATTGCCTAAGCCAGAGACTGCATGCGAGCAGCCTGGCTCCCTGCTAACTGCTTTTCTTTTTGCAGAGTCCATTGATCCTGGGCCATGGAATAGTGTAAATTATAAGGTTAAGGTGTTAAGATGTTATGTAAATACGAGTGCGCCCCCGGCATGTGTGTCTTAGCGCCGGCAATTTATTTAAGTCGTCCGTATGAGTGGGTTTGTTTAGTTAGTTACTCAGCCCGTAGGTTATTTATTTTGGGGACACGAATAACATGAATGTCGCACTCAGGGATCCGAAGGTAAAACGTACTAGGGGAGAACTACACATGATGGCACACGAGAATTTGACGACTCGGGACGAGTCTGTAAAAAGGGGAGGGGGTAGTGTTACGGTTGTGGAAATTCGCATTACACCATAAAGGGTCCTCAGGTGAGATATATCGGTAAGTTCATGTGTAGTTAGCCCAAACCTGTTGTATAGAGGGAAGAAGTGTGATTCATCCAGGCTGTGACGCTTCAGTGAGCCGTTTTTCTTTGGCTATTGTTAATTTGGTGCAAGAACAACAACAAACATCGCCACAACCAACATCTCAACGATCACGCCATTCACTACACGACGCCACCTTTCACAACTATGCTACCACATCTTCGCCACTCACCATTCAACGAGCACTATGCGGTCACGATCCCCACGGGACAGATGGGAGGGGCGGAGTGGCAGCGGCGGCCGGGGTGCGAAGGGGCATCTCCCGCCCGAGTCTTTCTTCCCTCGTCGTACGGCGCGTGCAAGAACAAAAACCAACAACGCCTGTGGGATTTTCCCTTCTGCTTTTCCCGCACTTTGGCAGGGGGGAGGGGCGATTTGAGCTGGAGGTCAAAAGGTGGGGGCCTGATTTTGGGGAAATAATTCCCTGGCCCCGAGCCAAGACTGACTTTCCTCGCCCCCCCCCCCGCACGGTGCGGGGAGGGGGAAACGAGAGGGCACGCCCCTTTTTGGGAAGCTTCCAGAAGGAAGGTGGAGCCAGAAATGGGGTGGGGCAAAGGGCGGAGCCCCGCGCTACAAAAGGGGCGGACGAGGTGGCTTCGTGTTGGTCTTCATGTTGGCCTTCTGGTTCATGGTCATCTTCTGGTTCAGGTCGCGAGCTTGTTGTTCCTGCCTTGCTTCTTTGATCCTCGCGCGAGCCCTGGGACCCCGTGCGAGAGCGCGGAAAATAGCGCCGAACAAACCCTGTCCGTTTCCCCAAAACCCCATCCGTACTGTCGAGCGGACCACACGATCGACGTGCGGCACGAGCTCGCGGACCACACGAACGACGCGCGGCAGGAGCTCGCGGACCACGCCGGAGGGGATCGGAGTTGCCGTCACAAAAGGAGGACTCGACACGCTCAAGGAAGTCGCACTTCCATTTTCTTTTGGGGTTTGGTGTAAATGTGTGTGTGTGTGTGTGTGTGTGGTGCCAGTCCTGTAAAGTAGAATAGTGTAAGTGACTGTGCTGTGAATAATTGCTTATTCGGTTTTATCTCTTTCCCTGCTTTCTTTTGACTGTGAATATGTGCTTGTCTGTGTGTGTGTAATAAAGTGCTTGCTTGTTGAACTGTTCCCCGTTTTGCTTCGTCTTTTCCTTTTATTGAATCTCCATCTTGCATCACGTAAGGGATTGGCAGTGGGTTTAAAACACCTGGTAAGTAATCTGAACTGTCGAGGTCGATGATAACTCCGCTCGGTTATCCCTGCAGCACGGAACGAGCTGCTTAAGCGGTTCGTGTCCGGAGTCGACATGCGGCGTGGTACAACTCTTCGGTACGCTACTTGCGCGGGTACTTAGGTATATCGACATTCGGCGATTCACCCTATTTCGCGCGGGTAGAATCCGGACTGTGTTGTGGTGAGGTTAAACCCCCACCCGTGACTGGCTCCTGGCGGTAGTTCCCGGAGGGTCACGACTGAATTGCATGTTCGGTGGGCGAAGCGGCCGCTATTGGTTACACGCGGTCGTTCGCACGTCAGCGGGCGTGAATTCGTAACAGTATCATAGACCAGACTGACCAAGTCAGTCAGATGAACATTGACAATTTTAGAAATTTGACCGAATTTGACTGTTTTGCCTATGTCGTTGCTGGTTGGCCTATGTTAACCTCAAACGTAGTTGGTGGTTGAATTTAGTGACCTGATATGCAAATCTTCTTCAAATATGAAGTCAATCGGATGAAAATTAAGGATTTTATAAATTTGAAGTTGTTGACCTTTGGCCTACGACCTTTTGACTTCAACAAGAAATAGGATTCTGTTGGTCCACAAACTCCGCCATTTGGTGAAGTTTTGTGAAGATGAGTTTAAAATTGTGACCTGTTGGCGATTAAAGGTGAGCGGACAGACAAATAAACGGAAGCGATCAACATACTGTTACGGATCTGGAAACCATTTGCATTCAACAGACAGATGTCCCAAAAGTCAGTTATGTCATTAAGTATGTGTGTAGTCAGATCCCTTTCCTTTTGTCGAGTGGGAGAATCAAAGGCGTGCATTGCGATTTCTTTTTCGTTAGGTTATTAAATATTTCCATCCAACGAATCTTCCAACGAACAACCAACAACCATTCCATTCCCCATCACGATCCACTACCACCCACTGTCTACAAGCACTCTGACTTGCCAAGGCAGGGTCTTACAGTCGTTCCTAGCCGCTTCCACCAACGTTCCTTCCACAAACGTTGTAACTCTTGCACGTTGGCCTGTGCAACATTGATACTGTTCCTCGTCAAGTATGAACCCGCGTGGAAGACTGGCTGGGGTTTCCCGGCAGGGGCCAAGGCCCCACCCCAGAAAGGTGGGCCGTAGGACTTGTCCAATCAGAGGCGGACAGCGAGGTGTGTTCACCAAGGCCCCTCCCCACTGAGGGAGGTCGATAAATTCCCGAGCACTCTCTGAGGCAGGTGGTCTTTTTGAGGTCTTGGGTGGTCTTTTTGAGGTCTTGGAGAGTCTTTTAAAAGTTCTTTTGATTCACCACCCGAGCTCCACCACGAACCTCGAGTCCCACACGTGCAACTGGGGACCAAACCAGCGACCATTGTCAGGTGCCGCATCACGAAGCACGCCCTTCCTCCGACGGTCAGGTACCCACCGAACTCTAATCCCCAGCTTGTCTCTTTCCACGACTGCGAGGGTCCAATGAAGACTCTGGGTTTCTTTTAATTTTGTGTGTGTCTGCGTGAGGGCCCGTCTTGCAAGTAGAACTGAATAAGTGTTTTTGGATCATTGTAAATATTTCTTGCATATTCACATTAAGTCTTGCTTTGTGTCTTCATTTACTGTGAATAAAACTTGTTAGAAATGCTCCCAGTTTGTTTCCGTCCCTTCTTGCATTGGTCCAGCATGGTTCGGATCTGAGTTTAGCCAGGTTTTTATACCCGATAATCCGTTCATTCCAGCTGGCATGGCTTTGGCAGTCTCTGCTCGGCTGCACCCGAACCGGAGTTTGTAGTCGGAACTCTACCGCAGTCGGTAGAGTGACCCGATTCGAGCAAGACGTGCCGAGGGCGTGGTTTCCCCAGTAGTCGAAATCGCATTGTTAATTAGGTAAATTGATTATAGACAAATAGACCCTATGCTATGCGGTTGAGATATTGGCCACCACGGTCGGTTAAAACGACCCGCCGGCTCGCGGAGTTATCCAAGCGACGGCCTACAATTCCGGGGAGTTTGGTGGGAGACGACGCAAACCTCCCCCACCTAGTGGTCGTTCTCACCACCAACCCCCGGCCCACAACAATATTTACCATTTTTTTTTTAACCAAGTAACAAACAAACAATTATTCGTAGAACTGCACTCCGTGGAGGGCAGCAGGTTTTCCTCTTGGATTTTTCTGTATTTTGCTCCATCCATTTTTCCCTCGATCCTGACAAGCGCCCCAGTCCCTGCTGATGAGAAACATCCCCATAACATGATGCTGCCACCACCATGCTTCACAGTCGGGATGGCTTTCTTTGGCACAAACCCAGCACAGCACATCACCCAAACGTAACGTTTTGCATTTCGGCCAAAAAGTTCCATCTCGGTTTTGTCAGACCACAAAACTTTTTGTCACATGGTTTCAGAATCTCCAGAATGGTGTTTTGCATACTTCAAACAGGAATCAAGGTGGGCTTTTTGAGTAATGGCTTCCTTCTTGCCACCATACCATACAGGCCGAACTTGTGGAGAGCTTGGAGTATTGTTGTCACATGCACAGTGACTAGTCTTTGCCATAAAGGCATGCAGCTCTTTCAATGTTGCCATTGGCCTCTTTGTGGCCTTGATGATCAGTCCCTCCTTGCTTGGTCATCCAGTATGGACGGACGGCCTGATCTCGGCAGATTCTTGGTGGTACCATACGCCTTCCACTTCTTAATGATTGTCTTGACTTTGCTCTAAGGGATATTGAAGGCCTTTGAAATATTTTTTTTTACCCATCCCCTGATCTGTGCCTTTCCACAACTTTATCCCAGAGGTCTTTTGAAAGCTCCTTGGTACTCATGGTTGAGCCTTTGTTGTGAAATGCACTACCCAGGAGAGGAAAGTTACAGGAACAGCTGATTTTATTCTGAAATAATGAGAATCACTACAATTTAATAGAGCTGGAGGCCAATTAACTCGAAGGTGAATGGTTACACCTGAGCTAATTTACAATTGCTCTTATAAGGGGGTGGACCCTTATCTAACCAAGATATTCTAGTTTGGTATTTTTGAATAATATTCTGAAATTTGTAGAATTTGTTTTTTTTTATTTGGAAGTTGTGGTTACGATGTGTAAATTAAAGGTGGAAAAAGTCGGATTTAATATCATCTAATTCCAGGGTATAAGGCAACAAAAGGTGAAAATTTTGAAAGTGAGTGGAGACTTTCTATAGGGAGTGTGCGTACGTAGGGATGGACGGACAACCCGAAAATATAATGCCTCTGGTGACTTCGTCAATGGAGACATAAAAAAAAAAATCTCAATAAACTTGAGGTATGTTATTTCAAAGAAATGAAATTGTTTTCTTTAACAGGATATCTTCGAATTAAAAAACATAAATCTGTGACAACTGGTTCTACCTTCGCCATCTGGTCATGATCCATGACAAGAACATCGTTCATGAGGTGGTATGCTTCTGCAATGAGTTGCATGTCTCCGTACTCTATTCCATTGTGTACCATCTTCACAAAATGGCCCGATCCCTCACCTCCAACCTTGGCAATGGGGAAGAAAGTGAAAAACCCTCGTGTCAGAATGAACGAATAAATGAGCTGGGAAATATTCTTGAGTATTCAAAGACAACCTTTGGTTTAAATAATATGACATGAAAGCATAACCTGATGAAAGATTCTATTTACGAGTAATATTTATTCAAGGATCATGATGAAATCGAGCCACTTAAAGTTTTACATGCAACGGTCCGTTTACTTAGCCATTCTTTATCACCACCACCAACCCCAAACAAGAGGGAGGTGTCACTCACCCAGTCACAGCAAGACTCTCCAGTCTCAACTGTAGCTGCAATACTCTGGAAAATGTTCTTTATGTGTGGCCTAGAAAAGGAAATATTGAATTGATAAAATGGTCTAGTTTGACAACCTGAAAAATTTAATTTGTCATAATTGTGTTGCGTTGGAGGGGGTACGAATTAGGTAGCATGTTAAGCTTGCATGTCCCCCACGTGTTCGCAGATGTTAGAACAATTCCTGTGACAAGGGACCCGTTAGAGTGAAGTTGTACTGTTGTTAAGTGTGCCGTGAGAGGCAGCATAGTTGACATAAGGGGTAGATAGGGAAGTGTAACCCGTACACGTCCTCTCTGGAAAGCCAGCCAAAGCATCCAGGTGAGAGAAGGAGAGGGGTGCATTTAGATGTCAGTGGTTCATGTGTGGGCCGATAAAACCCCCTCGCAACCTGCACTCTGAGTACAAGGCTCCCAGCGTGGCACTTGCCATCACAAGGACCCCCGATATACCTTGCAAGTTATCTCCTTATTGGTTTGGGTGGCACTGGTGGCAACACCCCCATCAACATGACATCAAGACGGCGGTGGCAAATTGTCACCTCATTGGCCAGTACCGGGGCATGAACAAAGAACGGTGCATGGCCGTGGGGGCAGGTGTTAAATAGGCTGTACATAGACTTGTTCACTCTTTCATCTTTTCTCTTCAATGTGGTCTTTCTCTGATCTGTCTCTGAAGTCCAGGCTGTTTTGGTTTCTCTCCCTTTGAAGCCAAGTGGCTCTCAGCGGTGGGGTGAATCGAGTTGGTCGGAGCCGGGCATGCTCACGCTTTCTCCAGAATCGGTTGCGTCAGCGTGGAGCAAGCCCACCTTTGCGGGTGCTAGAGTGCTGACCTGCGTCACCCTGCAGTCTTCCCCCATGCTTCATTCTGGAAACCTGCGCACCCATATCCTTCAAGACTGTCTGGTTTCTCCCCTTTATGTGAGTGGAAGAGCACACGCGGTGCCATTGATTATTTCTTTTATCAAATATGTTTTGGTTTATCGAGTGCGTATTTATTTAAATATCTTTATTTCCATCTGCCTTTCGTCTCGGGATTCTTCATTTGTGTTGTCCAATCTTATTTCAATAAACTGTTATGTCTTAAGAACACGTGTCGCTTTTTATCTTGCAAGTGTGCAGACCCTTTCGGCCTGGTTTGGATCAATCCCGAGGGAAGAAAAAAATTAGTTAAATATTCACTTTAAGAGATCGGCGGGATTTGGATCCCGACCAAGGGAAGCTATGCTGTCCGTTTGAACGTGATTCCCATCAATTCAGCCATTCGCAAAGCACATTGATATGGTGTGGTGGGTTCGCGTTAGTAAAGAGACCACAATATTTTTGAGGATTTAGAGACAAATAAGCATCACGTTGAATGTCATTTTAAAGAAAATAAAACTCAAAGATCAAAATATTTTAACAAAGGAGAATGCATAACACCTACCAAGCGTCCTTTTCCCCACCAGGCATCAGGGAGGGGCCGTAGCGGGCACCTTCTTCCCCTCCACTAACCCCACTGCCCACGAACAGCAAGCCCTTAGCTTTGAGCTCTGTGCAGCGGCGCTAGGGTACAACAGATCATATGAGAAATGTCGCAAAGAGGGCAAGGAGGAAGGGATAAAAGTTAGAATGTTTCTGCATTGCAGGGAAAACAAAGAAAAGCAAAGCAGATTAATTTCAGCATTGAAAAAGGCACAGAAAACCCCAAGTAAGATATTGTGTTAAACAGAAAAGCGTCAGATGTTGGCCACTTGACTGCAAAATCTGTGATATAAAAAATTATCTGGCAAAATTGTACACCCAGATTCTTAATTTATTGAAAAAGATCATACTCAAGTTGTTTGTAGTTGTCCATTTTAAGGTTAGCACCAGCTCCCGCCCCTCACCCCCAACCGGCAACTCCGCTAACGGTATCCTTCCTTCCTTTGTCTTATGCCAAAAGATCCATTACTGACCACAAATTAGGAAAATGTCTCACAACCAATAATTATTTGAAAATAATTCCGACAAGAAAACAGGTTGCTGCCAACCATCAATGCCAACCATCAGGAACAATGAAAGTTGAGAGGGAATCATGAGACCTTAAAATTTAGTTATTTTTATTTTTTGTATACCAAGTGGAGGCTCGTGTCCGAGCTAACACACAAACATATAACAAGGTAGGAGACAAGAGGCGTGGGAGAGGGAAGCACAACATGGTGCGGGACAAAGAGAATCGATATGTGGGAGGCACAGGGATGGGGCAGGGTACACTGGGTAAATATGATGGCACTACAGGGACTTTCAGGAATTGAAACAGGGAATTTGAAGGAGGTGGGTTTGGGGTAGATTCACGGGGGTATAAAAGATCAAGATTTTGGATGGGGGAAGATAAGAGGTGGTGGTGATCAACTGTTTTGAAGACCTGGAGGGAGGAATGGGATTGAAGAGAGTGTGGGAGTTTTATTCCAGAGGTGGGGGAAAAAAAAAGAGGAATGAAAGAGTGAAGGTGAAAGCAGTGATTCTTGATTTTGGCAGTTTCACCAAAGCGGGGTTTTTGGCGGACCTTGGCGCCCTGAGGAAATACAAGAGAGATGGATGACAGACAGGGCACAACTACAAGCGTATAAAAAAAGGCATTTTTCTTGTCGAAATGGGAATTGGTATCAAGGTTGCCATTAGTTGCGAAGGAAGGATTCGCATCACAAATGTTCAAATCATAATCATTATAGCCTCCAACCAACAAATACCGGTTTTCTTCAGTGAAATCTATTAATTTCCTGATGTTTAAAAACGATCAAGGTTGATCGAAGATTTATCTGAATCCCAGCAAAAACAATAGGCTTGCAGCTACACTGGCTTGGAAGCATAATTTTTTAGGTCTCCGCCAACGAAGTCGCCGGAGACATTATTAGTTCCCGCTGTTGGACTTGGGTGATGGATTAGGTCTCCTCCGTCCGTGTGTCCATCCGCAGCCATATCTCAGACATGTATGGACCGATTTTGTTCAAACTTTATAAGACAACATGGGATAGCATACGTAAGCACGTCATTTTGTTTCACAATTCGATTGAAGATGGCCGACTGGCAACCATTTTAGTTGGAAAAAAAACAAAACGTGGGTTTGAACGCGTCCTCAGCCATTTCACGGACATGCATGACTGATCTTTTGCAAACTTAGCACACAGATAATGAATGAGTGCTTACACATGCACACCATTTTATTTCAAAGTCAGATCCAAAATGGCCGACTGGTGGCCATTTTGTCACTTAAATGTGTCCCCAACCGTTTCTTGGACATACATAGTCCGATTTTGTTCAAACTTGACACAAGCACAGTTCGTGATGGCGTACACGTACAACTCACTTTATTTTGTGATATGATCACAGATGGCCGACTGGTAGACTGGAAGTCATTTTACTGGTAAAAAAAAAAAAACCCGATATTGAGTCTTTTATAAGGAGCACGAAGCACTCGCTCGGGGTGACGGAGTGTGAAGGAAGAGGAGGAAGGAGTACATGAAGAATTCAAAAGGGCATGTGGTAAGGGAAGAGTATTGATTATGGGGAATTTTAACTTGCCAGGGATAGATTGGGTCCAGGAACAGGGAAAGGGAATAGCGGATGAGGATTTCCCAGTTTTAGTCCAGGATTGCTTTTTAACCCAGTTTGTAGATAAGCCCATGAGGGGGAGTGCAGTTTTAGACCTACTTTTAAGTAACAATCCCAATATGGTGGAGAAGGTGGAGGTGGGGAGCATTTAGGAGCAAGTGACCAGAACATTGTGCATGCAAAGATTCTGTTAAGGGTTAGATTTCAGGATAGTAGGGTAAGGCTATTAGATTTTAAGATGGCAAACGAGGTTATGAGGAGAGAATTTGGTGATGTAGATTGGGAGACAAACAACAGGACAATCAGCATCAGAGAAATGGGAAACCTTCAAGGACCAAATGTGTAGAGCGCAGAGCAAATGTACATTCCAATGAGGTGTAAAACTAGAAGTAGAAAGAGACCAGGGTGGTTGAGCAGTGAGATAAGGAATGCTATTAAGGAGAAGCAGAAGGTATTTATTATGTTTGAAATAACAGGACTGGAGTTAGATTTATTTCATTATCGAAGTAAACAGAAGCAAGTTAATAAAATAACTCGGCAAGCCAAAAGAGAGTAAAATAGGACATGGCTGAGAATATTAAACATAATAGCAAGGCTTTCTTTAAGTACATCAGGGAAAAAGAACAAGTTAAGACGAGTGTGGGCCCATTGAAGAATAGCACCAGGAGAGTGGTGAGTGATGAAAGTGAGATGGCAGGCTTATTAAACAGGTATTTTTCTTCAACCTTGAAACAAGAACAGTCAGGAGAATTGCCAATAGCTGAGAGTATCTATCGAGGAGGTGAGGAAGGGCTTTCACAGAAGATCCAGGTTGGAGCGGAGGAAATAAAGGAACAGCAAGGTAACCTAAGAGTAGATGAGGCTCCGGGTCCAGATAATATGCACCCGAAAGTATTGATGGAGGTGGCTGAGCAGGTAAGCGAGATGTTAACGGATATTTTCAATGGCTCACTGGAGTCAGGACAGGTACTGGAGGATTGGAAAGTAGTAAATGTAACACCATTATTTCAGAAAGGATCCAGAGAAGAATGGGGAAACTATAGACCTGTTACATTGACTTCAGTTGTGGGGAAGGTGTTGGAGACATTAATTAAGGACCAGATGAAGAACCATTTAAACAAATACAAACTAATTAAAGGTAGTCAGCATGGGTTTACCAAATCTTTTAGAGTTCTATGTAGCAGTGTCTGATTGGGTGGATGATGGAAAGGCAGTGGACAGAGTATATCCAGACTTTAAGAAGGCATTTGATAAGGTACCACATTGGAGGTTGTTAGCCAATGTGAGGGCTTGTGGAGTGGCTGGTCAGGTAGCTAATTGGATTGCAAACTGGCTTAGTGGTAGGAAGCAAAGAGTGGCTGTGAGTGGGAGAATGTCTTGCTGGGAGGATGCAAGTAGCAGGGTACCTCAGGGATCAGTACTCGGACCATTACTATTCATTATTTACATCAACGATTTGGATAGTGGGGTGAAGAGTGTTTTCCAAATTTGCGGATGACACAAAGCTTGGAGGTAAGGTGGATAGCAGAGGGGCTGGTGAAAAGATACAAGAATGTATTGATACTTGTATAGATTGGGAAAAAAATTGGAAGATAGAATTTAACCTGAGCTAGTGTAAGGTGTTGGGGATGGGAAAGAACAATGAAAATAGAGATTACAGGATGTAAGGGGTAATTTTGGAGTGTTTCGCACAGGAGAAGGATCTGGGGGTGGTAACAGATACGGGAGGTAAGCAGGCAGCACAGTGCCAGGCAGCTATAGGTAAAAACAAGTAGGGTTTTCGGTTGTATTCGGAGGGGGATCATTTATAAATCAAGAGGTGGTGTTCACATTGTACAGGAATTTAGTTAGGGCCACATCAAGAATATTGTGTGCAGTTCTAGTCACCACAACTCAGGAAGGACATAGATTCCATAGAGAGGGTTCAGCGTAGGGCAACTATATTGATTCCGGGCCTAGCTCGACTCAGCTATGAGGAGCGGCTGAAAGAGACAGGGCTTTATTCATGAGAAAGGAGGCGGTTGTGAGGAGATATGATAGAGATGTTTAAGATAATGAAAGGTATAGATAAAATAAGTGAAGATTAATTATTCAACAGAGTATACAGTGACAGAAGCAGGAGCCATAGTCTGAGAGGAAAGAAGAGGAGGGTTAAGACAGTAGTTCGGCAGGGGACTTTCACTCAGAGAGTAGTTGATGCATGGAATGGTCTCCCTGGAAATGTAGTGGCAGTAGAAAAAGTAGATAAGTTTAAATTGGAATTAGATAGGTACCTAGAAGTTATAGAGAGAGACGGGTATGGGGATGTTGACAGGTCTTTTCGGTAGTTATCTTGCCAAAACGAAGTTTTTGCAAGATATGTTAGTCAGCTTGTATGTTTTTTTTTTGGTTTGTTTGTTTTGTTTGTCTGTAATCACATATAAAAAATTCTGCAGAGCACAGTTATCATCGGAAATTTTTGTAACTTCGCATATCAGAGGCCTATAGAGGTCCCTTTCAGCGCATAAAATTTTGAAGGTCAAGGTCAAAGGTCAAGGTCACTTTGTCGCAAATCAGGGGAGTCGACGAAACCCATATTTTGAGTAATTTTGATCGGATCGTCTTCAAACTTCATGGGAATATAGTTCATGGTCTGGCGCTCAGCTGATTAATTTTTGGTGGCGATTGGCCTTGACCTTCATGGTTAGCACCTGAGGTCAAACATATTTGACCCCAAGGTCAAATTTTCAAGTTTTGGGAACCATATCGTGTAGTACCTCAAATTGAACACCTCGATGAGTGCTTTCTAGATTTGTCAAGCTTGAGATATTGTGACGTCATTTGGTGACGTTATGAGGCAAACACATTTTTCATGGTTACTCTGTAGAACGATTCTCATCGGAATCTCTCGTTGGCAGATATTCCTCAAGGAGTCGCTCCTGGTGGATAGCAGCTCTGTTCACCCCAGTGTGACCTTAAAGAAGTCACATGTGGTCACCTTTTGGCAAGATACGGGTCACCCTGCGGGTGACATTGGTTTATTTGAGCATTGATATGTGTACGGAGTGCTGTTGGTGGGGGTCTTGTCAAGGGGTGTTGTGTGGTTGATGTATGTTTTTAACCAAGCCCATGCCTCCTCCGCTCATGGGAATAAGAAAAAAAAATAGAAAAAAAAGAAGAAAAACTACAAAAATGAAAAATAAATAGATTTAAAAAAATTTAAAAATTGCATTTTCTTCCTTGGATCTTGTGTAGATGGCTTGGTGTGGTGTTCACGCAGGCATGATGAGTGAATGGCCTCCACCTGTGTCTGTTTTCCTTGTATTTTCCTTGAACATGTACTCAACCATTTCTCAGACATCCATTCACTTGGCCCACAGATAATGAGATGGTATTCATAGAATACTTGCCCCACGCAATCTGGAGAAGGACTTCATGAAAGCCAACTCTTCTGGCCTCAAATGTGCAATTAAAAAATTCAAATCAAATGCAAGACCAAATAAAATCGGTCCTGCATTGGAGTCATCAGAAGGAACCCAAACAAGCAAAAAGCAAAGATGAAGTCATCACGAGGAACCTGGACAGGACTCGGGTTTCAACTGCTACTCGTTTACCCTCAAACCCATCCAGGCCTTATTATTATTATTATTATTATTATTATTATTATTACCCAGGCCTAAGTGAGCCTTATTATTAACAAAAAATAATCAAAAACAATGCAGTTAAAAATAATAATAATAATAATAATAATAATAATAATAATAATAATAATAATTCTGGCTGCCAGACCATACGTCCGATCAGATTGAAATTTAAAACATATAATCCCATCACGACTAGATCATAATTTTGAAGTTTCACATCGAATGATGCAGCAGTTCAAGAGAGAGCGAATTAAAAAAAAAAAATTTCCTTCAATCCAACAGAACTGCCATACCATGTGACCTATTAATTATTCAAGAACACCGTGGTGTCCCCAAGGCTTGGGAACATGTGCGTGAAGTAGAGGTTTGAGGGAAAATCCAAGATGGTTGCCAAACCATGTGACCGACGACATCATAGGTGGGGAACTTTATATTTCTCAAAAGCAAATACCACCCATCACATCACTGATGGTAATACTATAGGGGGGAGTGAGAAAAGAGGGGGGGAGAGGGAGAGCATGGTGAGGTAGAGAGAGCGGGGAGAATGAAGAGATGGAGAGAGGGGAAGCGAGGAGGGGTAGGGGGAGGGAAGACAGTGCGAGGTGAAAGGAAGGGAAGGTAGACGTGTAGTGGAGTGTTAATTACAATTCATAACGTCTCATCAAAATGATTCTGCATAGAATAACAGTGAAGACGGTAACAAAATAATGTCCGAAATCCATTTTTGACCGGTCATACTATA
Source organism: Eptatretus burgeri (assembly GCF_056783735.1). Taxonomy (NCBI): domain Eukaryota; kingdom Metazoa; phylum Chordata; class Myxini; order Myxiniformes; family Myxinidae; genus Eptatretus; species Eptatretus burgeri. The sequence goes on from NC_140961.1 coordinate 164,531,812, forward strand.
AACAGTGCCCGAAGCACTCGCTCAGGGTGACGGGGCACGGAGCAGTCGCTCGGGGGTGACGGGGCACGAAGCAGTCGCTCGGGGGTGACGGGGCACGAAGCACTCGCTCGGGGGTGACGGGGCACGAAGCACTCGCTCGGGGGTGACGGGGCACGAAGCACTCGCTCGGGGGTGACGGGGCACGAAGCACTCGCTCGGGGGTGACGGGGCACGAAGCACTCGCTCGGGGGTGACGGGGCACGAAGAACTCGCTCGGGGGTGACGGGGCACGAAGCACTCGCTCGGGGGTGACGGGGCACGAAGCACTCGCTCGGGGGTGACGGGGGCACGAAGCACTCGCTCGGGGGTGACGGGGGCACGAAGCACTCGCTCGGGGGTGACGGGGCACGAAGAACTCGCTCGGGGGTGACGGGGCACGAAGCACTCGCTCGGGGGTGACGGGGCACGAAGCACTCGCTCGGGGGTGACGGGGAACGAAGCACTCGCTCGGGGGTGACGGGGCACGAAGCACTCGCTCGGGGGTGACGGGGCACGAAGCACTCGCTCGGGGGTGACGGGGCACGAAGCAGTCGCCCGGGGTGACGGGGCACGAAGCACTCGCCGGGGTGACGGGGCACGGCACTCGCTCGGGGTGACGGGGCACGAAGCACTCGCCCGGGGTGACGGGGCACGGCACTCGCTCGGGGGTGACGGGGCACGAAGCACTCGCTCGGGGGTGACGGGGCACGAAGCACTCGCTCGGGGGTGACGGGGCACGAAGCACTCGCCCGGGGGTGACGGGGCACGAAGCACTCGCCCGGGGGTGACGGGGCACGAAGCACTCGCCCGGGGGTGACGGGGCACGAAGCACTCGCCCGGGGTGACGGGGCACGAAGCACTCGCCCGGGGGTGACGGGGCACGAAGCACTCGCCCGGGGGTGACGGGGCACGAGCACTCGCCGGGGGTGACGGGGCACGAAGCACTCGCCCGGGGTGACGGGCACGAAGCACTCGCCCGGGGTGACGGGGCACGAAGCACTCGCCCGGGGTGACGGGGCACGAAGCACTCGCCCGGGGTGACGGGCACGAAGCACTCGCCCGGGGTGACGGGGCACGAAGCACTCGCCCGGGGTGACGGGGCACGAAGCACTCGCCCGGGGTGACGGGGCACGAAGCACTCGCCCGGGGTGACGGGGCACGAAGCACTCGCCCGGGGTGACGGGGCACGAAGCACTCGCCCGGGGTGACGGGGCACGAAGCACTCGCCCGGGGTGACGGGCACGAAGCACTCGCCCGGGGGTGACGGGGCACGAAGCACTCGCCCGGGGGTGACTGGGCACGAAGCACTCGCCCGGGGGTGACTGGGCACGAAGCACTCGCCCGGGGTGACGGGGCACGAAGCACTCGCCCGGGGGTGACGGGGCACGAAGCACTCGCCCGGGGGTGACGGGGCACGAAGCACTCGCCCGGGGGTGACGGGGCACGAAGCACTCGCCCGGGGGTGACGGGGCACGAAGCACTCGCCCGGGGGTGACGGGGCACGAAGCACTCGCCCGGGGGTGACGGGGCACGAAGCACTCGCCCGGGGGTGACGGGGCACGAAGCACTCGCCCGGGGGTGACGGGGCACGAAGCACTCGCCCGGGGGTGACGGGGCACGAAGCACTCGCCCGGGGGTGACGGGGCACGAAGCACTCGCCCGGGGGTGACGGGGCACGAAGCACTCGCCCGGGGGTGACGGGGCACGAAGCACTCGCCCGGGGGTGACGGGGCACGAAGCACTCGCCCGGGGGTGACGGGGCACAAATAACTCACTCGTGGGGGACGGAGCACGAAGCACTCGCTCGGGGGAGGAGGGGGGGGACGGAGCACGACGCACTCGCTCAGGGTGACGTGGCACAGAAAAAAAACGTCTGCAGAGAGTGAACAATTCTCTCAGAATGACATGGCACGGTTCCGCTATCGACAATAGGTGCTCGGTAAGTGGCTGAAACGCTCAAGCAAGCACTCCAATGAAATGGTTGACCAGGCTGTCGCTGCATACCATTTAGGATCCCTTTAACTTAAAAGCCGGTCTTCACCACGCACTCAGCAGTTAATGAAATAAAAATTATTAATTTTTTTTGTACACCTTGTCGAGGCTCATATGAGAGCAAACACAAAGGCACGATAAGGGGGGCATGAGACAAGAGGGGTGGGAGTGGGAAGGACAAAAGAGTGGGGAACAGAGACATGAGGAGATCTGTGGAAGGGAGAGGGATGGGGCGGGGAACACGGGGTATACAAGATGGACATTACAGGGGCTTTCAGGAAGGAAAGAAGGGAATTTTAAGGAGGTGGGTTTGGGGTGGATTAACGGGGGTAGAAAAGATCGAGGTTTTGGATGGGGGAAGATAAGAGGTCGTGGTGAACGGCTGTTTTGAAGGCCTGGAGGGAAGAATGGGATTGAACAGAGCGTGAGAGTTTATTCCAAAGGAGGGAAAAAAAAGAGGAATGAAAGAGTGAAGGTGAGCAGTGATTCGTGATTTTGGTAGTTTTACCAGAAGGAGGTTGTTGGCGGACCTTGAGCGCCCTGCAGAAATATGATGTGGACAAATCGCAGATCAGAGCGGGGGGGGGGGAGGGTAGTTGTTTGCGACTGGGTAAGGTGGGTATAAAAAGCGATGGGTTGAAACAAGATTTAACTGCAAACACCGAATTTCGGCATTCAGCCTTTTCACGTGCGGTATCAGCAGTGCAGCCATTTGAGGTAAGGGAGGGGATGGAGGGGGAACATACACAAGAAACAGATTTGATTAGACACCACCAGGATTTGGCAGAGGGAGAGAGATTTGAGAATTCAGACTTGAGATGAGAAAGATGTTTTCTGGCTCTCCTGAGGGTTCTACACACTTGTTCCGAGCTTTATGGAAGGAACTGAGATTACAATCAGTTGGGTTTGCTTTCCATGAGGCAAAGGCAAGTTGTTTCAGGACAACTGCCTCACCACAAGCTTCAGTGAACCAAGGGCGCCGAGGAAGGGTAGAACAAATGAAGACGAGAGGGGATAAATCTGTGCATGAGGGAGAGCAAGTTTCTTTGAAAGAATTCCCAGGATGAGTTGATGTTGGAGAATGTAGCAATGGGAGACCAGTTAATGAAATAAAATGACTTTATCCACAAAAGAGTTGCAGCTTAATGGAGACGTCGCAAAGTTCATCGTACGTGAAATAAACATTGCAGAAAATCCGCCATTTTGCCTGCTCGTCTGTGCACGAGTCACGTAGAATATCGGTTTGAAATGTCCTTTTTTTAAAACAAGATTTGCTTCAATACCCTGTCGAGCACATCACAAAACATCCCAAAATATAGACATAAATCTGGCAGACGCTGTAGATAGGCAGTCCCTCTGGGGGCGGGGGGCAGGACGCGAAGTCTTGCAGTGAATGCATTAAATCAAATAGCTCAATGAAGCTGGTTAATTTTGTTGAGTTCCTCGATTATTTGTTTACTCAATATAATTCTCGAAACCGTAGAAAAAGATAAGTTTAATGCTTTGGAAATTTCACATTTTCTTGTGTATGTGTGGAGCAGGGAACATAGCCTTGCTTGCTTGAAGTGAGTAGGTATATCGGCTTAGTTATAAGACTCGTTATTTCTTCCAATTATCAGATTTCACAACAGATTTTGACACATTTAGTCTGGACGATATCCGATCCTCAAATGCGAAATAATATTTCAATGATATACTTTAATTAGTCCGTGAGAGTAGATCGTGGAAAATCGTATCATGTCATGCGTAAAATCCCTCCAAGCTCTTAATTTGAAAACTATAGTACTTAAAAAAAAAGTGATGTACACAACGATTCATGGCCATGATGAACAGACATTCAATGTGAATGAGAAAAGTTTTAAAACAAGGACAAAAGTGTCCAAGAGCAGCGTCCTAAAGGTTTTGTCGGCTAAAATAAAAATAAATAATAATAAAAAAACAACAACAACTTCCGATATTTCGTCATGTGCCTTGATTAAGCCAATAGCGAGACCCGTCATAATGTATTTACGAAATAAATAATGTATTTACGAAATTACAATACGATAAATGGAATAATCTTTAAATAGTAACGTGAACTTTTCGAAACTTTAAAGCAAATGTCTGAATATATTTAAAAGTTCATGATGGACACTCTCAAAAGGCACCGTCAATGTGAGGATGTGTACAGGTGTTCAGTATTTAAGGAGATCCGGATCTTGTATATACAAGAGCCGAGTCCTAGAGGTTAAGGTTTTGTCTTCACAAGAAGAACAAGAAGAAGAACAACGCCGAGCTCTCTATGAGCAGCGTTCGCTATGCGAGACGCTGCTAAAAAAAATTCCAAGTCAAGGTATGGTTGAGCAGGCCAAAAAACATGGCGGCTTCAGACCCCAGCGAGGTTACCCAGGAAACACCTTAAGACCCAGAGAGCGAGGTGGACGCGGATCGCCTGATGAAGGATATAATAAAATCATGCCATTAATTATCTTCAAAAGGGATGTTTTAATAAACCCAAACGACCAATTTTCACTCTTGCACTTCCTTGAATTTTTCTTCGTGTGCATGTAAAGTTTTTGGCTGCTAGTTTTCATGGATTTGGAAATATGGAGTAGACACACACACACACACACACACACACACACACACACACACACACACACACACACACACACACACACACACACACACACACACACACACACACACACACACACACACACACACACACACACACACACACACACACACACACACACACACACACACACACACACACACACACACACACACACACACACACACACATTTATTAGTATAGATAACTTGAGATATAAACGTGGCACAGCACATTGCAGAACCCAAAGACCTCAGCCAACTCTTTTCACCATTCACATGAATGCCTTGCTGTATTGACACAAGGGATAACAACCAATTTCACAACAAAAATATGCTGGAGTGCAATCACTCACTAAACAACCAACCTCTACATTCAGAGCATTTTTATTACGGCTGTGACTGTTGAATAATTATGCCCATCTGGGTCGATAATTTGAGGATTAATCTCCAAAGAAAAGTTAGATATGGCAGGAAAGCCCTTAGAACATTCAAGAAAAACTTTACCTTATAGAGTGTAAAGAAAAAAGAAAAAGCTTTTCTTTCTCGAGTTGAGTTTTCTTATTACATGCATCAACTAAACATTTCTCATTTTTGCATCATGCTCGCCTTACGTTTGTATCTCTGTATTCAGAATTCCCACCATCAATTATTATGTCGCCTTTTTCCAGCAAAGGGACCTGGCAGGAAACAAAGCCCATTGTCATATTAGTATTACAGCAGAAACAAATAAAAACTCGCCAAAACACCGTCTACTCATGAAACAACACCTAAAATCTAGAAATAAAAAAAATATATAAAAAACAATCGATAATTAATATGATGAAGGAGAACTCTGCAATATTAATTTACAATTGCTGATCGTTTTTGCTTTTGCAGCGAGACCGAATTAATTAAATTATCTGGATCAAATATTGATCAGAACAATGGTCTTGAGCACATCTTTCTCACTGATGGCATGCCAAAGTCGGCCTCCAAAGCCAGCCGCCGACTGGGCATCCTCTGTCACACAAAGTCCTTCCTTGGCACACCTGAACTCCTGTCCAACGACCAGGCCTTCGTTCACAGCTTGATGGAGTACTGCTCTCCCCTCTGCGCTGGCTCCTCTGCCTCATATCTTGCTCAGCTTGATGCCGTGGAAACCAAAAGCTTTTAAGATTATTGGAATCTTTCACGATGAAGCTGCGTCTATGGGCTTATCACTTCGCCATTGCAGACAGGTCGGTAGTCTATCTGTCTCCTACCACATCCTTTCTGGTCTTGCACCCCCCCCCCCCCCCCATGTTTTGCAGGGCTCACACGATTCACCATCAACTCCCTCTTGGTGAAAATATACCAAAATCTAGGACCTGCTCACTTCCACTCATTTTTTACTCTTTCCCCCCCCCCACCTGGGGAACCAACTTTCACATCTTCTTCAATCTCATTCTTCCCTCCAGGTGTTCAAGACAGCTGCTGTTCACCACAATATTAGATCATCCCCAATGAAAAACCATATTTTCTACCTTTGTGAACACCAGCTCCCCCCCCCACCTCAATCCCTCCTCCTTCTAAATTTCCAGTTTTTCCTCCTGAGAGTTCTCTTTTGTATCCATCTTGCCCACCCCATGCATCGTCTCCCCCCCCCACCCCGTTTATTTTGTACTGTTGCATTCTGATCCGTTCAGTGCACTCGTAATAGCTTTTTCATGAGCATCAACTATGCATACAAATTTAATAATAACTAGAAGGGCAAATCGGTCAAGTTCATACCTCAGCCGTGATCCACAAGAACATATTGGGCCCAATACATTTTTGAAATATCATGCTGTATGTCGTTTTTAGCCCGATCTCTCAATGATGAAGAATCACTTTAGAAACTAAAAAAAATTATCACAGCTGAATCCAGATTCGGATCTTCACCAAAATGGAATCAATTCGTCCTCGTCACACAACCAACCTGTCCGAGTGTCATCCAAATCCGTCCACAACTTTTTGAGCAATTATGCCATATCGTTTTAAGCCCCATCTCTCAATGGTGAAGAATCACTTCAAATTTTTTTTATCAGATCCAGATGCAGATGTCCATCAAAATCTACTCAATTCGTCCTTGTCATACACCCGACCTATCCACCAAATTTTGTCCGAATCCATTGGCAACTTTTTGAGATTTCGTGCTATCAGTTTAGACCTATCTTTCAATGGTGAAGACTCACTGAAAAAATTATCGGATCCAGATCCGGATCCGGATCTTCACTAAAATCTAATCAGTTCATCTTTGTCACACACGCAACCCGCCACCAAATTTCCTCCGAATCCGTCCACAACTTTTTGAGATCTCCTGCACACAGACAGCTAAACAAAGAAAGAAAGAAAGAAACAAAGAAACAGACCGGGGTGAAAACATAACCCACCTTCTTCAGTGGTGGAGGTCATAATTGTATATATATATATATATATATATATATATATATATATATATATATATATATATATATATATATATATATATATATATATATATATATATATATATACATATATACACATATATATACATATATATATATATATACATATATATACATATATATATATATACATATATATACATATATATATATATATATATATATATATATATATATATATATATATATATATATATATATATATATATAAAATTGGGGCAATACCCCTGGGCATTCACCTGGTAGAATATATACATGTGTGCCATTTATATGCATTTTACCTCCAATTTAAGCCAAAATCCTCTTTCGCACTTTGATGAGCCTTCAGTTCCAATAACACATTGCATTGAAAGCAATTATCAGCTCTCAATTTCATTTGGATGCATACCAGCTTTGTTATGAAATCATCCACAGCTTGTCCAGCTTTCACAAGGAGTATCACCCGCCGTGGTTCCTTCAGCTTAGCAACCATCTCCTTCAGAGAATGTGCACCAATAACATTGGTGCCTTTGGCTTCATTCTGAAGGAACTCGTCCACCTTGGAAACTGTGCGGTTATAAACACAAACCTGCGAAGTAAAGAATTCAACATCATCGAGAATTTAACAAGAACAAAGCAAATGAAGGAAAAGCATGTGTGATTTATCTGACTATTTTAGGGCTGAAAAATCATCACATTTCTTCAATATCACAAGATCAAAAATCACATTCATTCACTTTCATATCAAAAATCACACCCGTGGCCAAAGGAAGCATTGCACTTTGGCAATTTCTTCTCATGATGCTCGGCAGCTGGAGATTCCCCTTGTGTGAATTCAGCGTCGGCACAACTTTAGTTTTTGTTTTGGACGGACAGACAGACGGACAGACATACCGAATATTGAAGCAGCAACACAGTTTAAAAATCACATTTCATCACTTTCACATCAAAAATCACATTTCTTCACTGTCATCATCAAAAATAGCCCTGTGAGGGGACTGATGCTTTTTTCCCCAACAGGCGGGGTGAAAATGAGGGAAGAGGGTGAGGACAATTCCTGAATCGATACGGTCATGGTGAGATTAACCCTGAATCGGTATGGTCACAGCGAGATTAACCCTGAATCGGTACGGCCATGGTGAGATTAACCCTGAATCGGTACGGCCATGGTGAGATTAACCCTGAATCGGTATGGCCATGGTGAGATTAACCCTGAATCGGTACGATCATGGTGAGATTAACCCTGAATCGGTAGGGTCATGGGGAGAATAACCCTGAATCGGTACTGTCATGGTGAGATCAACCCTGAATCGGTACGGTCATGGTGAGATCAACCCTGAATCGGTACAGTCATGGTGAGATTAACCCTGAATCGATACGGTCATGGTGAGATTAACCCTGAATCGATACGGTCATGGTGAGATTAACCCTGGATCGGTACGGTCATGGTGAGATTAACCCTTAATCGGTACGGTCATGGGGAGAATACCCCTGAATCGGTACTGTCATGGTGAGATTAACCCTGAATCGGTACGGTCATGGGAAGAATAACCCTGAATCGGTACGGTCATGGTGAGATTACGCCTGAATCGGTACGGTCATGGTGAGATTAACCCCTAATCGGTAAGGTCATGGTGAGAATAACCCTGAATCGGTACGGTCATGGTGAGATTAACCCTGAATCGGTACGGTCATGGTGAGATTAACCCTGAATCGGTACGGTCATGGTGAGATTAACCCTGAATCGGTACGGTCATGGTGAGATTAACCCTGAATCGGTACGGTCATGGTGAGATTAACCCTGAATCGGTACGGTCATGGTGAGATTAACCCTGAATCGGTACTGTCATGGTGAGATTAACCCTGAATCGGTACTGTCATGGTGAGATTAACCCTGAATCGGTACGGTCATGGTGAGATTAACCCTGAACCGGTACGGTCATGGTGAGATTAACCCTGAACCGGTACGGTCATGGTGAGATTAACCCTGAATCGATACGGTCATGGTGAGAATAACCCTGAATCGGTACGGTCATGGTGAGATTAACCCTGAATCGGTACGGTCATGGTGAGATTAACCCTGAATCGGTACGGTCATGGTGAGAATACACCTGAATCGGTACTGTCATGGTGAGATTACACCTGAATCGGTACTGTCATGGTGAGATTACACCTGAATCGGTACTGTCATGGTGAGATTACACCTGAATCGGTACTGTCATGGTGAGATTACACCTGAATCGGTACTGTCATGGTGAGATTACACCTGAATCGGTACTGTCATGGTGAGATTACACCTGAATCGGTACTGTCATGGTGAGATTACACCTGAATCGGTACTGTCATGGTGAGATTACACCTGAATCGGTACTGTCATGGTGAGATTACACCTGAATCGGTACTGTCATGGTGAGATTACACCTGAATCGGTACTGTCATGGTGAGATTACACCTGAATCGGTACTGTCATGGTGAGATTAACCCTGAATCGGTACTGTCATGGTGAGATTAACCCTGAATCGGTACTGTCATGGTGAGATTAACCCTGAATCGGTACTGTCATGGTGAGATTAACCCTGAATCGGTACTGTCATGGTGAGATTAACTTACGTTCACGGCATGTTTGGTCTGCATCGGGCCATCTGTTTCTGAGAAGATTACTTTTTTTTAATTACCTAAATTTGAAGTGTAACAACCCTTTTCAGCCTCTTATAGGGGGCAGATCCAGATGGGAGCACAACCCCATGAGACATTACTATTCTGATGAATCATCATAAATTTGGTCTTTGTTGTTCATGTAGTTTGTGAGGAAAATAGGTTTTCTATACGAATAAAAGGCAACGTGTGTGCGTGTGCGTGTGTGCGTGTGCGTGTGTGCGCGTTTCAACTCCAAAACTATAAAACCTCGCAGCCTGAAACTTTGCATGCATACTAAGGGAACTCCACGGAGGTGCAAGAGTGAATATTGGGTGTTTGGGTTAATTAAAATCACCCCTTTTGAAGATAATTAACGGCCTTATTTGATTACATCCTTCATCAGGCGATCCTCGGCCAACTCGCTCTATGGGGTCTGAAGGGGTTTTCTCGGTAACTTTGTAAGGTTTGAGGCTGCAATGTTTTTTGGCCTGCTCAACAGTGCCTTGACTTGGAATAGGCCGCAACGATTTATTAACAATAAAGTTGTTGTTTTCACTTTCTTCAATCATATTATCGAATGCCTGTTCATCATGGCTATGAATCGCTGGATATATTGCAATGCTTGTAAACACCTGGATACGTCAGCGTTCATTGTTTTATTTCATTTCCGCACATGCGATAACCACGAGTAACTCTTTAACTAAGAAGAATTACAAAACTGAAGCTCCAGAATCGAACTTACAAGCAGTCTTGACTCCTAGAAAAGTGTTCATTTGTCCAATTCAGATGTTATGTGATATTTTGGGCGTCTCCGGGAGATGTATGTTGAATACGACGGTTTGGTGATTGCCAATAATTGCGTGCCAAGGGAGTCGTTTTATATCAACAGTTTTGTTGGAGTGCTTGCTTAAGTGCTTAAGCCACTTGGCTAGCGCTCTCCAAGCTGCTTGGTTGTTCGTTTCGGTAAATAGTAACCATGCTTTCAATGTCATCGTACGTTTCCACCTTTGTTGGGTCCTGCAGTGCCGTGCGGTGGGTGCCTCAGGAGGTATCTCATCCAATGAACATGCGTAATTATATTTTTACAGGACATCGCTTTGTTTAACTTTCTCCTTTTTTAATCCACCTCTCACTTCAACATCGATACGTACTGAAAAAAAAAGGTCCATCCAACCAGGTGTTCGCCATGTTTGTTCTTGCTGTGAAGGCATCGAGTATAGATCGACATTTTGCGTTCTGTAGCTTGATACATTTTTGAATTGAATTTGGCCAATTACCCACTTTAAATCGCGTTTCAAATAACGCTGTTTCAAAGTAAATCTTTGCGTTTGTCGTTTTTATTTACTTGATGTGTGTGGACATTTGCAGGTGTGTGTTTGAATATAAACTGTATTCCTCAATGGCATTTGGCACGGGAGTGTGTGTTATTTTTCGTGCACGATGGCGGACCCACACGCATCCCCGTGATAATTTATCATCGTACACTACGGGGCACGAATCGCGTACCTCTTCATTCGGGTTCGCACGCTGATTACAATGACATCTTACCATCGCATTGTATGGGACGCGCATGGCGCACATCTTTGTTCGGGTCTGCGTGCTGGTTCACAATGGCGTCTTACCATCGATTCTCGCTCGGCACCGCGGCCATCAATGTATCCCGCGGATGGCAGACATCCTCCTCCACCTCCACCTCAATGCAGCTGCCACCAAGTAGAGGCATGCTGTACAGCCCGGATCGCTCGGGCCGCATGGTGTACGGACGGGACAAGCGCATTGATCGGTGCCAACCACAGAGCGCCAGGGGTGCCCGAGCTGGCATGCGGGATTGGCGTGGCCCTCGGCCAGTCGCCGGAGCACGGCCTGGGAGTTCGATGCAAGGTGATTCATATCGCAGGGTTTGGAGCAAGACGATTCCACAGCTCAGCAAGGTATCACCGGATGCACCAATGAGGCCGCTTCCAGCCACGGCGGCTGGGCCATGTGGTGGCCGGGGCCCAATGAGAGCGCCAATTCGGGTGACGACGCATCGCTTTGGGGCGGCGCCCCGCCCTGCACCGCAGGGCCTGTAATGCTGGATCGCGAAGCCGTCCAAGTAGTAGTTGTCGTCGTGGTCATCCTCATCTTCCTTGCCTGGCCTTGGATCGGTCTCTGCGTGCACCTGCTTCACACCGTATTCGCCTCCTCCACCCACTCGTCGCTGGCTCCACCCACCCACCTGATCCCGTCTGCCACTCCGCACACTCGCTCCCGATTCCGCCTCTTCCACTCAAAGTCCTCCCTCACACCTGACGGTCTCACCCATTCTCTGGATCGGCGCAGATGCTTTGCCAGCACCGGAGCAAAGCAGGAGACGACGCCCCAACTATCAAGGAGGGATCGTTCAGCAGAGCATCACCCCCAAAACGTACTGGGAAGCACGGTCGGTCAATCGTGCAAGGTATTACGAGACCATTAGCCTCATCTCCTCTCCTTTTTTTCTCATTATCTCCTCTTCATCGGGGAGTGTGCATGCTTGCGTGTGTGTGTGTGTGTGTCATGGCACCTGTCCTCGTTTAAGTTAAGATTGCAGAAGAATTATAATCGGGATAGGTCTGCTCTCTGTCTGCTTTAGTAAGTTGCTCGTTTTGTTGACGCACCTCACATTTCTCTCTCTCTGCTTACACACAACAATAAACCACGTTCACTGTGCCACATATTTTTCCTCACCTGCCTGTAATAAATGATTGTGTAGAAATGTTCCCAGCTCGTTTTTGTCTTTTCTTTCATTCATCCAGCATGGTCCATATCCTTGCCGAGCTGGGACTTTATTCCCAACGATCCGTTCTTTTAGCCGGTACGTCCTTGGCAGTGTCGCTCGGCTGCATCTGACCTGGTAAGGTGACCTGGTTCGGACAAGGCGTGTCCTGCGGTAATTAGGTCACGTGATTGTAATTTGGTAACCAATTAAGACAGAGGACCATAAATCAGGTAGATGAGTTATTGGCGTTCACGGTCGGTTAGCGACCCACCACGTCACAGAGTTATCCGTATGCGACGGCCTGCAATTCCGGGGAGTCTGGTGGGAACCCGAGATAGCTTCCCCCCCACAGTGATCTTCTCACCCAGAACCCTGGCCGCAACAATATTATAACCAGAGAGTTGGTGTCAAAGCCACTGAATGCTCGGCTGTTTATACATTTATCGTTTTTAAAAGACCAGTCTAATAATATTTTTTTATAAAGCATTGCAGTGAAGTCCGATCCAAATAACTTTAAAGCAATATATGTATTTGTATATTGCAATCAGTAAACTAGGACACATATTAAATGGATGGCAAGCGTCTAGTATAAACAGGCGAGCATTGGGTGGCTTTGACACCATCTTAGGTTGAAATCTAAATTTTTTTTTAAATAATTTGTTAATTTCAACTTCACTACACCAATAGAATACCCCCAAAGGAACCTCCATGCCAAATATCAGCATCCGAGTACACATATTAAATGAATGGCAAGCTTCTAAAAAATAACTTGCACCAAAAACTTTAACGTTGATGTGCTACAAAAAAGTTAAGTTCAAAACAGGTCAAAAATTTGAAACATTTGAATTTTTTTATCTCAACTTCACGACATCAATAATATACCCCAAAGGAACTTCTATGCCAAATATCAGCATCCTAGTACACATATTAATGAATGGCAAGCTTCTAAATAACTTGCACCAAAAACTTTAACATTTTCACGCTCACGCTGACGCTCATGGCGGGGGTATCGCTATAGCTCTCTGTTCTTCGAACAGGCGAGCTAAAAACAAAAGCACATGCCTGGGCCACCTTGCGTTAATCTGTAAACGCAATTTCTGACAGTGACCACATGAGGGTGATCTCATTCCATCCTGTAATATCGGAGTATAGGCTCAACCCCACACTAATGAATTGTTTATTTGTACACATACATCATTTCAATCATGTTCTCCATTGATTTGTATATTTTTGTTTCTAATGTTACGTACTCCTGTTTTCATGATTATTTTGGCTGCAAGTTGACAAAGAAACTCCTCTGAATTTAGTAGACCAAACAACCTTTTGTCTTTATGCTGATATGGTGACTAAACTGTCTCCTCCACCAGGTATTCTGGTGAGGAGGGTGTATGGATTTGGACACTCAACAGGATTAAAAACAAAACCAGTCAAAGGGCAGAAGAGCTCCTTGTGAGCCAACGGCCATCAATTTTTAGTGGCCAAACGTGTCTGCGTACATCGTCCTGCAGTTGGGTTACTTATTTTTTTTTTTTTTTTAGGAGGTTGGTGGAAACATTTTCACTCCGGCCACCATAGAACACTTCATTCCACAAAACCCACAAATGCAAAGAAAACTGAAAACCCACTCCATTGCAGTACCTCAAAGGGGATTTCCTCTTTGAGGATTTCAATACATCGACTGGAACTGATAGGGATGGTAATGAGACATGTGATGGTCCCCATGAGCCTGAAACTGTGAACAAGAATAGCACCAAGTTCCTTGACTTTGCAAGAAGTCATGGACTTAGGAGGCCGGTTCATGGTTTCAGCACCAACAGGCTCGACGCTGGACTTGGTATTCCAATGCTAGTGGTGTGGCAAAGGAGATTGACCATATGCTCGATGATGGTCACTGGAAGATGATCCAGAACTGCAGGGTGTACCGGAGTGCTCAGTTCCTCAAGACCGACCACAGGGTTGTGGTAGCAACTCTAAAGTTACAGCACAAGTCCAGGAAAATGGTACCATCCCAGCCTAGGCTGGATGTTGGCAAGCTCAAGGATGAAAGGGTAGCTGAAGAGTTTGCGAACAGACCGAGTGGGGATTTTGGGGTCTGGATGATTTGGGGAATCCTGAAGAGTTGTGGAGTGCCTTCGAGACCACCATCCTTGATGTTGCTGGTAGATGTCTTGGAACTCACAGAAGTGTGAAGAATAATTTTGTCTCTCAAGGGACATTGGATACCATAGACCAGAGTTGCAGGGCCAGGCTTAATGGCAGAGCTGAGCTGTTCAGAGAGTTGAGGCGTAAAACGTGTGCTGAGAGTGGACAAGGAGGCCAATGTGCGAGGAATCTGGGAGGGAGTAAAGCATAACCTGTAGTCAAGTGATTCTCGTCCTGCTTACAGGGGAATTCGTGCATTGCATTCCTCCAAGCCCGTCCCTCAGTGTATTGCAGTTGGAGCAGAAGGTGATGAGCTCTTGCAGAGGAGTCCGAAGTAAAGGCCCGCTGGGCCAGTTACTTTGAGCAGCTGTACCAGTCTGATCCACCAGTCATTGAGTTGGTTGTCAGGGGTGTTGCTATCCCGATTGCTGACCTTCCAATCAACTGTGATCCACCTTTATTTATGGAAAGACAGGCTGCGATGAACAGGTTGAAATGGGGGTAAAGCTCTTGGGATATATGACAACCATGCTGAACTTCTTAAAGCTGGTGGAAATGCTGTACTTGTGTCATTGCATGCACTTCTGTGCTCTGCCTGGAACACAGACATCATTCCAACTGCTTGCAGCCGATGTTGATCTCTGAAAAGCATTGGAGTCAGTGAATCGGGATGCCCTCTGGAGACTTCTTGGTCTTCGTGGGGTGCCACCAAAACTGATCAATCTGATGTCTGAACTATACTCTGGTGCTGAGAGTACTGTGAGATATACTGATACCATGTCCAACACATTTCCAGTTGTTACTGGACTTTGTCAGGGGTGTGTACTGACCCCCACACTTTTCAGCGCTTGAATGAACTGGATTCTGGGGAGGATGTCGGAGAGCTGAAGCTGCGGTGCCTTGTTTGGGAATGTCAAGATCACTGATGTTGATTTCGCAGATGATGCAGTCATCTTTGCAGAGACTCTAAATATCCTTTTGGGGGCCCTCAAAGTGCTGCTGAATGAGGAATCAGAACGGCAGTGATTATGCATTTCCTGGGTCAAAATTAAGATCCAGGCTTTCAATAACATCTTGGATGCTGCTATCTTGTCCTGATTGTGGTGACGATGTTGAGGTCATGGAGAGATTTACTTACCTTGGCAGTGATACTCATGTCTCTGCTGGCTGTCAGCCAGAGGTCAATAAACATCTGGGTCGGGCCTGGGGAGTCATGGATTCACTGTATCATGGGGTGTGGTGCTGTCGGTACCTGTGCATGACGACGAAAATCTGAGTCTTCAGGTCGTTGGTGCTTCCAGTCTTTTTCTACGGATGCGAGACTTGGACCATCACCAGGGATCTGAGACAAAGACTTGATTCCTTTGGTAAAAAGTCTCTTCAGAGAATCCTTAGCTCTCGCTGGTCAGACTTTTTGTCCAACGAGCGGTTGTTGCGACTCAAATGAGACTCGTTACCTGCATCGTCCATGAGCGTCAGCTGCGGTTGTATGTTCATGTGGCTCATTTTCCTGACGCTGATCCTGCTCACCAGATTCTCTCAGCGAGAGAGCCTCAGGAGTGGAGGAGGCCAAGTGGAGGAGTGGAGGAGTGGAGGAGTGGAGGAGTGGAGGAGTGGAGGAGTGGAGGAGTGGACACATTTTCTTTATTTACAATCTCTCTGTAAATATTGAAGGTCAAGGTCATATGGTGGGCTGAAAAGAATATGGCCATTAATGGATCATGCGCTGCAGGTCAAGACCGGGTTGTTGTGATGTAACCAGGTTTGAATGTAAAATGTTTGTGTTCCACACATGTCTTGCCTTGCCTCATGAATATTTATGCTCCGCCCATGTCTTGCCTCGTGCAAAATGATGCTCCGCCCATGTGTTGCGTCATCTCCACTGCAAAGGGTGAGCGGATTCTTCCCCAGTCTGGCAGGATGTGTGGTTTTGTGAAAAAGGCAGGGTTTTTACCGACGCATTTGTTCTATTTTAAATTAAAGAATAGGTGATTTGAAACTCTGCAAGTGTTGGTTAAACTGCCTGGAGCATTCTTATTCATGAAACAGGGCACATTAACCATTCCAGGATCGTAAAAACCTGACTTCATGCTCATCTCGTCACCGGGAGAAAGAGCCGCCGCCATGTCGAGCTTGCTTAATATGCAGTCTGTCCAGATCCGTCCACAACTTTTTGATAATACACAGTTCAGATCTCGCGTGTCCGAGAGCAAAATCGAATAATTCCTTCCTTGTCAAACATCCAACCTGCCCACCGAATTTCATCCAGATCCGTCCACAACTTTTTGAGATATCCTGCACCCAAACAAAGAAAGAAGAAGTAGACGTCGTGCAGAGCACGAAACTTGAAAAATCCAGAAAACAAATTTGACCTCAAAAAAATTGGTGGTTGAATTCAATGAACAAATATTCAACTCTTCTTCAAATTTCAAGTGAATCAGATGAAAATTGAGAATTTATAAATTCGGTCTATGTTGATCTTAAGGACCAGTCACACCTTGACATTTTAGCCAGCGATGGCAACGTATTAAAATTTATGTAAAACGCTGGCTTACGTTGAACTTTTGATGTTTTTTTTTAAAGATTCGGACGTATTCATAGCGACTTGGTCTTATGTATAACGCATTAGTCACGGACACAGAACGTTTCGTTGTGTTATAGATAACTTATACCAACGAATGCTGAACCTGTTGTCGGCCTACACAACCTATGCCCAACGATAGTCTAACTTAGGCATAGCGCGTTGCACGCATCGCCGACGATGTCGTGACGTAGCCTATTAAAAGGCTGACGCACAACGATTCGAATCATAACTGCCGTAGAAATGGAAGTGTCAACATCGCAGTCACACCTTGGCGATCTTGCCAGCGTATGCCGACCGAAGAAAAATGTGTCGAAAACGTTGGGGCACGTCAAATACGGTATGAGTAAGTTTGGTATACGTGAGTAGAATGCTAAAGTACGCTATCATACGTCGTAGTAAGTAGAGTACGTCAAGAAATTTTAAACATGTCCAAAATTTTACGACGTACTTGGCGTATGACACACGTTCCGCATGTGATGGGGATAAGTTGTACACACGATATGCGGACGCTTACACGTCCACAAAGGCTACTTATAAGCTACTCATAAGTCGAAACACGTCGCGGTAATGTCTTTTTTACGCGAAACTTATTTCTAACTTATGTTTAACGTGCTTTGAACCAATTCTTTAAGTCGTCCCAACACACATTGACGTATGTAGACGTATTCCAATGACGTCTTCCGGTCAACAAAAAAAATAAATGAACGTGTTTCTAACTTACAACTGCCATATAAAGATGTGTTCCCAGCGATTTTGGGAAATGGTATATAAAAATGGTGTTCATAAAAGGGGAACCCAACAGTGTTTTCGAGTCCTTTTTGAGTCGATGTCCATGTCAGCAGTAACAGTATCAGTATCAGTATCAGTATCAGTATTAGTAGTAGTTTGTTCATGTTGGCAGTAGTAGGTGAGTGTGAGGGGGAGGGTGTGGGTTATGATGGATCCTCCTTGCGTCCGCGTGTCCACGGGTAGGAGACATCTTTGCACCATTGTTCGAAGTTCTTCGCGGCTAATTTTTTATGGGGCTTTTTCAACAATGAGCTATGGCTTGTTTTTACGATTTAGGTCTATTCATAACGGGTTGGACAAATGCACAATGAACTAATAATGTGCATAGAGCACTTCGATAACTTATAGATACGGTATACCAACGAATAATTAGCGTGTAGCCGGCGTTCACAAACTATGCCCAACGATAGCCTAACTTATCCATATCGTGCGGCAGTTTATCTTTGCCGGTGACGTGGGGTTTGCTATTCATAGGCTGCCACTCAACGATTTCAATGGCTGTATCTCCACTAATGAAAGTAGACGCTTGCGCTCAACAATTGGATTTTTTTTTTTTTTTACACTCAACGACTTTTAAACGGTACCACTCAGCTATTTTCATTGTTTACAATGAACGATTTAAATTGCTGTCACTCGCCTTTGCTTTTTGATGCTGGCGCTCGGAAATTTTAATAGTTTCTATTGAACATGCTAAATTGCTCAAACTCCACTATTGAAAGTAGACGCTTGCGCTCAACAATTGGATTTTTTTTACACTCAATGACTTTTAAACGGTACCACTCAACTATTTTCATTGTTTACAAAAAACGATTTAAATTGCTGTCACTCGCCTTTGTTTTTTGACGCTGGGGTTTGGAAATTTGAAGCGTTTCTTATGAACGTGTTAAAACGCTCAAACTCGACTTTTTTTCTAGACGCTGCCGATGGACAATTGGAATCATAGCCAAGCTAGACATCGAAGTGTGAACATCCTCGTCATGCCGAAGAAAAGTTTGAAGAATGCTGCAAATAAGTATCCTGGCCGTGGCCGTGGACGCTGACGCAAGGACGATCCATTATACCGACGTCTTTCAGCCTATGAATAACTTAAAAGTAACGTCTGTCGACGTGTGGCAACGATCGCGTAACGTGCCAACAACACGTTAATCATAGGTTAGAAATAAGTTTCGGGTACGCTAAACATTACCTCAGCGTGTCTCAACTTATGATTAACTTACAAGTAGCATGTGTTGACGTCTGTCAACGATCGCAGACCGTGCATACAACTTGTGGCCAGCGTAGCGGAATGTGTGAGTCATACGCCGGCATACGTCGTGAAATTTCAAGCATGCAAAAATTTGAGGACAACCTAAAAGTACAACGTTTAAAGCCAGCATACAACGACGTATGGCAGTGTTTTTCAGCGTCCTCTCAATGTTATCAAAACTTACCCATAACGTATTCAACGTGTGCCAGCGTTTTAGAAAAAATTTTCAAAAATCGGCATACGTTGGCTAAAACGTCAAGGTGTGACTGGGCCTTTATGGCGATGTGGACCTCCAAAATAATCGGCTGGTTGAATTCAGTGACCTGAAATTTGAAAATTGAGGATTTTAGAAATACCACCTCAGTTGTTGACCTTTGGCCTATGTTGACCTTTTGACCTCAAAAGCAATAGGCTTCTTCCTTATGACAAACTCTTCCATGTGGTAGAGTTTCGTAAAGATCGGTTTAAAATTGTGACATGAAGGCGATAGACAGACAGACAGACAGAATAACAAAATCGGCCGACCAATATGCTTTAACATCTTCGATTTTGCAAGTAACAAACAGACCGAGAGTGGTGAAAACATAAACTCCTTCACCTTCAGTGGCGGAGGTGACAATTGAATGCTACACAGCAACATAAATATTTCGAATAGCTAAAGCAGGATGAAGATGTTGCTGTGGCTGTGGCCTGCTTGGAGGTGATTAATGATGCTCTACATTGGGATGAAATTAACGTTTACGACCGCTCGGTATCCCACCATTTGTGCTGACCTTATGTCACCATCCAGTGGAATTACAACCGACAAACAATGGGGTTATGTCTCACCAAATCCAATGTGCACCCATGCTGTACGCACATATGCTGCGTGAATGTACAACACACATCAGGCAACACCATTTCCTGTATCTAGACTAGCCATTCTCTATTGGGTTGAAAAGTGAAGCCATCAATCATGCCAACTGTAATGCCTGCCATGCATGACTGTGCAAACTATTTGTCTCGTCAAGACTAGTTTTCACATAGGATTTCTGTGTTTGACGATAAGCCTGAAAAATTCAGGACATGGCGTGTGGCCTTCCAGAACATGATAAGTAGTACTGCTGGTATTCACTGAACAGCTTAACCTCACGGTTAAACATATGGCTGATGGTTCAGAATCCAAAGCACTCGTCGAGTGTCTTTACCAAGTTTAGCTTTCTAACCATTATGCTAGTTGCGAGTAGGTCTGGAATCGCCTTCAAGAAAGATTGGGCAGCGATGAAGGAGTTACACAATGATTGCTGAACAAGCTGGAACTTTTTCCTCAAGTCTCTCCTCATAATCGCAAAACTTTGCATAAGTTTAGTGACACCATTGAGGAAATCGAAGCCAGCAGAAATGATGATTCCCTTCCTGGACTTGTAGCTTTGAATAAATCTCTGTTCGGATTAGGATATATCATCCTTCATTTGGTGCAATGCAAAGGTTCAAAAATGACCTCGGCATGATGGTTTCCTCAAGATATTATGACGGATCACGTTCTTCAGTGACGAAGGTGAAAGCTCCACTCACTACGAAGAACAATGTATGCCTTCACTGGTGACACTCGTCCAAGGGTCAGAGAAAGCAAGACTGAAGTCACAGGTGAATTGCTACCAAAGATTGTCGAGCAACCAACTGAAGCTGTTGCGTTGCCTTCTGAAAATCAACATTCTTATCGTCAAATGGAATATCTGCAACAATTATGCCCTATTCACAAGACAGAACATCCTCTTGCACATTGCAGAACATTAAAAAAATATATAAACCAATGTCACCCTCAGGGTGAAACATATCTTGCCAAAAGGTAACCACGTGTGACTTCTTAAAGGTCACACTGAGGTGAACAGAGCTGCTATTCACCAGGAGCGACTCCTTGAGGAATACCTGCCTACGAGAGATTCCGATGAGAATCGTTCTACAGAGTAACCATGAAAAATATGCGTTTGCCTCATAACGTCACCAAATGACGTCATAATGTCTCAAGCTTGACATATCTAGAAAGCACTCATCGAGGTGTTCAATTTGAGGTACTACACGATATGGTTCCTAAAACTTGTAAATTTGACCTTGGGGTCAAATATGTTTGACCTGAGGCGCTAACCATGAAGGTCAAGGCCAATCGCTACCAAAAATTAATCAGCTGAGCGCCAGACCATGAACTATATTCCCATGAAGTTTGAAGACGATCCGATCAAAATTACTCAAAATATGGGTTTCGTCGACTCCCCTGATTTGCGACAAAGTGACCTTGACCTTTGACCTTGACCTTCAAAATTTTATGCGCTGAAAGGGACCTCTATAGGCCTCTGATATGCGAAGTTACAAAAATTTCCAATGATAACTGTGCTCTGCAGAATTTTTTTATACGTGATTACAGACAAACAAAAAAATAAAATTTTCATGAAAAATCCGTTTTTTCGTCATGACATCATCAAATGGCGTCATAGTGTTAAACTTTTGACAGATCTGGAAAGCACTTATCAAGCGCTTTCATACGAGGTATTACTCGATATGGTATCTAAGATTTCAAAATTTGACCTTGGGGTCAAATATGTTTGACCTCAGGCACTAACCATGAAGGTCAAGGCCAATAGCTACCAAAAATAAATCAGCTGAGCGCCAGACCATGAACTATATTCCCATGAAGTTTGAAGATGATCCAATCAAAATTACTCAAAAAATAAAGGTTTCGTCGACTCCCCTGATTTGCGACAAAGTGACCTTGACCTTTGACCTTCAAAATTTTGTGCACCGAAAGGGACCTCTATAGGCCTCTGATATGCGAAGTTACAAACATTTCGAATGATAACTGTGCTCTGCAGAATTTTTATACGTGATTACAGACAAAAAAACAAAAAAAAAACAAAAAAAAAACCACAAGCTGACTAACATATCTTGCAAAAACTTCGTTTTGGAAAGAAAAAAACACTCATCCTTCTTAACCAATGGAAAATATGTACCATATGCGCTCTGTCAACTAACCATTCAGACAAGGAATGTCAAGACAGACATGCTCCGCCCATGTCTTGTCTCATGTATATTTATGATCCGCCCATATGTTGCATCATCTCCGCTGCAGAGGGTGAGCGGACTTCCACGGTCTTGTGGAACGTGTGGTTTTGTGGAAAATGCACGATTTTCACCGATACATTTGTTCTATTTTAAATTGAAGAAAAGGTTATTTGAAACTTCGCAAGTGTTGGTTAAACTGCCTGGAGCATTCTTATTCAAGAATCGGGACACTGAAGCCATTCCAGAATAGTCAGGGATGCCTTACCCTTGGCGATAGCAGATATTTAGTTGTTAATCGACTCATTCACTGTGACTGCCTGCAACCCCACTGTTTGTATGCAACCCTTCTCGAATCCGTCACCTCACTCTTCCACGAGCTGAGATTTGAGGTTTTCTTGGCATTAATTCACTCGTCTATAAAATTACAATTAAATCCATTTGAGAAATTCCCGAAACAAGAACCAATCAATGTCATTTGCAGACTTGAGGATTGCCTGCACCCGGTGGATACAGTTCATCACGAAAGGCATAAAATCCATTAAATGCACAACATGACAACCGGACTGAGATTAACATCACCAGTATTTCATTTCTAAAATGTTGCCATTAGTAGTGTTGTGAAAAATGTTTTATAGGGGTTAAGAATGTATAGATTATAATAGTTATTTCCCTTAGTTCATGCTTTCGTGCATGAGTGAGGTAAAACAAACTGTAAACTTACAGCTCGGAATATGCATCAACAACCGTATGGAAAGCATGTCGTCTCCCTCCCAATGTTTGCGTCTCAAAGTGCTTCTTCCTAAATCTGTATATTATGTCCTTTTGAAAGATAGCGGCCTTGCGGACCGAATGGGGAATAAGTTCAGGCGTGCTCTTGCCAAGCCTTGAACATTTGAGTAGAACCTAGAAGTTTAGAGGCAGGGCTTCGGCTTAAGTGGCGCCTAAATGGTCAATGAGCGCAGTGCGGGCAAGGCTAGGTAACAACATAGGGAGGGTTGTCAGAAGAGGTAGCAAAAGAGCATATGACAGTCTGTGCAGTCTGTCTGGTCTGTGGTTTGGTTGGAGAGGCACGCATGCAGTGGGGCTCCATGTGGAGGCGGAAACCAGCACCTCCCATCAATTTCCACATCCATTCCTCTCCCGCCCAAAGCAGCCGACCTGAGCATCGTCCACCTCACCTGTCGACGTGCATGATTATGGTGTCTGTGTGCCTCTTGCTGCTTCGACACACCTCGTTAGACTTGCTGTGCCCCAAAGGATCGCAATCAAGTCCGTGTCTTGTCTTTCTCCTGTGGTGTACTTGAGATCTTCACATTTAGGTAAATAAGAGCCTTTCATCAACACAAATCCCATGGAAAGTAGGTTGTGTATTACATATAGTTACTGGCAAATACAACCCTTCGCTTCGCTGATGGGGATATTAAGGGGAGGGAGAAAGAGAGGAGAGAGAGGAGAGAGGAAGGGGAGAAAGAGAGGAGAGAGAGGAGAGAGGAAGGAGAGAAAGAGAAGAGAGAGAGGAGAGAGGAAGGAGAGAGAGGAGAGAGGAGAGAGGAAGGAGAGAGAGGAGAGAGGAGAGAGGAAGGAGAGCGAGGAGAGAGGAGAGAGCAAGGACAGAGTGGAGCGAGGAGAGAGGAAGGAGAGAGAGGAGAGAGGAGAGAGGAGAGAGGAGAGAGGAAGGAGAGAGAGGAGAGAGGAAGGAGAGAGAGGAGAGAGGAGGAAGGAGAGAGAGGAGAGAGGAGAGAGGAAGGAGAGAGAGGAGAGAGGAGAGAGGAAGGAGAGAGAGGAGAGAGGAGAGAGGAAGGAGAGAGAGGAGAGAGGAGAGAGGAAGGAGAGAGAGGAGAGAGGAGAGAGGAAGGAGAGAGAGGAGAGAGGAGAGAGGAAGGAGAGAGAGGAGAGAGGAGAGAGGAGAGAGGAAGGAGAGAGAGAGAGAGGAGAGAGGAGGAAGGAGAGAGAGGAGAGAGAGGAGAGAGGAGAGAGGAAGGAGAGAGAGGAGAGAGGA
The DNA here is from genome assembly GCF_056783735.1 of Eptatretus burgeri. NCBI lineage: Eukaryota > Metazoa > Chordata > Myxini > Myxiniformes > Myxinidae > Eptatretus > Eptatretus burgeri. The sequence continues at coordinate 164,556,019 of NC_140961.1, forward strand.
GAGAGGAGGAAGGAGAGAGAGGAGAGAGGAGAGAGGAAGGAGAGAGAGAGGAGAGAGGAGAGAGGAAGGAGAGAGGAGGAGAGAGGAGAGAGGAAGGAGAGAGAGGAGAGAGGAGAGAGAGAAGGAGAGAGAGGAGAGAGGAGAGAGGAAGGAGAGAGAGGAGAGAGGAGAGAGGAAGGAGAGAGAGGAGAGAGGAGAGAGGAAGGAGAGAGAGAGAGAGAGGAGAGAGGAAGGAGAGAGAGGAGAGAGGAGAGAGGAAGGAGAGAGAGGAGAGAGGAGAGAGGAAGGAGAGAGAGGAGAGAGAGAGAGAGGAAGGAGAGAGAGGAGAGAGGAAGGAGAGAGAGGAGAGAGGAAGGAGAGAGAGGAGAGAGGAAGGAGAGAGAGGAGAGAGGAAGGAGAGAGAGGAGAGAGGAAGGAGAGAGAGGAGAGAGGAAGGAGAGAGAGGAGAGAGGAAGGAGAGAGAGGAGAGAGGGAGGAGAGAGAGGAGAGAGGAAGGAGAGAGAGGAGAGAGAGGAGAGAGGAAGGAGAGAGAGGAGAGAGGAAGGAGAGAGAGGGAGAGAGGAAGGAGAGAGAGGGAGAGAGGAAGGAGAGAGAGGGAGAGAGGAAGGAGAGAGAGGAGAGAGAGGAGAGAGAGGGAGAGAGGGGAGAGAGAGGAGAGAGAGAGGGAGAGAGGGGAGAGAGAGGGGGAGAGGGGGAGAGAGAGGGGAGAGAGGGGAGAGAGGGAGAGAGGGGAGAGAGGGGAGAGAGGGGAGAGAGAGGGAGGAGAGGGAGGAGAGGGAGGAGAGGGGAGAGAGGGGAGAGAGGGGAGAGAGGGGAGGAGAGGGGAGGAGAGGGGAGAGGGGGAGAGGGGGGGAGAGGGGGGAGAGGGGGGAGAGAGGGGAGAGAGTGGAGAGAGTGGAGAGAGGGGAGAGAGGGGAGAGAGGGGAGAGAGGGGAGAGAGGGGAGAGAGGGGAGAGAGGGGAGAGAGGGGAGAGAGGGGAGAGAGGGAGAGAGAGGGGAGAGAGGGGAGAGAGGGGAGAGAGGGGAGAGAGGGGAGAGAGGGGAGAGAGGGGAGAGAGGGGAGAGAGAGGAGAGAGAGGAGAGAGAGGAGAGAGAGGAGAGAGAGGAGAGAGAGGCGAGAGAGGCGAGAGAGGAGAGAGAGGAGAGAGAGAGAGAGAGAGGAGAGAGAGGAGAGAGAGGAAGGGGAGAAAGAGTGGAGAGAGGAGAGAGGAGAGAGGAGAAAGAGAGGAGAGAGGAGAGAGGAAGGGGAGAAAGAGAGGAGAGAGGAAGGGGAGAAAGAGAGGAGAGAGGAAGGGGAGAAAGAGAGGAGAGAGGAAGGGGAGAAAGAGAGGAGAGAGAAGAGAGGAGAGAGTGTTTTACTTTTCTTCTCCTTTATTGCAAGGAAGTTCATACAGGTATCAAAAAGAAACAACCAGGAAAGGAAGGGGTAACAAAGAAGTAATATTTAAATTTATAAATTCATTGTCAGAGCACCACCAACCATGCGACATAAAGATTGCTTCGCACACCACCGGTTTTTAAATAAAACAGGATGTTGAATTTTAAACTCAAAAAGAACACGCGATGTAACCAATGCTTTAAAAATAGTTAAAACGTCATCAGCTGAAACATCAGTGTTCTGCAGTTTTCGTTTCCTCAATAAATAGATGGCTAGTTTTGCCTCAGAACACAAAAAGTTTGCTAAAAGACATTCATTTCTACATTGATACAAGACATTGAAACCAAATATAAAAACACAATGTGTAAAAGTCAAACCGAGCCCCCGGATCACACGCGACATAATTCCAAAAAGCGAGGCCAACCTTAAACATTTAATGAAAATGTGAAAAATGGCCTCTGGGGTGTCGCAAAAGGGGCACAATTCCGAGTTTTCAGGACATGTACGGTGGGACAGGATGTTACACGGCAGGATGTTGTGCGCTAGCCGCCATTGTAGATCGCCTGAGCGCTTGACAATCGGTTCTTTATACATCACCTGCCATTTAATTGTTGTGGAAACGTTAGCTTGAAGCAGCGCTCGCCAATGAGCTTGTGGCTCTGCAGGTTTGCCAGGAAAAAGGGTGAGAACACGTAGCTTGTACACTGAGGATTTCTCCATCTGGTTAAAAAAAACCTAAAACTTTGAAATAAAATTAAAAGATTTGGGAAAGGACATTGGGATAAATTGAGGGCATCTTCTATGTCTGGGTCCCATTTTAACCCGGTTTGCTTAAAAGTCCGGAAAATCACAGAGAAAATTCTGCCAATAACTCTGATGGACCTCACACTGGTGGCCACGGCAATATCAGCAGCTGGCTTCCATCTACAGTGGGGAGAACAAGTATTTGATACACTGCCGATTTTGCAGGTTTTCCCACTTACAAAGCACGTAGAGGTCTGTAATTTTTATCATAGGTACACTTCAACTGTGAAAGACGGAATCCAAAACAAAAATCCTGAAAATCACATTGTATGATTCTAAAATAATTAATTTGCATTTTATTGCATGAAATAAGTATTTGATGCATCAGAAAAACAGAACTTAATATTTGGTACAGAAACCTTTGTTTGCAATTACAGAGATCAGACGTTTCCTGTAGTTCTTAACCAGGTTTGCACAGACTGCAGCAGGGATTTTGGCCCACTCCTCCATACAGATCTTCTCCAGATCCTTCAGGTTTCGGGGCTGTCGCTGGGCAACACAGACTTTCAGCTCCCTCCAAAGATTTTCTTTTGGGTTCAGGTCTGGAGACTGGCTAGGCCACTCCAGGACCTTGACATGCTTCTTACGGAGCCACTCCTTAGTTGCACTGGCTGTGTTTCGGGTCGTTGTCATGCTGGAAGACCCAGCCACGCCCCATCTTCAATGCTCTTGTTGAGGGAAGGAGGTTGTTGGCCAAGATCTCACGATACATGGCCCCATCCATCCTCCCCTCAATACGGTGCAGTCGTCCTGTCCCCTTTGCAGAAAAGCATCCCCAAAGAATGATGTTTCCACCTCCATGCTTCACGGTTGGGATGGTGTTCTTGGGGTTGCACTCATCCTTCTAATTCCTCCAAACACGGCGAGTGGAGTATAAACCAAAAAGCTCTATTTTGGTCTCATCAGACCACATGACCTTCTCCCATTCCTCCTCTGGATCATCCAGATGGTCATTGGCAAACTGCAGACGGGCCTGGACATGCGCTGGCTTGAGTAGATGGACCTTGCGTGCGCTGCAGGATTTTAATCCATGATGGCGTAGTGTGTTACTTCTGGTTTTCTTTGATACTGTGGTCCCAGCTCTCTTCAGGTCATTGACCAGGTCCTGCCATGTAGTTCTGGGCTGATCCCTCACCTTTCTCAGGATCATTGAGGCTCCACGAGGTGAGATCTTGCATGGAGCCCCAGACCGAGGGAGATTGACTGTTATCTTAAACTTCTTCCATTTTCTAATAATTGTGCCAACAGTTGTTTCCTTCTCACCAAGCTGCTTGCCTATTGTCCTGTAGCCCATCCCAGCCTTGTGCAAGTCTACAATTTTGTCCCTGATGTCCTTACACAGCTCTCTGGTCTTGCCCATTGTGGAGATGTTGGAGTCTGATTGATTGAGTGTGGACAGCTGTCTTTTATGCAGATAATGAGTTCAAACAGGTGCAGTTAATACAGGTAATGAGTAGAGAATGGGAGGGCTTCTTAAAGACAAAACTAACAGGTCTGTGAGAGCCGGAATTCTTACTGGTTGGTGGGTGATCAAATACTTATTTCATGCAATAAAATGCAAATTAATTATTTAAAAATCATGCAATGTGATTTTCAGGATTTTTGTTTTAGATTCCGTCTTTCACAGTTGAAGTGTACCTATGACAAAAAGTACAGACCTCTATGTGCTTTGTAAGTGGGAAAACCTGCAAAATTGGCAGTGTATCAAATACTTGTTCTCCCCACTGTATGTACAAGGGGGTTCCTGAGGTGTTTTACTCTGGTAACGCAGACATCAATAAACTTATGCATAAAAGATCTGTCACGACAGACCCCATCAAAAAAAGAATTTAAAAATATTGGTTCATTTAGAAACATCTGAAGGGAGTAAGCACTGGTATCACGGCAAAAAGAAACAGCCTGCCACGCTTCTAGCATGCTTTGGTAAAACAGAGGGATCGATGTCATATCCACGTGCTTCGTATCAAGAAGAAAAAGCTCGTCACCATAGCCTAGTTTCCCAGCTTGCTTAGGCCTAAGTCACATTTGCCACGGCGGCCGTGGGGTCTCCAAAATCTACGGACACTAGCAATTATACGGCGGCCGCAGTATTTCCACGGTCACACAATGTAGCAGTCACATACGTTTTTATTTTTCGGGGAGTCGCACGGCGTATTTATAAATTGTGGAGACCGAAAACGTGGGGGTGCCGTACGGTCTTTGATTTGATGTCGCACGGTGACCTTAGGGCGTTCCTGCGGCGGCCATAGAATTGTCAAGGCAGACGCAAGGTGCCCGCAAGGCGACCGCAGGGAGGCCCTAAGGTGAACGTGCGGCCAGACGGACGGTAACGAGTGGGTTCTTTTCTTTTTTTTAACCAGTTCTTTTGTTTCGGCTTGTCGAATTGCTACGGCGAACGTAGAAATGAAAAAGTTACAACTCCGCGCTATAATTCCACGGCAACCCTACGGCCTGCAAAATATAGCCATATGGCGTAGGGCCACCATGAGGCCACCTCAGAAACTCTGCGGCCGCCGCACGTTTCTGTCAATTCAGAGGGCGTACGGCCGCCGTATCCTCGCCGTAGAGCAAATGTGACTTAGGCCTTAAGCAGGCAATGGGCAAAGGCTTCCCATGGGACGTCGGAGTATAGAAGCCTTCGTACTGAAAGGAGGCGAAAGCCATCACTTTGCTCATCACATCTATTAGCCCCTGTCCACCTTCTGCAGTCTGCAGGCTTAGTATTCCTGGCCGGAGCCAGTGCTTTCCCCCCCAGAAAAAATCTACAAAAAAGCTTTGAAGTTTTTTAAGGATAAAAACTGGGCCTGCAGTGCCTTGAAAACATGCCATAGCATTGATGCCGCAAGATTATTAATGACCAGAGTACGACCCCGGTAGGAAAGCTGCCTCAATAATCCCCTCCATTTTATCAACCGCTGCTCAGTTTTGGTAATCAGTGATTCCCAGTTTTTTTTAAATAAAATCTTGAGTTCCAAGAAAGACACCGAGGTAGTGTATTCCTTCATTGGTCCATTCAAGCTGCCCTGGTAGGGTTGGAGAGGGAGTTTCATTCCGTGGACCAAAGTAAAAAGCTTTGCTCTTTTCCAAATTAACTTTAGTCGAGCTAGCCAAGCTAAATTCCTTGACAGACTCAACCAAAGCATGAACATCGTCATCGGAGTGCACAATTGCGCAGAGATCATCCGCATAAGCAATGGTTTTTACGGGATTTTCTAACGGCAGAGGATAAAACCCTTGTAGCCGTGTACGTAAACGATGTAGTAAAGGTTCAATTGATAGGGAGTATAGAAGGCCAGACAGTGGGCACCCTTGACGAATACCCCCGGTAACAGGGAAAGGCTGACTTAAGATGTTATTTACTTTGTGCAAGCTAAAAATATTATTATACAATAGTTTACTATACCAAATAAAATTTTCCTTAAAACCAAACCCCCGTAAAACAGAAAAGAGATAAGAATGATCAATCGTGTCGAAAGCTTTTTCTTGGTCTAAAAACACCAGACCAACATTTCTATGTTCAGCAATACAAATATCGATCATGTCACGTACAATAAAAATGCTATCATGTATCGTCCTTCTAGGGATGCAATTAGATTGATCGGGGTGTACAATCTCCCCAATCAGAGGTTTGAGGTGGTTGGCAAGAACTTTTGAGAAGATCTTGTAGTCCGTGCAGAGGAGCGAAATGGGACGCCAATTTTCAAGTTACTGGAGGTCTCCTTTCTTAGGTATGAGAGCAAGTATAGCCCTGCGACAGCTGAGTGGTAGCAAGCCTGATTGTAGGTTATCAATTAAGAGGTCAAGCAACTCAGGTCCCAACAAATCCCAGAAGGCTTTGTAAAACTGCAGGGATTCCATCAAGTCCAGAAGATTTACCTGTGGGCAAAGTTTACAAAGCAGTAAAAAAAGTTCATCAACAGTCACTTCCTTGTCAAGTTGTTGACATGCAGATTCAGACAAGGTGGGCAAAGAAGTGGTTAAGGAACTCAGCATGTCTTCTTTCGTGTTTCTGGCACAATACAAGTCAGAGAAGTATTGTTTTGTCAAGCTTCTAATGTCTTTTGGATCGTGTGTTGTTCGGCCTCCTGGTGCCTGCAGCGAAGTTATTTGCTGGTTTCTCTTTTTTTCATGCTTCCAAAGCAAAGAAAAATTTGGAAGGAGTATCAATAGAGCTGTAGTTCTCCATTCACAGCCTAATTCGAGCCCCTCTGGCTTGTTTTGCACAGAGTTGAGTTAGGAGGGCTTTCTTCGTTGCTTGTAGAAAAACTCCTTTCAGCACTGGGAGTTGGACGGCTTGACTGGAGAGGAAATATTTCTTTGGCAATTCGAGATTGTAACGCGGATTCATTCTTTGTAAAAAAGGAGCTATATTGCTGACAAAAGGTTCTAATATGGGTCTTCGCATTGTCCCACCATTGTGTGAGGCAGGAGTAGGAAGGATTCCGTAGTAGTAAAACTTCCCAAAAGGTTCGAAAGGCGACAGAAAAAGCGTCATCTTGCAGAAGACTCACATTGAAGATCCAATGGGCAGTGCCACGATTTCGAGCCAGGGAAAGTATATGAAGAACAACCATGCGGTGGTCCGAAAAACCACTTGGGGTGGTGTCAACATGGTCTATGACATTTAAAGAGTCATTATTGATGTAAAATCTGTCCAGCCTTGCAAGAGATAGCCAGCCATTTGCACATCGGCACCACGTGTATTGCCGTGCAGATGGGTTCTGGAGTCTCCATACATCCATAAGGGAGAATTTACACAATGCTCTCTTGAAGGGTGTTGTACTTGAAGGGTGGGGCTCTTCTCCATTATGATCAAGGGTGGGATACAATGAGCAGTTAAAGTCCCCACACAGACAAACAAGACCATCAAAATCAAGGTGTGTGAAGAACATTTCTAACTGTGTGAAAAATTCTAATCTTTCCATTCTCGTACGACGTGAATATACATTTATTAAAGTGTGTTTATAACCATTATAAAGGGAATTAACTGAAGCTAAATGCCCTTTAATAATCACCTTAAAAGTGACATTTTCAGGACAGAGAGAAGGATTTAAGTAAAAAGCCACTCCAGCACTAGGAGAGGTCAAGCTACTAAAGAACCATTGCCCTTTCATGGTGCGAGTCCATTCGCTCGAGCACGAAGAGCTACATCTTGTTTCTTGCAAAATAACAACATCAAAATGTTTTTGCTCGACAAGCAACTTTACCTGAGCTTGACGCAGGGGTGAATGTCCCCCATTTATATTTAAAGTTAAAATAGAGAAGGTCATAGTGAAGTTCGGGAAGGTTTGTCAGGTAAAGGAAAGTTGGGTTGTGCTTGTAGCTCTTTCCGAGCTTTCAATACACACTTTTTACGGCGAAAAACTTGAGACTCAGGCCTAAGTCACATTTGCCACGGCGGCCGTGGGGTCTACAAAATCTACGGCCACTAGCAATTATAGGACGGCCGCAGTATTTCCACGGTCACACAATGTAGCAGTCACATATGTTTTTATTTTTTCGGGTAGCCGCACGGCGTATTTATAAATTGTGGAGTCCGAAAACGTGGGGGTGCCGTACGGTCTTCGATTTGATGTCGCACGGTGACCTTCGGGCGTTCCTGCGGCGGCCATATAATTTTCAAGGCAGACGCAAGGTGCCCGCAAGGCGACCGCAGGGGGGCCCTAAGGCAAACGTGCGGCCAGACGGACGGTAACGAGTGGATTTTTTTTTTTTTTACTAGTTCTTTTGTTTCGGCTTGTTGAATTGCTACGGCGAACGTAGAAATGAAAAAAGTTATAACTCCGCGCTATAATTCCACGGCGACCCCTACGGCCTGTAAAATATAGCCAAATGGTGAGGGCCATCCTGAGGCCACCGCAGAAACTCTGCGGCGGCCACATGTTTCTGTCAATTCAGAGGGCGTATGGCCGCCGTATCCTCGCCGTAGAGCAAATGTGACTTAGGCCTCAGTCACACCAAGTTGTTCAGCCTGAAGGAGGAGACGTTTTGAGGAGTTTATAAAGCCAGACAGGTTTGAGAAGAAGGTTATAATTTTAACGTTTTTCTTTCGAAAAATGTCCTGAAGAAACTTTAGGATTTCCATTGGTGATACATCATCATCATCACCCTCCAGTTCCTTGGCTATTGCTGGGTCATTCCAGACTTCGCTACCAGCACTAGAGGCAAGCGACGAAGCCCCACCTGAGTCATAATCCGAGTGGCCTTTATTTTTCTCCTCACACACCGAAGCCGATGCTCTTACAACGGGAACATAGTCTTCTACTAAAAATGTAGCTGTTTGCACAGCGGGAGTTTTAAAAACCGTAACAGGGATTGACGTTTTTATATCGCAGGCTTCGCACTCTCCCTCTGGGGCTGCCACCTCTTCTGCCTCCATGACCTCAAACACTTCATCGTCAGCAGGGCGCGGGACGAGAGCAGGTTTATGATTTTTGATTTTAATTTCAGTGACCGGAGTGGTGACCACAACACCTTGGGGCGTTGCGCTCAGTCCTTGTTCATGAGA
>NC_140961.1:164569708-164994708 GCF_056783735.1 Eptatretus burgeri
TATAAGCATTGCAATATACCCAGCAATTCATAGCTATGAACACGCATTCGATAATATTGTTGTGGTTCTGCAAAATTGCATGCCTGTAAGGCAACGGCACCCAACATACATTGATCCCCAGGCAGTTATTTCATTAGCATTCGTGCAGTCAGACCGTCCCCTCATGTCTAATGGGTTAACAGGACGATGTGCGTTGCATGGGTCTTACAGCTAGGTCTAATTGTATCTCTATCTTCCATTCAATCCTAATTTTCATTCCGAGCCTTTCCTTTTATCCATGACACAAATAAAAGCAGGAACCACACCCAGGCTGCCACCTGTGAAAATCACAACTATGAGAAACTCTCCACCTACACTGTGCAGGACGCGCATGGCATGCCCTTTCATTCGAATCTGCGTGCCGATTTACAACGCGTCTCACCTTGCTCAACCTCTGCATCTGATCCAGTTTGAGCAAGGCGTACCGATAGCGTGTCCCACGGTAATTAGATCATGTGACCATTTTAGGTAACTGGTTTCCATTAGACGGAGGGCCCTAAGTCACGTGGTTGAGTTATTGGCGTTCACGGTTGATTAGCAAACCGCCGTGTCACGGAGTTGTCCGTGTGCGACGGCCTGCGATTTCAGAGAGTTTGGTGGGAACCCGTGGTCTTCTCGCCCCAACCCTGGGTCCGCAATAATATGAATGAAGAAAGTGAAAAAAAAAAAAAAACTTTATTGTTAAGAAATCATTCCGGCCTGTTCCAAGACAAAGCCTGGTTGAGTAGGCCAAAAACATGGTGGCTTCAGACCCCAGCAAGGTTACCCAGGAAATGCCTTAAAGGTCCCCTGACATGCAAAATAAACTTGTTATTTATATATTAACTTGACGTTCCGAGTGAAGAAATCACCCGTTTTTTTTTTTTAAATAAAAAATGGGATAATTAGAGCAATATTTAGATCATTTCTGGAGCTATTTACAACTTGCTATGCCCCGCCCCTTAAAAAAATGGACTTCAGAGAATCGCAGCGTGACGTCACATACAGTAATTTGCACAGAGTGGATTGACTCGAGAGTCGAGATGTCGCGCGCCTTATACAGTACGTACAAATGCATTTTGCACGTTAGGCCGAAGTCACATTTGCTCTATGGCGAGGATATGCCCTCTGAATTGACAGAAACGTGCGGCGGCCGCAGAGTTTCTGCGGTGGCCTCAGGGTGGCCCAACGCTGTTTGGCTATCTTTTACAGGCCGTAGGGGTCGCCGTAGAATTATAACGCGGAGTTATAACTTTTTTCATTTCTATGTTCGCCGTAGCAATTCGACAAGTCGAAAAAAAAAAACTGGTAAAAATAAATAAAAAAGGAACCCACTCGTTACCATCCGTCTGGCCGCACGTTCGCCTTCGGGCCCCCCATGCGGTCACCTTGAAGCTACCTTGCGTCTGCCTTGAAAATTGTATGGCCGCCGCAGGGCCCCCTGAAGGTCACTGTGCGACATCAAATCAAAGACCGTACGGCAACCCCACTTTTTCAGTCTCCACAATTTCTAAATACGCCGAGTGGCTCCCCAAAAATAAAAACATATGTGACTGCTACATTGTGTGACCGTGGAAATACTGCGGCCGCCATTTAATTGCGAGTGGCCGTAGATTTTGGAGACTCCACGGCCGCCGTGGCAAATGTGACTTAGGCCTGAGTAGTAGGGTGAATATACTGATTCTGGCTCACTTTTCCCCATGTAAATGAATGGGGGATTTTCAGCGATTCATATTTTTTTTCCTAACAAATAAAACCCCTTTTTATCCCAGGGTATATTTATTTGTCTCCCCTTTTAACCTGGGGACACTTTTTTTTTTCAAATAACCCATGCAATAAGATAAAGATTTGTTCAAGTAGCAAAGTAGTAATGTGATTTGTTAAAGGTGATTCTAAAGAAATATCTGAAACGTCTAAGCCTCGGGACACTCTTTTTCAAATAACCGATGCATATTGTTTAGCTCAATCATTGAACCTATAAAGATTTGTTCATTCTCAAATTCCTTCAATAGTTTAATTTTCTTTGCACAATAATCCCCATCTAAAATATTGAAAAACAAAACATTTGAATCTTTATATTTTTTAAGATACCCCTTTTGTGCCATTACGAAATGATAAACTTCTCTTAATGCTCTTGTTTGACCACCTCCGGAGCCACAGGTTATTTTTAAGACACGCCCACTTTCCTCTAAGCCCCGCCCACTTTTCTGTGGAATTTTTATAAGCCCCGCCCACTTTTCCTTAAGCCCCACCCACTTTTGTGAAGCCCCGCCCACTTTTCATGTTGCATTTTTTAAGCCATGCCCACTTTTCCTAAGCCCCGCCCACTTTTGCTAAGCCCCACCTACTCTTACATCATTTCCAGTTCATCTCTGACTCACAAAGAAATCACGAGAAAATTACAGCATGTTATGGTTTTGAAAAATTTCCCAACGAAGGCTTGCCTGGGCTTGCCCAGGGAATTTCCAAAGGAAACCACACCCACCAGTCTTTCCGTATAAAAGCCTCAAGCCCAGGCTCCATTTTAAACATTTTTTTTTGCTGGCGATGGTGTGCTGTGTGCTTGCCTGGAACTCTCCGACTTGTATGGAACTAAACCTTCAAGTTGATGAACTGGATTCAAACCTCTTATCTGTTGAGGTATGATTTTTATTTTCCTATTTTCAAACTTTAATTGAAGCATACTCATTTAATAATTAAATCACTTGATTAATACATTATTATTTTCTCTCACAGGAAATTGTATCTGAAATACGAAATGAAAATACTACTTTTGCTACAAGTTGGGGCGAAATTGTTGGCTTGGTTGAAGTCCTTATGAGCGACCAAGACCCACAGAACGAGTTCGTCCTTGATGATCCAACCAAAGAGTTATACCTTGGAGACCAGCAAAGTCCTGAAAGAGTTTTGCAACAATAGTATCATTGTGAGTTATCAAGACAATACCCCCTGAACAAGTTATACCTTGATGAGCCAGAATACAAGTTTTACCTTGGAGACTCACAATTTTCAGACATTTTGAAAAATGGAGTTTTCCTTGATGATCCACAATTATACTATGTGAGATCTATCACTGAAACCCATCAAAATTGGAAAAATGGATATTTCCTTGATGATCCACAGTTATACTATGTGAGATCTATCACCGAAACCCATAAAAATTGGAAAAATGGAGTTTTCCTTGATGATCCACAGTTATACTATGTGAAATCTATCACCGAAACCCATAAAAATTGGAAAAATGGAGATTTCCTTGATGATCCACAGTTATACGATGTGAGATCTATCACCGAAACCCATAAAAATTGGAAAAATGGAGTTTTCCTTGATGATCCACAGTTATACTATGTGAGATCTATCACTGAAACCTACTATATTTCTGGAAATTGTGATTCTACCTTGGAGTCTTGGATAGATGGTTATATTTTTGGAGACTTGAAATGTGGGTTCTGGCTTGATAACTCACAATGTGATACATATCTTGGAAACTCAACAGGAATGTGGTTATACCTTGGACACTTGGAAAGTTGGGTTTATTTTGGAGACTTGAAATGCTACCACTCTTTGGGATCTAAACCTATCAAGAAAGTTCTTACTCCCTCTTTCTACGTCATCAAACCTGAAAGCCTTAAAAGACAGAATTGGAAGAAGAGAAAAAAACATAAAAAAATATACATTGTTCGTTCTGGGAAGAAAGTGCAGGCTTACTTCCCCTTTCTAAGTCATCAAACCTGAAAGCCTTAAAAGACAGAATTGGAAGAAGAGAAAAAAAAAAAAAACGTAAAAAAGAAAAATATATATATCTATCTATCTATCTATCTATCTATCTATCTATCTATCTATCTATATATATATCTATATATCTATATATATATCTATATATATATCTATATATATATATATATATATATATATATATATATATATATATATATATATATATATATATATATATATATATATATATATATATATAGGTGGAAATCTCATTTTGAAAAAGAGATTGTGTTGGGCGAGGATTGAATTGGGGTTGAGATTTTGAATGTGAGGGTTGGGACGGACACACACACACACACACAGACACACACACACACACACACACACACACACACACACACACACACACACACACACACACACACACACACACACACACACACACACACACACACACACACACACACACACACACACACACACACACACACACACACACACACACACACAGTTAAGCCTCAACTATTCAGTTGAGGATTCTGTGTTTGGGGTTCACAGATCTAAGAACGTCCCCCTTGACACACATTATATACTGTTATACACCTCGGACTTGGCCCTCGAGTGTCCACAACGGTGTATAGTAGAAGGGAGTGAAGGGACAACCCATTGATCCCATGGGTATTATCTGCTTAGTTTTGTCTTTTGTAATTCCTGTGAATAAAATGAACCTAAAATCTCTTCTCCTTCCAAATCATATATCTTATAAGTCCAAGGAACCGTATCTATTACATCAACAATTTTAAAAAGTTCGTTCGTCCATCGTTTAGTATAACCCTTTTCAAAATGAGATTTCCACCTATATATTCTTACGATATCACCAACTTTGAACTTAGGTTTTCTGACATTAATCTCTTTTTCATATTTTAATTTTGTAAATGTTTCTGATGGTTTCATATTTGTTGACGTGTGAATCGTGTCCTTATACTTATCCACAATATCCTGAATAAAAGATGACCATTGTTGTGAACCGAGTTGTGTGAATTTTTTATATAGTCTCTCTTTTAAGGTACGATTAAAACGTTCAACAACAACTGCCTTCCCTTCAATAAAGGTACTGTATAATGTAATACTGTTATTTTTGAGAGAATTCATAAATGTCTTGTTATAAAACTCTCTACCCTCATCAGTCCACAATTTTTTAGGTTTTCTCTTACTTTTATTAAATATCTGTTGAAAGGCGAACATAAGAGTATTTCCTGTTTTGTTTTTTTAAAGGGACAACCCATGCGTATCTACTCCTCAAATCAATAACGGTTAAAGCATACTTGTACCCCTTATCATTATTGAGTTCAATCAAATCAGTGGACCAGATATAATCAACTTCCTTGGAATAAACTTTCCTTCTACAAAACTTTGTGAATATTGGTTTATGTAATTCATCAGCTAATTGCTCTTCAGTGTTAATGACATCTTAGAGCCTATAAGTTTTTTGAATTTCCAAATCCAAGTTTCAATTTAGCACTGATCATCTTCTTCACAATGAAACGATCAACTTTTTCTCTCAAGGTTGGATTTTGTATCAGACAAATTATACATTTCTCTATCGGCTTCATGCTTTTCTTCCAAAGTTGTGGTATTCCCATAATCAATATCGTGTCTCATGCACACTTCATCAACTCTATTGATGGGTTTACTCCATGATTTAGGATTGTCTGCCTCATCTAATCTTTTATCCAAGTTTGTGCCTGGACCACAGAAAGAATACCCTGGAAGGTGTAATTCCCCTGGTTTTCCAGTAGTTGTAAATTTACTTCCTGATAAAAACTTTTGTATATCTCCTCCTAGTTTGTGTTTGGAGATAAATTGATTTTTTTTTGAACCACACACCGAACATATACCTTTTTGTATAACCCTGTTATTTTTACTTTTAATATATGAAATATTTTTAGTATTAGTTTTCTTTTTACATTTGAGACAATAACTCATTTATTTATGCGAAAAATTCCAACAGAGTGCAAAAACCTTTTGTTTCCAACATGCACATTTGAATCTTAATTTTTAAAACATAAAGAATCCTTAGAAATGCCTTCACTCTCTCCTCCATTTATTTAAGAAAAAAAAATGAAAAACTTGAATTAAAATGAATATCTTGTCGATGTCAATAGACTTGTTGAAAATATTGCAAATGGACTTGTCAATTCTTTGTTTTCCTCTTCGGTGGGTTGAGTTATTTTCTGTAATACCACCAATCTTTTTTTAATCTCACTGGTTTCCATATTTATTTAGTCTCGCTCTTTCCTCCCTCTCCTTCTCTCTCTTCTCCCTCTCCTCCTTCTCTCTCTTCTCTTTTTCCTCCTTCTCTTTCTTCGCCCTCTCCTCCTCTCTCTTCTCCTTTTCCTCCTCTTCCCTCTCTTCTTCAACTCCTTCCTCATCCCTTATTATCCTTGAATCGCTTACACCCCATTAGAAAATCATACATATATTCATCAGCATTTCTTGTTATTCCTGTATCTAAAAAAAAATTTTTTTACAACAGGAAACCAATAAAATTTCTTTTGAATTTCTAAAAGAGCCTTACCTTTTCTTAACTTTATAATTTTTTTCATTATTCAACATTCTAATTAAATCTAAAGTTGTCGGTTTATCAACATCAGCATAATGCCAATCTTTTATTGAAAATACCTCATTCTTATGTTGTAGAACATATTTATTAAAATACCGAAATGATAATTTTCTTGAAGCCTTCTTGCTGTCATTTATGTATTAGAAATATATGAAAGAATAATATTATGGCACGAAACACCTCCCCATCTTCCCATAGTTAAATCATTTTGTATTTCCTTACTTATTATATATAATCCTGTTTTTTTCTGTTTTCATGAGATAAACAAGGGCAAAACCATTATTATATTTACCCTTATAAAATTCTTTTATTTGTTGTTTACGAATCGTGGCCCCACAAAACTCATTCTCGATATCAAGTGGATAATATTCTTCCTTACGAGACTGATTTAATTGTTCCAGGTCTTCGAGGTCAATTTTAAATGACCAATTATACCCTAAATCATTCATATCATACCCCCATTTTTCTATTCTCATACAAACGATACGCCCTTCTTTATAAAAATTTATTTCAATTCGAACTTTGAATTCTGTATGACCTGGAGATAATATCAACACTTCTGTATCTTTGGAATACACGGCCGTTTTATTTAAGGATATATATTGTGATAAATCGCTTAACCTCACCAAGTCATTCGCGTCAGTCGGGCTTGGA
Source organism: Eptatretus burgeri (assembly GCF_056783735.1). Taxonomy (NCBI): domain Eukaryota; kingdom Metazoa; phylum Chordata; class Myxini; order Myxiniformes; family Myxinidae; genus Eptatretus; species Eptatretus burgeri. The sequence continues at coordinate 164,576,721 of NC_140961.1, forward strand.
TAATTTTTTAATTTATAAGCATTTTTCATGTTAATATTTTTGGTTATATTATATTTATGTCGTTCAGCCTGTGCCTTTGTGTAATAATTTGATAAATCAATATCCAGTTCTTGGGATACACCAAAGATAGAACCATCTTTACCAACATAAGTCATTTATATTAGATTAAAAATAATATCATAAATTTTTTTATTTTTGTTGAGTTGAAATAACACAAATAGACATAATTGACCACAACACTTGGAATTTAATTCTTGGACTTGAAATGTTTGATAAACGCCATTCTGTAAGAATTTTATGACTTCAACAGGTGGTGGAAGACCAAAACTATCAAAATAATATTTGTCTTGACCATTAAAAATTCAAACCCAATGAGAACCGTTCCCATTATTATCTTCTAAGTTCATAATAATATTCTTTGTATGTTTCGGCACATTTGTTAATTCATCTCTCATACAAATAACCACATTATGAATTTTTAATTTCTTACAATATTTGACAAGTTGTAAATTTGATGTTGTATTCTTTCCAAATTCTTTAAACCACTCATAAATGCTCATTTATTTATTAGAAAGATATAAGCCATTACCTCTTTTCGTTAATTTTACACCTGCTTGTGCTATAGAAGAAAGCATATCTCCAACTCACAATCTCGCTTTATCAGGCAGACCTTCAAGTTTTTCAGCAAAATCGACAATTACACCACTTCCACTAATTTGTTTCTCCAACTCTTTGTTATGTCTTTCCAATTCTTTTTGAGCCTGGAGTTGAGCCTTCCTTTCGTTGGCAGTTTTCACCGCTGTTGAAATACCACCCGTCAATGCTCCAACCGCACTGAAACCAGCAAATAAAGGAATTAGAAATGGGAGAAATCCTCCACTCGTCTCTCTTATTGAATATTTTTTTCAACATTGGTTTTGTCATTTTAATTTTAAGTGAGCCAGTGCCATTCAATATTTTAACCTGTTCTCTTGTGAGCAAAACATCAATTCTTACTGCTCCTTTTCTCTGAATTTTATTAACGTTAATCGTACAAGGCTTTTGATTTTGAACACAAGATGATAGTTTATGAAGACTGATTTGATTAACATATACCCCAGTTGGTGCTTTGCCACTCATTTATTTAACAAAAAATTATGTGAGACAAATCATCACACCATTATCTGTATTAATCTGCAATTCTGTTTCTTCCAAAAGCAAGCAATATGTATCAACTTCTTCACTCTCTCCTCTTTCAATGTATAGGGAAGTATCCACTCGATTAGAGACTTTATAGTTTCCTTTTGAGCGCTCAGGTCAAACGCATAGATTGTATACAAACTTTTAAATGCTGTCATATCCAAAATAGGTTCTTTATTTCCATTACTTTCACACACCTTTTGGTAAGGCTTGTATGCTTCAGCAAAATCATTTTTTTCCCAGTTAATTTCCAACCTATCTCGTGGATAAAATGTTCCATCTGGAGAAACGCGAAGTTGTTTCACCTTAGCATTATCACTCAATGCATTATTCTTATAAGTCGCAGTATCACCATCTGGCTTTTTAAAAATGATCCACAGATATCGTGGCTTTCCTTCCAGAACACCCAAATTCCACGTGTAAGTGGTTTGCTTTCGTTTAACGTGTTGACATCTTCTTTTGAGGTATGATACACTGAGTGGTTTCTTTGAATTAAGTCTTCTATTCAACATCTCCTCTGTTTTAAGATGAGGAGTATATTCACTGATATACCAACTCATTTCATCAATTACAAATTTATTCTGATCACCAAAAGCATTAGCCACACCAAAAAGCAATCTATTTTCATTATCATTCCTTTGCAGTTGAAATCTAATTTTAAGACCATACAGAACTTTATCATGATCACAAAATCCAAATATACCTTTAAGAAGAACTGCCACAGTAAAACTATTTACTGCTTTTGTATCATCATTATACGCTCCTTTCCTTTGAGTATATCCAGGGTCTGTGTTTGTTCCCGTTGACATATCAGGAATAAAACCTTCGACAGACCCCTTTCCCATTCTATCACTGAATGTATAGAGTGTAAATTTCATCATTTCAGATACAGCAGAGACATAATCAACTGCTTCAACTTCTTGTGTTCCAATATACAAATGCACACAATCAAACATTTTCCAGAAGAAATCATTTACGAGTGTAGCGTTTGTGTTATTCCCAGCCTTCGTGAATTTAAATTTACACAACAAGAAACTTTTGGATAGATTCAAATAGGTTTGTTGATTATTTATTTCAAAACTTTTTGTACCATTCGTATTCCAGTCTGTTCCAGTTATTGCATTGACCTTGAAGTAATCTTCTTTTTTAGTGGAGTTTGAGATAATAAGAGTATCATCCAAATCATAGATACTATCAATTGCTTCCATACTTGTATTTATTTAGGAAAAAAGATGTTAAAACTTTTGAAACCCTGATCCAAGTATTCGAATGATTTTCTGTCGTTCTTGGGGGGACAACTGAGTTTTGCCTTTCTTAATTTCTTTTATTGCTCGTAATTTATGAGATTCCTTCTGGGCATCTTTTATGCTCTTTAAAACACCTGCTACATTTCCCACAGCAGAAGCAGTTGAACCAATTAGATCTTTCTGTTTAAGAATAGCTGAACCAATACCCATTAGAGTATCAATTATCCCATCTCCTCTAAATTGATGTCCAACACCCCTTTGTCTCTTAGGTTTATAGTGTCCTCTACCAAGATACATACCTTCACCCTTGTAGTATGGGGAAAGGAACATCCCATCCCCTGTAATTATTTTATATTTTCCCAACTCGTGTTTCCTCACAATAACCATCGTATTTATTTATTGGAAAACATCACGTAGGTGAATTCTGATGGATATAACTTCTCCATTCAAAGAAATCATACAATTATCTTGGTCGGTTATCCTAAAATTTACTCTGTGTATGGTTTTTCCTGACACAGGGAGATAAACCAAATTTTTGGGTTCCATATTGAATTTATAACCAATTGGGGTTGAGTATGCGCTGAATGAAAATATTGTATTTGTTTTTTTTCCATCATTATAAGCACCATCAATCAAATCACAGTGAATTAATACCGAATTTATTCCTGAGGATATTTGAATGACATTATCACTGTAAAACGTCCCATTAGTTTCAATCTTTTTTGAGGAGAAACCCAATAACTCTCTAAATGAATTATCAATTGTGAAATCAACCTTGTAGTTATTTTTAACTTTAATCGTTGATTTTGAAGTACGTTTTTGAATGTCTATAACAATATTTTTTGGTTCATCAACCTGTTCTTTCATAAGACGAGCAATTTCGGAAGATATTTGAGAAATCCCATATGCTACGGGTGAGACTGTTATCGTTTTGTATCCACTTCCGGGAGTATAACTAAACTTGTCATTTTTATCAGTTATATTAAATAAGGTATTATAAGTTTCCATGGACAATAAAGATGCCTCATATTCTTTTGTTGGGTCAAGTTGTAGTGGGTATGGGAATGAAGATGTGTGGTCGCTTGTTGTGAAATTAAAACTAAGGATTGTGCTTCTCATCTTATTTAATATGAGATAAAATGTCTTTATATTGAGATTTATTAATTATTTTCATGTTCATCAACTGGACTAAAATGGCTGATGCTTCATTAAAACAATTGTTATTTCCAGCCTTCTTAATACCTAACAACAACAACAACAGTCTATTAACTGATTGCGATGGGTCATTTGGAAGAAAACTAATAAATGAACCAAGGATACTTAAAGCCTGAATAATGTGTTTCTCCTTCTCATTTTTCCTACTTTTACGAGAAATACTAACCCTATAATTTAGAGTGTTCAGCAGATCAATATATACTCTATCATCATTATTTTTCATATCCAATGGTTTATCAATATACTTTGATTCATCCCTCACAGTTGAACCTCGTCTTCCATCTTTTGTGAGAAGAAACATTAATCTCGGAGTTAGTTTAACAGGGGGTTGAGCAGAACCCAAGAACCTTAATTCATCATTAAATATCAATACCTTTTCTTGAACAAGATGAAATATTGCTGGTTGTTCTGTTGGAATGAGTCCTGCTTTGGTTTTTGAATCTGCTGAATATTCATTGTTTTGAAGAGCATTCACAATATAATCAGGGGGTCGATTAATCTCTTCCAGTTGTTGAAATAAACCTTCATCATCATATACCTTTAATTCTCCTAAATGCTCTAATTCTTCCTCCGTCATTTGATCAAAATCTTTTAACATTTGAAGTTTTTTAGGAGTATATTCTACTGTGGGAACGGTGGAAACATCTTTCATTTTTTCTTGGGACGTTTTTAAAAGTGGTTTAAAAAATTTCTCTTGTTTTCTTTCAAATGCTTCTTCGCCCGTTAGTTTCTGTCTGCGTTTCTTCTTTATGTCTTCCTGTTGTTTTACAACTTTTGAAACCAACTCTTGATGTTCCTTAAATCTTCTTGCTCTTTCTTTTGCATCCATTTATTTATTGGAAAATATCATTTAATGAATTGTAAAGATCAGCAGGGAAATTTTCCTTTTCTTCATCATTCAAGTAGATGTGTTCAAATAAATCCTTTTCTTTAAATATTTCATCAAATTCTTTATTAACATTAATGCGAGTTGTAATTTCTTCTTCACTTATACTTGCATCTCTGCTTTTCATACGTTTGCGTTGTTTCTTCATCAACATCAAAACCGAATGATAAAATCTTCACTCCGCTCAGATGTTTAATAATTTGTCTCGTTCCTTCTGGATTCATTTCTAATATCCCAAGACCACCAGATTTTAGTTTCCTGAACTCACTCTTCCAATGTGAATATTTTGTTGTACCAAGAGAAACCTCTTCAAATATTTGACCTTCATTCCTCAATCGCATATGTTCCTCCACTGAAATATAGTGATAATCTTCACCTTTTACTTCTCCAGGTCTTATTGCTCTAGTTGTTGATACAATGCATATCACGGGGTGTTTTTGAAGTAAATTTACAATATTCTCATTTGTACTACACAAGAACCTTGATTTATGAAAGTTTTTTTCCAGAGGCAGATTTACCCACAAGATTTATAATAATAGTTGTCATTTATATATGTAATTGTTTATAAAACAAAAAATATATCCCTTAATATCTCATCTTGTTTCACAACAATATATTTATATTTTTCAGTCGTGTGCTTCATGTAATCCCCAAATTTCTTTTTACTCCATAATGTAGAACAATTATCTCTCCAAAAATTATTGATATCTATTGAACTTAACTTGAATAAAATAAAAGTATTAGCATTGTTTCTGATGGAACGACGAGGAAGTTGAAAGTACGATTGACTAAGATAAATACAATTACAAGAAGAATGTCTCCCTCTTGTGTAGTAGCTGTCCATTACCGTTTGGTTTCTCTCATTAACACAATCATCAAAGATAACGAGGTTCTTTTTTGATTTATCCAAATCTTGGGGAGAAGGTATATCATCCGTGTTATCACTAAGAATACAAGTTATCGGATTTGATTTCTTTTTACATCTCTGTGTATCACAAAATAGTTGAATTATATCTTCAATGTTATAATCATTTAGGTTTTTTTGAAGTTTAAATGAACCGATTATATCTTCTTTTTGAAGACCAGCATTAAAACCTTGTGAGAGTAGTTGATACTCGAGCTGAAAACTCGACTTTGTGAAAATTATTAAATTATCATAATCTAAAAAGTTGGGAGTGAGGAGCATCTTTAAAAGTAAGCAGGTTTTTCCACATCCACTTGAACCAACTATGAGACATCTTCATGAATTTGGGAGATTTTTATGGTTGTTAAATTTTATCTTATTTTCCCAAATCGGTAAAAAAATCATTCATTTATATATTTGGAAAACAGGTTATTTAATTTATTATTGGCTTTTTTAGAAACTCTATATTTTATCCTAAGTTCAGGTTTAATTTCAAGATAATCCATTATTTTATTTATGCAATATCTTGTGTTGATATTTCCCTGAAAATCACATCCATGAATTATATATAACAACAATACTTTGAACATTTCTCTCATACGTTCAGTTTCTTCCCTTGTAAGGAAAGGTGTGTTATCACCCTCGTACTTTACATTCATTTCTCTAATCAATCTTGTAAAGTAATTCATTTTTGGTGTAAATCTAAAAGAATTATTTTCCTTTTTATATTTTTTATTATCATTAATTAGAAGATAATCACAGAATATACATTGTTTATAAGCTTTTGACTCTGTGTTTAATCCCCGTCTTTCACACGCAGGACAATTCTCAAATTTGTCATATGGAGAATCAGGAAAGTCAAGCATATTTATAAAGTAAAACTTTACGTAAACTGAAATTCATCTATACTTTCAGTTGTATATTGACTCATATTTAATAATATTACCATCGATATCGATATACTTTTTTCCATTACCAGATTCAACGACAACATTTTTTATATTAAAGGTAATTTTAAAATGATCGTAAACTACTATTGAACGAAATGTCATTTCACCTGATATATTAACATCCTTTATTTCATCAGGATTTACATCTTTCGGGTTGTTGAAAAAAATACAAATTTCTCCTTGCATATTGCAGATGGTCTTATCGTTTCTTTCTAAAGCTTCATCCATCAGGTTTTTGTTTTTTGATACTTTTTCTTGTTTTGAATATATTACCAGAAGGAGAGGAGAAACTTTTGTTCGAGATACTTTAATTGATGTTCTACCAGGTATACTAAAAGCCCTTCCACTGAAGGAAATTGACGAACTCATCATATCCACCATAATTGTTTTTATCCAATAGTTGTTATATTTATCTTTGTTCAATTTTACATCCTTGACATATTTCTCAGTATCTTTAACAAATGAAGAGATTGATTGAAACTTGTCTTTTGTGTCTTGAAACATTGTATTTATTAAGTGAAAAAGTTGGAGGATAAAATGGTTTTAAGCACAGATTCACCTGTAAAATAAACGAAATTTTCATCAAGAAAATTTTAGTTTAAGCAAAGATTTATTATATAAATATGGTGAATACAACATACTGCGATGTTTGTAATCACAAATATAAACATTATAGAAAACATCCTCCGAAACAACAAACACACATTTAATCTATTTCATAAAATATCTCCTCTTGAGTTGGAAAGAAAACATTATGATATCTGTTCAAAGGACGTTTTGAAGAGAAGTTATAATAGACATCTTCAATCACAAAAACACAAGAAAAATGAGTTTAAAGTAAAGGGAGACTATTATATTGAAAACACTGATGGGGCATTTAAAGGGCATATAAAAATAAGGATTTTTCAATTTGGAGAACCTGGTCCATCATCAATAGCTGAATCAATTGAAATAGTGAAACCTAATGTTGAAAAAGTTATTAAAAAGACATTAAAAGAAATGAAAACTTTAAAGTTTTATATGGGAGTGAAAATGAATATGAAAAGACAAGATGAAGAACAAACTCGTTATATGAGAACAGATCTTCATTTTATAACATCATTTCAAGATTTTTTGAATAGTGGGGTTTATGAAGAACTATCAAAACAAGAGGAGGATGTTGATAATACAGTGGTAGGAAGTGGATTCAATCTTTAAAAAATCATCTTTTTAGATATACACATTCTAAAATCAAACCCTCTTAAAGCTTCTTCTTATATTGAATTACCAAAAGAAATAAATCTAAAGAAGGCAGTTGTTAATATTAAGAACAATGATAATAATAAATGTTTTCTCTGGTCTGTTCTTGCTCACTTTCATCCACCAAAATGTAATTCAGAAAGAGTAAAACAATATATGAAATGAGAATACCTTGGACATTAAAGATTTTAAATTCCCAATGCCACTAACAGATATTCCTAAATTTGAGAAAAAGAATAATCTTTCTCTTAATGTATATGGATTAACGGATACAAACAAAGTTCAAGTATTAAAAATTTCAAACAACAATAAAAGTGAAGAAACACACATTGATCTTTTATATTTTAGTGTTGGAAATAATTCACATTACACATACATCAATAATTTATCAAGATTAATCTCTTCTCAGGTATTCAGTACAGCAAACAAAATATATCCTTGAAAGCGATGCTTAATTCATTTCATACAAAAGAACGATTAGAACAACATTCAAAATATTGTAGTAATCATAAGTCAGCTGTAATTACAATGCCTAAACCTGGTGAAAAGATTTCTTTTGAAGATTATAATAAATCTATCATGCACCCATTTGTGATATACGCTGATTTTGAGTGTATCATTAAAAAGATAAATACTGCTTCTCCTAATCCAAAAGAATCATATACAAATAAATATCAAAAACATATTCCTTGTGGGTTCTGTTATTATATCAAATCATCTGTTGGAGAAAAGTACAACAAACTTGAACATTATAGTGGAAAAAAAGCTTCACAAGAGTTTGTAAAACGATTAGATAAGGATTGTATAAGACTCACTAAATTAATGAAAGAAACAAATGAACCGATGAAATTAACCAAAGAAGAAAAATTAGAATTTAGAAAGAACAATATCTGTCATATTTGTGAGGGGGAAATTAAGGAGTCTAAAGTTAGTGATCATTGTCATCTTACTGTTAAATATAGAGGTCCCGCTCATTCCTGTTGTAATCTTAATTATAAATTACCTTCTTTTATTCCAGTCTTTCTTCACAACAGCGCCAACAATGAAACACATCTATTTATAAATGAACTTCCAAAAACACCAGGGAATATTTCTGCCATAACAAACACAAGTCAAAAGTATATTTCATTTACAAAAATGATATTCACAAAACCTTTAACTCATATTAGGTTTCTAGATTCTTACAAGTTTATGGGAACACCACTGGCCTACCTCGCATCAAATCTAAGCTCCACGGACTCTTTTCCAAATCTTAATTCATTCTTTCCAAAAGAGGAAATTCTCACTAAAGAGGAAATTCAGATTAAAGAGAGAATTCAAAGTAAAGAGGAAATTCGAATTAATGAGGAAATTAATGAAGAAATTCTAACTGAAGATGAAATTCTAATGAAAAGAAAATTCGAACAATGAATGAAATTCTAACTAAAGAAGAAATTCTGATTAAAGATGAAATTCTGATTAAAGAAGGAATTCTCACGAGAGAGGAAATTCATACAAGGAATGAAATTCAAAGTAAAGAGAAAATTCTTACAAGTAAGGGAATTTATCCTTATGATTATATGGATTCATTTATGAGATTTAAAGAAACACAACTTCCTTCAAAAGAAAGTTTCCTTTATTACCTTTATGAAGAAGAGATAAGTGATAAGGAATATAAACACGCACAAGGAATATGGAAAATATTTAAGATAAAGAACCTTGGAGAATATCATGATTTATATCTAAAAACAGATGTTTTATTGTTGGCTGATGTGTTTGAAGCTTTTAGATCACTCTATCATAATTAAAATTGTTATGGATTAGATCCTGCCCACTATTTCACAGCTCCTGGTTTTGCTTGGAGTGCAATGTTGAAAATGACAAAACAAGACATAGATTTAATCAGTGATGTTGATGTGCTTTTGATGATTGAGAAGTCCAAGAGATGTGGAATATCACAAGTATGTTCAAAAAGATATGCTAAAGCAAATAATAAATATCTTCCAAATTATGATAGTGAAAAAGATAGTAATTATTTGATGTATTTTGATGCTATTAATTTGTATGGATGGGCAATGTCTCAATCTCTGCCTTCTGGTAAATTAGAGTGGGTGGAAGAAAAGGATTATGAAAAGGCTTTGATGAATATTGTTATTTCTTCTCAAGAGGAATTGAATGACGAAGAAGAAGGTTATTAATTTGAAGTTGATTTGAGGTACCGAGTGATCTTCATACTTCCTTTTGCATGTGAGAAAGAAACCCCAAAGAAAGAATGGTTCAATGATTATCATAAAAGTTTTAATATTAAAGGCAAATCAACAGAAAAGTTATTAACAACATTCTATGATAAAGAGGGATATGTTTTGCATCAGAGAAGCTTAAAACAGTTTTTGAGAGAAGGATTGAGAGTAGCTAAAATTCATAGAGTTTTAAAATTTAAACAAAGTCCTTGGGTGAAAAAGTATATTCAATTCAATACAGATATGAGAGCAAATACAAAAGTAAAATTTGAAGGGGACTTTTATAAATTCATGAATTATGCTGTATTTTTAAAGACTATGGAAAATGTTAGAAACAGGCAAAACATTAGATTCGCAACATGTTGGAAAGAAGCTTCGAGATTGATAAATAAACCAAGTTTTGAGAGAGAAGAGGTTTTTTCAGAGAACTTTTCTGCAATTCATATGAAAAAGGAAAGTATTGTAATGGATAAACCAATTTATATTGGAACAGCAGTTCTTGATTTATCAAAGATATTGATGTATGATTATTTGTATAATGACTTAAAGAAAGAGTATGGTGAAAATGTTTCATTGTTGTATATGGACACTGATAGTTTTATCCTAGATATAAAAACTGATGATGTTTATAAAGATATGAAGAAAAATATTGGAGTATATGATACAAGTAATTTCAGCAAGAAGAGCGAGTTATTTTCCAAAAAGAATGAAAAGGTTATTGGTAAGTTTAAGGATGAGTTGTGAGGAAAAGTAATGAGTGAGTTTATTGGATTGAGAGCAAAGCCATATGCTTATAAGTATGGTGATCAGATTGATAAGAGGTTAAAGGGAATAAAGAAATATGTAATAAAGAAATCAATAACTTTTATAAATTATTATAATTGCTTGATGAATAAGAAAGAAGAATATAGGAAAATGAATACAATAAGAAGTTATAAACATAACATATATATATATATATATATATATATAGTGAAGAAGTAAATAGAAAGGCATTTTACTTCTTCAATATATATATATATATATATATATATATATATATATATATATAGTGAAGAAGTAAATAGAAAGGCATTTTACTTCTTCAATATATATATATATATATATATATATATATATATATATATATATATATATATATATATAGTGAAGAAGTAAATAGAAAGGCATTAGGAGCCTTTGATGATAAGAGATTTATTTTAGATAATGGAATAGATTGTGTTCCATATGGATATTGTATGATAGAGTGTATAAAATAGATTGTGTTTTCACGATGGGAAGATGGGTTAGGGTTTTTTAAGGGCTGCCGCCACGTTTTTTCGCAATATATAAATGGTCAAACCAAGTATTAATCAAACTAAAGGAGTGGAGAAAATCTCAGTCTTGGTATATAAATGGAAAACATAATGAATGTGAAAAATATCAAACAAGTCTTATTGAAAAAATAAAACAAAGGTAAATAAAACAAATAAGCGAATCAATTTAAAAACTAGTAAGTTAGAGGATGTAAAGAAAAAAATTAATATCCTTGAATGGACTGAAAACTCAGATGGTTATCAATTGAACAATGAAAAAACAATTTACTATAATCTCAAAATGATATGTGGCTCAGGAGGTGGTCAAACAAGAGCATTAAGAGAAGTTTATCATTTCGTAATGGCACAAAAGGGGTATCTTAAAAAAAATATAAAGATTCAAATATTATGTTTTTAAATATTTTAGATGGGGATTATTGTGCAAAGAAAATTAAACTATTGAAGGAATTTGAGAATGAACAAATCTTTATAGGTTCAATGAGTGTGCGAAACAATATGCATTGGTTATTTGATAAAGAGTGTCCCGAGGCTTAGACGTTTCAGATATTTCTTTAGAATCACCTTTAACAAATCACATTACCACTTTTCTACTTGAACAAATCTTTATCTTATTGCATGGGTTATTTGAAAAAAAGTCTCCCCAGGTTAAAAGGGGAGACAAATAAATATACCTTGGGATAAAAAAGGGGGTTTATTTTTAGGGGAAAAAAATATGAATCGCTGAAAATCCCCCATTCATTTACATGGGGAAAAGTGAGCCAGAATCAGTATATTCACCCTACTCTTTGTGCAATCTCTGTGATCGTCTTAATTCCTGTGATTGTTTCGCGAAAGTTTTAAAGAGTTTCAGCCGTACTTTCGAAAATGCCTGCAAGATGTATCGTAGCAGGATGCAGCAATACAAGCAAAGACGGTGTAAGCCTTCATGTATTCTCGAAAGATGATGATCGTCGGAGAATATGGACATCGAAAGTGAAGCTGACGAGGGGAAACTGGAAAGGCCCCAGCGACACGAGCGTCATTTGCAGCGCCCACTTCGAAGACGGTACACAAAATATAAAATTTGACTGTTGAACCTTTCCATAAAAAAAAAATTACAGGGACATACAAGTAAAATACTAACGATTAATATTGCATCATTTCAAGGTGCAAGGAGATAATTTTAAAATCAAACAATGGGAAAAACCTGTACACACATTTTGCAGCTTATTGAATTGTTCGTTGAAACCAGCCTGCTGGGATAAGTACGATTCCACATACATGCAAGCCAGGTATGGCTGCACTCGACATACATGGGTTTATTCTAAAGTGAAGGTACTGCTTCCATTGGCATGCTATTCATTAACATTTAGCCAAAATGCTGGAATAAAAGAAAAGGGGAAAAAAAAAGTTTGCACAACTATGAAAGACAAATTTATCTGTCCTACTACACGGCCTCATAGCCTCGGGACTCTTACGCATTGACTTGTACATTGTATGCATGCTAATACAAGTTACTTGTCAACTCGAGAGTCCAGACTAGTCCGATAAATCCGTCGTCGTCCGCTTTATTTTATTATTCTCTTTTCTTCATTGTTTTCTACTGGTGCTACATGACGACAGTAGGAATGAAATAAATAAAAATGCAACAGAACGTCAGATTTATCGGACTACTCGAGACAATTGTATCGCAAGGTGTGTTCTGCACACAAGTTTTCATCGTATCCGGACAGCGAGATTGCTTCGTTTTATGCGCGGAGAGATACGACCGATGACACGCGCCGGCCTTGTTTGTGAATAATTCGCCGCGGAACAACATGTCCGCTGCGCTGTTCATGTCACCTCACTAAAATATTTCTGATATGGAGCAGTATGCAAGTCGAATTTACATTATTGAATTACGAATAGGATTTAGTCTAACCAGTTGTTATTTCTGAGTCTTCCTTCGATGTCCTCCCGATCATCATGAACTCCGGGAATTTCATCGCCATTTTTCTCTCTGCTTGTCCTGCTTCGGGCTCGAACTGGTAAGGCCATACTTCATTTGCAGCTGCCTGAACTTCACCTCCCGCGACTTCGTTATCTGACAATTCTCCATGTGATTCAGACCAAAATCCTTCATGTCTCACACTCACTGTCGTTGTTAGCAGACAAATGAAAGTCCATGCCATCCATTATTCAAAACCAAATGTTTGATTTTTTAAAGCAGAAATGAACGAAGCGATTGAGTCGACCAATCAAATGTGGAAACACACAGCAAGCCAATAGAATGACGTAGACCACCAACCCGAGTAATTAACGTGCAGTTTTTGTCATCCTGTAGGTTACGCCCCTTTCAGGAGAATTTTTAGGGGCGTTCCAGAAGACGTTTGTTTTTTAAATTTTACATTTTACAGAATGAGTATTGTGAAAAAAATATGTCAGATCTGAAATCATGATGAAAAACTCCTCTAGGACATATATAAATGAAATTTATGTACTTTTGCATGTCAGGGGACCTTTAAGACCCAGACAGCGAGGTGGCCGAGGATCACCTGATGAAGGATATAATCAAATAAGGCCATTAATTATCTTCAAAGGGGTGTTTTAATTAACCCAAACACCCAATTTTCACTCTTGCCCTTCTTGGAGTTTTCTTTGTGTGCATGTAAAGTTTCAGGCTGGGAGGTTTCATGGTTTTGGAGTTATGGAGGACACATTGGCACAAGCACGCATGCACGCAGCCTTGCATTACTATAGATAAGCGGTTAAAGGGATTGAATCCATGCCAACTCCTTTTCAATAGGCACATTACATTCTTACCACAAAGCCATGGTCATTCATGTTGAGGACAAGGTTTTGGCCCATCACAGCTAAACCAATCAATGCCACATCCGCTCTGTGAAAAAGAAAGGAGAGAGGGAGAGAAGGGAGAGAAGGGAGAGAAAGAGATATTCAACTTTAATAAATAATCAGTCCGACACAGATACTCACATCACTTTAGTGACGACTAGAACATAAGACCTGTCACTTCGCTGATGGGAATACGAATCTTTACGCAATTGCTAAAAAAAAGAAAAAAGAAAAAAAAGTGGTTGTTAATGGGAAAAAAGTCAGGCGTTGGATAAATACCAGCTGAGCTATAAACTCAGGGAGCGAGGAGGGGGAGTGTTCATGGGATATTCATCACGGCCTTTTTAGATGCTGAATTCCAAATAATATACAACACACTCAGAGGAAGATCAAACATAAAAAATATTGTTATGAATTTCAGAATCAGATCCAACGAATGCATACAAACAAACATTTAGGTCCTCAGACAGGTATTTCCCGAAATGCATGTCCAGGAAAGACCCATCCCCATGTATGGTGGGATTCTAACTTTGATGCGTTGAGAAGGATAAAGAAGAGACTCCCATTCTTTTGGGATGGCCTTTTCCTCTTTATGACAGACACATTCATGCACATGATATAACCGTCAGCCCAACGGAGGCTCACCCACCTCTTTCCATGGACGTTGACACCCACCCTTTTCCATCGACATTTGACATCCTGTTCAGCAGCTCTGTGGATGCTAACTGGCTCTTTTTCGTATCGGGCTGAACATTGAGGTGATAATTGTTGTTGACATTTTATGAGCGCTTCACGTTTTTGCTCAGTAATTCTAGCAAATGGCTGCTTTCTGCCGTTCGTCCAGCACCACAAACATGGTATTGTAAGCCAGGAATGGTCACGAGACGGGCAGTTTGTCACGTGCAGTAATGCGCCAATGGGCGGCGGGGGAAGGGGGTCTGCTTGTGGCTTCGCCCAGACTGGCCGCTTGTGGAAGGGACGAGAGGAGTGTTTTTTGTGTCAGTTGGCAACAGCTGGTTGCAGCGCTTACAGCTTTGAGAGTTTTGCAACAGTCAGACAGAAGGTTGACAGCTGGTTGTGGCCTCTTACAGCTCTGAGAGTTCTTGTGACAGCTGGGTGATGGCTATTTTCGGCTTCAGTCAGTTCCAGTCAGACGGTTGGTGAGCTGGCGACAGTCGAGTTTGTGACAGTTGGTGACGGCCTTGCAGCTCTGATCGCGAGTGACAGCCTCACATCGCTTCAGTGCCTTACATCTTTTCACAGTGCTTCACAGAACCTCACAGCTGTCAGTTGGTTGTAGCTCCTGACGGTGGGTGACGCAAGGACTGTTAATGCTGGTTCTGCTCGAGACCTGCGCTTGGCGTACCTGATTCTTGGTGTCCCTGGTTCTTGGGGGTGACGACGTGACATCGATTAGCATTCAAGCCTGTTTGCGAGTAGGTGCACGGCAAGGCAGGGCGCTGGCAACGGACCAAGGCACGCTCACACATTTCAGGACGTTTTATTTGACGTACGACGACTTCCACTTGGTGAGCGAGACTGGATTTCTCTTCCCCCCTGAGTGATCTGCTGGGTATCCTTGTCTCATATTTAATTGTTAAGTAAGGCAAAGTGATAAGCATCTGCTCTTTGCCTGTTTTTCTATCAATGCCTGATTAATTCTTTATTTGCTTGCAATTATTTTGATTGATTTGAATTTACTTATTTTCACAAGGAAATAAAAAGTTTGTTTTTTTTTCTTATTAATAAATTTGTTGTTGACGTTCCAACCTGTCCGTGCTTATCCTTTCCTTCCATTGATCCAGCATTATCCGAACCTAGATAGACTGGGAGGTAATTACCAACCTAATTGACCTGTCATAGTCAGCACCCACCAGCGGTAAACGCTCGGCCACCCTAATTAAGATAAGATTGGTGCTTTGCCAAGGGCACGCTCCCCGTTCAGGAAGCCATGTGACCTCCAGTTAAACGACAAAATTAGACGGTGGACACTGGAACTCATGGTTAACTAATTGGCATGGCTTTATATGGAGAAACGGAACATGCCGAGCTCGGATTCCGATACTGATTCCACTGTCATTAGTAACTCTGAAGATTCTTAACATGTTGAAACTGATCAATGGGATTTTGAAGAAAGGATTGGAGACAAAATTAGTGACGGAAACACTTTTGGGGGAATTGTGGAGCCGTCTAGTTGAGCCTTATGAGAGGAAGAAGGCAGAAGTGAATATGGAGATGTTAAAAATATAAATATCAAAATGCTGGTCACGTGTTAACTACAGCTTGGTAGGTTTTGGTTTTCGTATCATTGATGGTTGATAAGGGAGGAAGTTTGTATTAATTTATAAATCAGTTGGATTACTCGAGCAGAGATACCCATCATCGCCCAGCACACTCGGACAAAATAGGGGACGTATGCTTTCTCCCACTGTTGTAGGATAACCAGGTGCCTTGTATGTTGCGGGATCATCGCGTTTCATACTTTTCATGGACACCATTTGTGTCTATGGCATGTCCCACCATCATGTCCGTGAGATGTCGATGTCCCACCCCAGCGGAGGGAGGAGTGATGCTATGGTGGAGAGTGGATGTGGGGTGGTGGTGGGTATTGTTGGGGTGATGGTTGATGGGGGATTGTTGAGGGGAAGTTGGGGGGGGGGGTCCCTGAAAGTTTTAGCGTCCTCTGTCAAATCTTCTCAGAGAAGTAGATGATAATAAATACACAGCGACCAATACATAACCTTTTGCAGAATGCGAAGGAAAATACATACATACTTTCTCTCCACTATAAATAGATGGTGGTTCCTTTGATATGTAGAAATTTGTGTTGATAGTAGAAAATTATTTTCCGGTGCTCTTGTAGTAACTGCCAGGCAATGGCAACAGATGTTTGTAACACCATCTCTCCCCACTTACCAGCATTTGCACACGGGTGATTTGAGCAGTAAACCAATTTCAGCGACGACTGTTTCTTCCACTTAAATGTGGGGATGGCATTCTCTCTCAATTGTGGCAGATAACCACAAGATATAGCCATCTCTGTTGTTCCATAACAGTGCTACGTAACCTGTAGGCCATGAGCCAGACCCAGTAATTTTTGGCCACCGGTACCATCCGAGGGGAATAAGGCTAATCATAATTTTTGGCAGGCTATACATCTCAACAGTCAGAAACTATGTGATAGCATTGCATTGGTGGTAGCCTTTTGTGTTATTAGCTGTTTAGTCACCCCATCCCAAAATAAAATTTTCTGAAACCGGTGTAAGACAGAAGAAGACATTCTATTTAAAACGAATGGTTCTCTCTTATTATAGGCTATATCTTCTGGAAAATTGTTAGGCACGTAGCTCATGTTATTTTCTTTTCAAAACAGTTGTTAAAAGTAGCCGAGCATTTAGTGGTTACAATTACAGGCACTGATAGTCCTGTGCTGATACATTGCAGAACGTAGGATTTTGTTTTCATCAACAGATCTTTGTTTGGTCGCATCATAGTGATGGCACAAGGACGCAATCTCCAGATGGAGGATATCCTCTCTCGTCCCCTTGGACCATTGCCCTGGGCCCTGTCCATACCAGATGGATTCTTGCGAAAGATCAACAAAGCTACTTTAGCCACAACTTTGCAGAAGAATGTGACAGTGGAGGAGCAATTCCCAGGTAACTGCTTCAGTGGTCGATGGGATGAACTCAGTCCAAAGAGTAAAAGGTGATCAAGTTACTTTTGGAGATGTCGCCACTACAGTTTTGTCTATGGCACTGAGGGAAGGAGATGATAGTGACAGAATAGATGTTGTTTGACACATACAGGGAGAACTCTATCAAGAACTGTGAGAGATCACTACGAGGTGGAGAGGCCAGCCATCAGCTGCAAAGCATCACAGACACACATATTGTAAGGCAGTGGAGGAGGTTCCTGAGCACAGTTAATAACAAGACCAGTCTCATTACCTTCTTAGTCGGTGAATTGAGGAATCTAGAATACAGAGAAAAGCTACAGGGGAAGGTTATACATGCAACTGTGAATGACAAATGTTACAGAATCACATCACAGGACAGTGAGGAGGTGCCAGCTCTTCAGTGCCAACAGGAAATAGCAGATGGGCATCTACTTCTCCATGCTGTTCATGCAGCAAGAGAGGGCATTCAGGCTGTAGTGATCTGCTCAGAGGACACAGATGTCTTCATAATGTCCTCGGTATTTAATGACAAGATTGGCATCCCACTGTTCCAGAAATGTGGAACTAGAACCCGGACGAGGCTCGTTGACATCATGAAGGTTGCTGCCACTGTTGGCATAGATGTCTGTATGGCTCTCATTGAGATGCATGCATATACAGGATGTGACACTGTCAGTGCGTTTGCAGGCAAAGGGAAGACAAGCACCTTGAAACTCTTGACCAGCAACAGGGAAACCCAGGACGCATTCCTAGAGTTGGGTCATATATGGGACCTCTCTCGAGAATTGATGGACAAACTTGAGGCATTTACTTGCCTCCTCTATGCCTCCAAAGGCATCATCCACTTAGGTCAATGATCTCAGGTACGACCTATTCTGTGCTAAGAAAGGTGAGATAGAGAGCCACCAGCCTCCACCATGCAGAGACTGCTTAGTGAAACACGCATAAAAGAGCCAACCACCAGGCTGCAATATGGAGACTATGTTTTTAACAGGACCCGAAAGTACCAAGTCCTGTTGGCTGAGGATGGAAGATGGAGAAAGAAGGAGGAGTTGAACAGTTGGTGGTGTACTGGATGGATGGTCAGCCAGCACCTGAGGCAGTCCTTGATTTATTGGCCTGTAATTGTAAAAGGAAGTGTTCACCACCAAAATGTGTGTGCTTGTCAAACGGACTGAAATGCACTGATATGTGCAGACTGCCAGACTGTGAGAACCAGGCATTCATCTTTGAGTCAGACGATAGGGAAACTTTAGATGAGGATTTTGATTTTTAAGTTCATCTTGAACATTTTATATCACTTAAAATCAGTGCATATGATCAGAGATGTCTCAGAAACTATAAAGGACCAGTCTTTGGTTCATTAGACAATATGTTTATCAGCAACACATTGGGCCTAGGTAATGGCCTTGTTCATGTAGAACACTACATTTTTGTTTTATATTCTGTAATTGTGTGCCCTACAACAGAAGATTGTGTTTCATTTTCACCTTTGACTTATTCATCAGATTGCACATGATTAACCATCTTGCAACTGTCTTATTGGTTTATATTGTGTAATACGGGTGTTTGATACCTTCATATGTGCATTATTGAGTATCTAAATCCCTGAAATTCTGTATTTGTTGAGAAATTACAGGGAAAAAATATTAATCTTGTTCATGAACATGCTATAATTTACCTTTGTTTGATTCTTGGATAGTATCCTTCAATAACAACAGGGAAAATATCATGACATTGACCAAACTACATAAATCCGTCCAAATTAGGTATTTTTTTCAGTTGGGGGGTGGGGTAACATTGTCTGCTATACTGATCTTAATATAAAACATACAAAAGAAATTTAGATTTTTAGATTTCTTAATAAATTTGCTAAACACCCATGTAATTATATTGTTCTAGAACTTTTATTTACTTTCCACAGCAAATGATAGACAAATACTTTTCTAAAGGTTGTATGATTTATCACACAGGAAATGGACACCAATATATGTGTCACTAATGACATACCTTTCAACCTCGGCATGTTTAGCACTATTTGTTGAGAAGAAAATGATCCAAGCAAAAGGTGAGACAAAATTCAATGTTAATGTTTGACTGATAAGAATATAATAAAAAAAACCAATGTCACCCCCAGGGTGACCAGTATCTTGCCAAAATGTGAACATGAGTGACTTATTTAAGGTCACACTGAGGTGAACAGAACTGCTATCCACTAGGAGCGACTGGTTGAGGAATATGTGCCTACGAGAGATTCCGATGATAATCGTTTTACATAGTGACCATGAACAATACGTGTTTGCCTCATAACGTTACCCAATGATGTCATAATGGCAAAAGCTTGACATAGAGGACTTCCATTTGAGCTACTACAGGATATGGTTCCTAAAACTTGAAAATTTGACTTTGGGGTCAAATATGTTCGACCTCAGGCGCTAACCATGAAGGTCAAGGCCAATCGCCACCAAAAATTAATCAGCTGAGCGCCAGACCATGAACTATATTCCCATGAAGTTTGAAGATGATCCGATCAAAATTACTCAAGAAATAAGGGTTTCGTCGACTCCCCTGATTTGCAACAAAGTGACCTTGACCTTTCACCTTGAACTTGAAAATTTTATGCGCTGAAAGGGACCTCTATATGACTCTGATATGCGAAGTTACAAAAATTTCCAATGATAACTGTGCTCTGCAGAGTGATCGATACGTGATTACAGACAAAAAAAAAACATACAAGCTGACTAACATATCTTGCAAAAACTTCGTTTTGGCAAGATAAAAATGTTAAGTTAAGTTGAAGTAAGATGTCTTACCTTGTACTGGCCATTTTGCACAAAAGCTTATTTAAAGGTCCCCTGACATTAGTGTAGTAGAAAAATCGTGCAAATTATGATACAAGCATCAAATTTGGCATTTCTGTTCTGCAGGGCTTACTGATCAAATCTGCCTGATTGGCCATTTGAAAATCCAAATTTTGATAAATTTGAAGAAAAAAAAAAAAAACTTCAAAAAAATTTGAAGTCACAGCTGGCTGAAATTCTTGAAGCGCAAGTGAACATCCCAGACAAAGAACCAAGGGGAGATGCAGTCATCATTGATGGCTCAGCACTTATCAATGCCCTACCTCCACGCACTTCAAAGATATTTGATGACGATGCTAATGAAGACATCATCCCAAAGGTGGAATCCTATGGTGCAAGGTACGAGAGGGTGGACGTAGTGTTTGATGTGTACAAGAAGTCAAGTCTGAAGTCTGAGGCAAGGTCGAAAAGGGGGCAAGGAATCAGAAGAAGAGTGACAGGAACCAGTAAGACCCCAAGTAACTGGAGAAGCTTTCTTCGAGATGACAGCAACAAGACTGAGCTGTTTCACTTCCTTGCAGAAAAGATGTGTGAAGCATAGACAAGCACAGTCATTGTCACAAAAGGAGAAGATGCCATGAGCAACACAAGGAAGTCACTGGATGCTGTGTCTCCATGTTGTCATGAAGAAGCTGACACTCGAATATTTGTACACGCCAGGGATGCAACGACGGATGGTAGCAAGTCCATCATCATTAAGGCTAATGACACGGACGTACTAGTCATAGCAATATCTGTACTGCCATCCTTACAGGAACTAGGTCTTGAGAACATGTGGATTGCCGTTGGCCAAGGACCAAGGCACGATGGATTCCAGTCCATGAGGTAGTTTCTGCAATAGGGCCTGAGAAAGCGAGAGGGATCCCAGACTTCCATGCGTTCACTGGATGTGACGTCGTGTCTGCTTTCTGCGGTAAAGGGAAGAAAACTGCATGGCAGACTTGGAACATCTTTGATGATGTTTCTGAAACATTCACCAATCTCAGCTAGCATCCAACATTGATTCGTGATCTTGACTTTTTTGGGGGGGTTTTTATTTTTTTTCGAATTTTTCAAAATTTGGATTTTTCAAATGGCCAATCAGGCAGATTTGATTAGAATCCCCTGGAGAACAAATGTGCCAAATTTGATGCTTGTATCATCATTTGCATGATTCCTCTCAAAAATTGCTGTTATCTTCCCCACTACATGCCAAAGTACATAAATTTCATTTATATATGTCCTCGAGGAGTTTTTCTTTGTGATTTCAGATCTGACAATGTTTTTTCACAATACTCATTCTGTAAAATGTAAAATTAGAAAAACAAACCTCTTCGGGAACGCCCCTAAAAATTCTCCTGAAAGGGGCGTAACCCACATGACGTCAACTACAGGATGACAAAGGCTGCATGCTAATTACTCAGGTTGGTGGTTTAAGTGATTCTCTTGGCTTTCTGTGCGTTTCCACATTTGATTGGTCGACTCAATCACTTCGTTCATTTCTGCTTAAAAAAAATCGAACATTTGGTATTGAATAATGGATGACATGAACTTTCACTTGTGTGGTAACGACAGCGAGTGTGAGAGAAATGAAGGATTTTTGGCTGAATCACATGGAGAATTGTGGGATAACATAGTGGTGGGAGGTGAAGTTCAGCCTTACCAGTTCAAGCCCGAAGCAGGACAAGAAGAGAAAAATGGCGATGAAATTCCCGGAGTTCATGATGATCGGAAGGACATCGAAGGAAGACTCGGAAATAACAACTGGTTAGACTAAATCCTATTCGTAATTCAATAATGTAAATTCGACTTGCATACTGCTTGATATCAGAAATATTTTAGTGAGGTGACGTGAACAGCGCAGCGCAGCGGACATGTTGCTCCACGGCGAATTAATCACAAACAAGGCTGGCGCATGTCATTGGCCGTATCTCTCCACGCATAAAACGAAGCAATTTCGCTGTCCGGATACGATGAAAACTTGTGTGCAGAACACACCTTGTGACATAATTGTCTCGAGTAGTCCGATAAATCTGACGTTCTGTTGTATTATATTTATTTCATTCCTATTGTCGTCATGTAGCACCAGTAGAAAACAATGAAGAAAAGAGAATAATAAAATAAAGCTACAGCATGTCAGATTTATCGGCCTAGTTGGACGGACGACGGATTTATCGGACTCATCTCGACTCTAGAGTTAACAAGTAACTTGTATTAAGGCCCTGTCACACCTTGACGATTTAGCCAACGTATGCCTGAACTATGCAAAATTGGGCTAAAATGCCGGCACACGTCAAATACGTTATGGGTAAGTTTGTATACGTTAATAGCACGCTGAAAAACACTGCCATACGTCGTAGTACACTGGCTTTCATCGTTGTACTTTGCGGTTGTCCTCAAATTTTAGCATGCGTGAAATTTTACAATGTATGCCAGCGTACGACTCACACGTTCCGCTACGCTGGCCATAAGTTGTAGGCACGTGATGCGATCCTTGACACACGTTACTTGTAAGTTACTCACAAGTCGAAACACGTCGAGGTAATGATTAGCGTACCCGAAACTTATTTACAACCTATGAGTAACGTGTTGTAGGCACGTTACACGATCGTTGACACACGTCGAGGCACGTTATGCGATCATTGACACACGTCGAGGCACGTTACTTGTAAGTTACTCATAAGTCGAAACACGTCGAGGTAATGCTTAGCGTACCCAAAACTTATTTCTAACCTATGAGTAACGTGCTTTGAACCTATGTGTAATGTAACTCCAACGCATATCGATGAATGTCGAGGTATTTGTTCGACGTCTTCCGGACGACCACAGAACTTACTGAACGCGTTTCTAATTTACAGCTACCGTATAATGGCGTATTGGCAGCGTTTAAAAAAACAAAAAAATAACAACAATAACTTCCGATATTTCGTCACGTGCCGTTACGTCACGTCCGATTGCCTCTTCAGTTTGCTCATGTCTTATTCTTAGTTCCTCCTCTGTGAATATTTTCACGTCGATGTCGAAACTTAAAAGCAAATGTCCGAATACATTTTAAAATTCGTGATAGACTAAAAAATAATAATAATAAAAAAAATAACAACAACAACAACAACAACAACAACAACTTCAGACATTTCGTCACGTGCCTTCAAGGAGCCAAGGAGAAAAAAAGAAAATGTGCCTTGACGGAGAAAATAACTTTCGGGTGTGCTAAACATTACCTCGACGTGTTTCGACTTATGAGTAACTTACAAGGAACTTGTGTCGATGTGTGTCAACAATCGCATATCGTTCCTACAACTTATTCCCAGTGTAGCGGCACGTGTGAGCCATACGGCGAGTAAGTCGTAAAATTTTCAGCATGCTTGAAATTTCACGACGTACTAAACGTACCACGAAATATGACAGCGTACGTCATCGTTTTTCAGCGTGGTCATAACGTATACACAACTTACCCATACCGTATTCGACGTGTGCCAGCGTTTGACACATTTTTCATAGGTCGGCATACGCTGGCTAAATCGTCAAGGTGTGACTGCGTGGTTGACACTTCCAATTCTCAGGCGTTTATGATTTAAATCGGCGTGCGGCTGGTTAACAGGCTACGCCACGAGTTCGTCGGCGATACGTGCAGCGCGCTATGCCCAAGTTAGACTATCGTTGGGCATAGGTTGTGATCGCCGACAACAGGCTAAGCATTCGTTGGTATAAGTTATCTATTAGACAACGAAACGTTCTGTGCCCGTTACTAATACGTTATGCATATGACCAACACGTTATGAATACGACCAAAACTTAAAAAAAAAACATCAAAATTTCAGCATACGCCAACGTTTTACATACATTTTTATACGTTGCAATTGCTGGCTGAATCGTCAAGGTGTGACAGCGCCTTTAGCATGCACACGATGTACAAGTCAATGCATAAGATTCCCGAGGCTATGAGGCCGTGTAATAGGACAGATAAATTTGTCTTTCATAGTTGTGCAAACATTTTTCCCCTTTTCTTTTATTACAGCATTTTGGCTAAATGTTAATGAATAGCATGCCAATGGAAGCAGTACCTTCACTTTAGAATAAACCCATGTATGTCGAATGCAGGCATTTTCGAAAGTACGGCTAAAACTATTTGAAACTTTTGCAAAACAATCACTGGAATTAAGACGATCACAGAAATTGCACGAACATGTGCAAAATGCATTTGTACGTACTGTTTAAGGCGCGCGACATCTCGACTCTCGAGTCAATCCACTCTGTGCGAGTTACTGTATGTGACGTCACGCTGCGATTCGCTGAAGTCCATTTTTTAAGGGGCGGGGAATAGCAAGTTGTGAATGGCTCCAGAAATGATCGAAATATTGCTCTAATTATCCCATTTTTGATAATAAAAAAAAAAACATGGGTGATTTCTTCACTTGGAAGGTCAAGTTAAATTATAATTAACAAGTTTATTTTGCATGTCAGGGGACCTTTAAGGGGAGGCATATAAACAGGGTGACAACACAAAAAGCTACCACCGATGCAATTCTATCACATATTTTCTAACTCTAGGGTTGTATACCTTGCCAAAAATCATGAGTAGAATTATTCCCCCCAGATGGTTCCGACCAACCCTACTGGCTCATGGACTAATGGAGACAGTTCAGATATGTTGATTCCTGGGTGTGACATCATGGCTAATCTAAAGAAGATGATTGAGCTTTAATTGCAAATTTACTGACTTTATCATTCAGAAATCGAAAAAAGACATATCATATCAATTTTGTAAGGTGTCATGGGATAGATTAGCAGAGGTGATCTGAACGTTTGGGTTCCACGATAATCTAGCGTCTGCAGCTGGGTTTTCATAATCTGGAGGTTGTGGACTCTGCCATTTCTTATAGTGGGGCAGATAACAGCAATTTTTGAGAGGAACCGTGCAAATGATGATACAAGCATCAAATTTGGCACATTTGTTCTCCAGGGGATTCTAATCAAATCTGCCTGATTGGCCATTTGAAAATCCAAATTTTGAAAAAAAAAAAAACCCAAAAAAGTCAAGATCACGAATCAATGTTGGATGCTGGCTGAGATTGGTGAACGTTTCAGAAAAATCATCAAAGATGTTCCAAGTCTGCCATGCAGTTTTCTTCCCTTTACCGCAGAAAGCAGACACGTCACATCCAGTGAACGCATGGAAGTCTGGGATCCCTCTAGCTTTCTCAGGCCCGATTGCAGAAACTACCTTATGGACTGGAATCCATCGTGCCTTGGCTCCTTGGCCAAAGGCAATCCACATGTTCTCAAGACCTAGTTCCTGTAAGGATGGCAGTACAGATATTGCTATGACTAGTACGTCCGTGTCATTAGCCTTAATGATAATGGACTTGCTACCATCCGTCGTTGCATCCCTGGCGTGTACAAATATTCGAGTGTCAGCTTCTTCATGACAACATGGAGACACAGCATCCAGTGACTTCCTTGTGTTGCTAATGGCATCTTCTCCTTTTGTGACAATGACTGTGCTTCACACATCTTTTCCGCAAGGAAGTGAAACAGCTCAGTCTTGTTGCTGTCATCTCGAAGAAAGCTTCTCCAGTTACTTGGGGTCCTACTGGTTCCTGTCACTCTTCTTCTGATTCCTTGCCCCCTTTTCGACCTTGCCTGAGACTTCAGACGACTTCTTGTACACATCAAACACTACGTCCACCCTCTCGTACCTGGCACCATAGGATTCCACCTTTGGGATGATGTCTTCATTAGCATAGTGATCAAATATCTTTGAAGTGCGTGGAGGTAGGGCATTGATACGTGCTGAGCCATCAATGATGACTGCATCTCCCCTTGGTTCTCTGTCTGGGATGTTCACTGGTGCTTCAAGAATTTCAGCCAGCTGTGACTTCAAATTTTTTTGAAGTTTTTTTTTTCTTCAAATTTTCAAAATTTGGATTTTTAAATGGCCAATCGGGCAGATTTGATGAGTAAGCCCTGCAGAACAGAAATTCCAAATTTTATGCTTGTATCATAATTTGCACGATTTTTCTACTATCTACTACACTATGCATGGGACGACTGCTGTGGGCCATTAGGAAAGCTTGAAATCTCCAACAGCCCAGTTTGATCCAATTCTTAGCTCCTCCCTCGCTTGAGGCCCATAAAAAGGTGCAATTCGGCTCAGGTGAAGTCAGATATTACCAGACGCCAGAACTCGCCAGACACGCTAGTTATTGGTCAGACTGCGGGGGACTTCGGAGGAAGCAGACGTTGGCAGGAGGGCAAGCTTCAGCGATGAGCGAGTAACGCCACAAGTCAGCGTGGCCAAATGAGGAATCAGAGCGAGCGATTACTAAAGGCCAGGACCCTTCCCATTTCACCGATGCTCAATTCGGTTGCATCCAGCAGCAACCGTTACATTTACAGATTATTTCACCACTGATAGGGTCTTTCTCTTTTGCATCTTTCTCCACCATCTATCTCTCGTGTTAATGTGGACGAACAAGAGCAATCGGCACAGGCAAGTCCCGACCAACCGTTCTTTTCAGTGATCTTCCTCTAACACCATGCTGCATGACACACTGCATTCCACTCGCACCTGTCACTCCCACACCATAGACACCTTCAGCATTTCTTTCTCCCTCCTCCCCTCTTCCTAACCATTTTGGGTTGCGCAGGTCCATCGACTGCGCCAGGTATTAAGAGGTCGCTAACCCTCAACCTCTTCTCATCTATCTGGGCTATCTCAAATTTTCCTTGGTTGTGTGTGTGTGTGATGGTGCCTGTCATAGCGCAAGTTAAGATTGTGTAAGTTACTTGGGGTAACTCTGCACTGTCTTCTCTTGTGAACATTGTACGCCTTTTGCCGCACCTTCAAATCCCTTGCTTTCCCCTGCTGTACATTTTCAATAAATCCCATACTGTGCCACATAACTTTCCTCCATTGTAAGAATAAATGTGCCTATTATAAATGAACCCAGCTTGTTTTTGTCTTTTCCTCCATTTGTCTAGCATGGTCCACACCCGAGCAGAGATAGCCAAGACGTTATCCCCCAAAATCTACTTATTAGCCGGTGTGTACTTGGCAGCTCCGCTCGGCTGCACCTGGTACAGCAAGTAACTTAAGTAACGCAAGTACTCATTGAGGGCACGATTCCCCGATAAGGCGACCGCATGTTCCAAGTTAAACGGTTGTCAGACTGAGGACACTGGGTCACGTGGTCAAGTTATTGGCGTTTGCGGTCGATTAGCGACCCGCTGCGACACAAAGTTATTAGTGTGCGACGGCCTGTGATTCCCGGGAGGAATCAGAAGTATCGCCCCACCGCCCCACCCCCCTATCCGGAGTTCCCCTGGAAGAGGTATGTGCTCTACCGAGTGCCGTTCTACTTTGTTATGTTTTGCCAAGTGTCGCTCGATAAGTGGTTTTTCATTTGTTTGTTTGTTTGCATAGAACATGACTATGTGTAGGAATTACATAAGACCCTTAACCATTTGAACCCTCGCAGCCATTTCACAAGCCGCTATTCAAACCTCCATATACCCAAGCGGCCAGATTTTTCAACAGGGTGCCCAGGATGGGGGAGCCAAAAGTCCAAGGAGTTCAGGGTTCAAAAGGTTAAAAATCCCCAAGACCCTTTAAGATCCCTGAAACCCTTTAGAAGCCGAAGATCCGATAGACCCCATTACACCCTTTAGAACCTCTGGACCAATAAGACCCTCAGAACCCCAAAGACCCTTTAGACCTTCACACCTTTCAATTCTGTCGACCCCTTCAAATAATTACAACCCGTTCAACCTTAAATTACACTCTTTGACCCCTTCAACGTATTTGGCCACGTGGGGGTTTTCTCTTGTAATACAGGGAAAAGTCCCACGTGAAATAATCAAGATGAGCAGAATCTGAAAAAAAATAATAACAATAATTAATTATTTCGATTTTGCACCCTCCGAGCTTGGTAACGAGGTGGTTTATCAATGGGGTGGGGGGCTTTTGATTACGAGTGGTGACCCTCAAGTGTTATTGCAGAAGGCTCTCAGACAGAAGACTTCCATTCCAAAAGGGTATTATGGTTATAAAGGGTCTAAATTGCTCTTCAGGGATCTTCGGGTTATAAAGGGTCTGTAAGGGTCTAAAATGCCCTTAGTTGTATTATGGGTCTTCAGGGTCGAAAAAGGGTCTTTGAGAGTATAAAGAGGGTAAAGGATGTAAAGGGTCTTTGGGTTCTGGAGAGTCTTAGGAGTCCAAAGGGTGTAAGGGACTGTAAGGCCTCTAAATGTCTACATGGCCAAGAGGTATGTTCTAATAGTCTGGGATTAATAGACATAGTCAAGGTCCAATAATAAATAATTAATACACGAACTGACGGTCCAACTCACGTTCAAACAGTACGTAATTAACAGACATACTCACAGGATTCAACCAAGAGTTCACCTCGACGAGGGTTCACCATATATATATATATATATATATATATATATATATATATATATATATATATATATATATATATATATATATATATATATATATCTTCTTCTTCCTCTTTCGGCTGCTCCCGTTAGGGGTCGCCACAGCGGATCATCCGTATGATCCACATCGTGATTTGGCACATGTTTTACGCCGGATGCCCTTCCTGACGCAACCCTGGTCGCCTCTTACGACACAGGGATATGGTACACCTATTTTAACCGGGGTATACACCGGCCCAGTATACTGGTACTCATTTTGCCGACCTCGGAAGGATGACAGGCTGAGTCAACCCCCTATATATATATATATATATATATATATATATATATATATATATATATATATATATATATATATAAAATATAATGCGTGTTCATCTGTCCCCCTTCAAAAGGATGATTTAAGAAGGGTTTTAAAGGCCAATCCTTAAACATGCTGTGTGTTCACCACGGTCTATTTTTTTCAGAATAAAAAAAAACCTCAAAAACATTTTCCATGACAGTAATTACGTCTCTTCCTTTGGAAATGTGGAGAGTGACTTGCAACCGGGCCTCAATGGCAGTGTAGAGAAGCACTTAGGAGACGGGGATCGAGCCGCGTCGCCCAGGGATCGGGCAACAATAAATTGTGTACCTGATGATCATCAAACCTGACGAATCAGTAATTATCTTAAAGAGCAATTTAAACACTGTGGTTTTGACAGAGGATGAAACAAGGGGTGATTACTTCGGTTCTTAACTCCGGCTCAAAAAGTGGAAATGCAGGATAGTTTGCCTTGTGATGCATTTTGCAGAGGAAATCAGCTCTTCCAAAGTTTTCAGTGAAAAACAAAGCAGATGAACTAAAGTAGAACAAACATCTCATATATTATTTCTGAGTTTGTGGTTTCGTGTCGCGCTATCTTCGACTTTGTTCTGCGCTCGAGTAACGTGATATTCGGCTTACATTATCTCAAAGACCATATGAGGTGCATGTTACAAAAAAAAGTATATAAAATGGTTCTGAAACTGAAATCGTATTCCACTTACTGCATTAAAGTAAAATTACTACTGATACTCTGCATCAGTTCCTTTCTCAAACACGCCCACCCCAACATGTCGCGCAGAGTGCGGGTTATGCTAGTGTATAATTAAAATCCATCTTCACATGTAATGTTCATGAACAAATTTTGGTTTGAACTTCAGAATCTTCAATGTTATATTCATCAGGCAACGTAGAGCTTTTATGAGTGAGAACAATGTTTTGAGTCGATGGATTAAATCAACACGAGTCAGGACGTTGATTGAGGTGTGTTATTGCCGTGCAAAGCAATTTTGAAAGGAGAGGCTAACATTTCAGGCGTTGACCCCTTGGCAGAGGCGCCTGCCTCCCTTGCCTGCTTCGGTGCTTCCTGCCCTCCTCCCTCGCTCGTTTCGGCGTTTATACAAACCGATTGGTCATGGGGCAGAAAAAAAAAAACCACACACACACACACACACACACACACACACACACACACACACACACACACACACACACACACACACACACACACACACACACACACACACACACACACACACACACACACACACACACACACACACTCTCGAAGCCGTTCTCATCTACTCTCATGCTGCCTTCTCGTGTAGTGGCCGAGACCGAGAAAAATGAGTCGACCCCTACTGGTGCCAGTATAACAAGCTGAAACCAGTCTCATTTGAACCGTATGGATGTCTAGTTTTCGAAAACTGAGGTTGAAGTTGTTTATATATACAGTTTGAGAAGCACCTGTGCAAACCACTTGTTCCAGAAACTCTCTATGATTTTAAAGCATGTTGTACATCAAAACAGCACTTTGACTATGCTAAGACATGTAAGAGTTCCCCAGAATGTTGTGATGATAGTGTAGCTGATTTGAAGGTACTTGGAATATGCCACAGTATCATTGCTTTGTCTTGTAAGATACAGACCCCGATTACATTTAGCTTAGGTTCTCAAATGCACCATGACCATGGTAGTAAGGAACTTATAGAAGTTTTAAGTTCAGTTGGATATTGTATAAACTACGACGAAGTCAGAATAGAAACTTAATTACATCAGTTGCTCTTGACCAACTTTCAGGCCCATCTCAAGTGCAGATCCCACCTGGTATTGAAAAATTTGACCCCAAACAAATCGACACAATTGTTGATGCTGCAATCGACAATTTTGACCAAAACGAGGAAACAGTTGATGGAAAACATACTACCCATGTATTGGCTATTGTGCTGTACCAGCGATCATCGTTTTCGAACGAGATGAACTTAATTCCACGCACAAAGCAGAAAGCACTCACCATGGAACAATGCGAGGAAGAACAAATCCAAAGGTATAGAAAACCACCAAAAAAGCCAGAACCAAATATCTCATCTCCATTCGATACAACCGACTCATCTTCAAAGGTTGTGATCAAAGATTTCGGATTGGTATTGGCACGACATCTGTGCAGAGGAAAGGTTTTCAAGAATTCCAGCATGGAGTGGTTTCAACGCCCTTGTGAGTACAAAGATAGTTCCAGCTGCAACCATTCGATACCTTCCACTCATCAATTCTCCGCCATCAGATTTTTTTTCCACCATCTACACAACTTTGCTCTAGTTAGTGCTCATATCTAAGGAGTTGGGACAGGACCACACTCTTGTGACAGCAGACCTTGCTATCTACAGCAAGGCACAACAGATTTTGTGGAGCAAGCCAGAACCTCTTGTGGGGAAAGTAACAATGCAACTTGGGGTTATGCATCTGATGATGGCTTTCATTGCGAGCATCGGGAAGTTATTTGGAGATGGTGGCCCTCAGAATATGCTTACATCATAAGATGTATATGCAACAGCCACAGCTAACCAGATGCTACAAGGAAAGCAGTACACCCGAGGAATACGAGGTATCCGTTTGGCCCATGAAGCATTGACACATATGTATTTGACATCCACTGAAGCATTTGCTCAAACTTCCAGTTTGCCATGCCTATCAGATGAAACAAAGCAGTCGATACAAGGCCTAGAGATGTCCTTTGAAGGAAGGGATCCTACTGTCTGCGCCACCGCTTGTCAGGAGTTGAAGAAGAAAATCCCACAATCTATGTTGGATACAATCAGTCTTTTTCAGAAAACAGGACGACAACAGTCGGCAACGTTTGCCGATTGGGATAGCTTTTTAGTCTGGCAACATTTTACTACGACTGCTAAGGGCAAACAGAGAGGCAAACTTTGTGATGCACATAGAAACTGTGATGGAAACCATGCCCTATTTGATTCTTGCAGGACGCATCAACCATGCTCGCTACACTCCAACGTATATTGCAGAGATGAAGCAGTTGGAACAAACTCAGCCAAGAATGTATGAACACATGATGCAAGGTGGATTTGTTGTGCGAAGATCCCCACATAGAACATTTAATTGTGTGCCAACTGACCAAGCCCTGGAACAAACTATAAATCAAGAAGCGAAGAGTTGAGGAGGCATCATCGGCTTCACCCTTCGTAAAGGGGCACTTCTGCGCTGGCTGATGACACGACATGTCACTGGGGAATACTCAGAGTCGTTCAAAGACCTTTGCCAATCTGGTTCAAAAGCACACCTTCATGAGGAGCATGGAAATGCCCGCATGGACAAGGACAAAAAACGATCTGAAGAACATGAAAGAATACATGGTCAGCCAGTGTCAAAATCCGTTTAATCGAGATGAGGTACCAGAATTGCTTCGAAACATCACCACCGGTCAAATGGCATCTCAATGAGTTGAGAATTCTCTGAAGTGTATTCCAGAAAAAGGAAAAGCAGCCAATGAGGACTTCGTCAAAGAAAGAATTGGGACCGAACATTCCAAGAGTTTCTGGGACCCCTTGAAGAAAGAAACTGTGTTGACATTTTCAGATATGAAGAAGGCACTCACCAATGACAAGGACCGGAAGCTGATCATTGATACTGAGGTGTTGTTCAGGCGGCTATTGGCTGTCTCAGAGTCGTAATGTCGATTTGAGGAAGGTACTTTGTTACGAACTGGCTGCCGTGCCACCAGCACTCTTCCATGAAGATGGGTCAATGAGGAAAACTGCAAAAGCTGAACTTACCAAGAAGCTTGAGGCAAATTGTGCGGACGTTCTAGCAGATCTGCCACAAATTTCGGCAATACCTGAACCCACATCATCCGCATACATAATTGATGGGATGGCTATGATTCAGAGTTTGGATGAAAATCACTTCACAACATTGCAAGATCTACAATAGTTCAGAAATCTTCAGATCTACCATAGTTCAGAAACGACTATTATGACTTTTCAGGAATCCTTCATTGGATATCAGTAGCATTACAGTAATCTTTGATCGCTATGACGTCACGACATCAATCAAATCATCCGAAAGGCAGTGGAGGGGTGCCAACAACAAGGTACTAACATACCAGATTAAAGGAGGCAGACAGGTTCCAAACTACCGCCAGTTTATGAAAAGTGGAGGCAACAAGTCCAGCCGAGCAAACCATCTCTCAACATATATTGGACAATTACGAACAATTACCAAACGAGAAATCAATTATTCTGGCCGGTGGTTTCGGTGATGGCAATCTGGTGAAAGAAATACAACCACTCGGAGTCTCATCCGTTGACTCTCTTTAGAGTACACAGGAGGAAGCGGATACTAGGATAATCCTCCATGCCGTCAGTCTCTCACGTGACCATTCAAGGGTCATTGTTCGTTGTGATGACATGGATGTCCTGGTACTGTTGATCTACTATTCTAGTCGAAAACAGCTGACTGACAAGGTATACGTGTACGCTGGGCATTCTGGCAAGGAGAGATACATTCCAGTCCATGAGATAGTTACTCAGTTAGGACCGACTGTTTGTGAGTGTCTCCCTGCCATACACGCTATCACTGGGTGTGACACCACATGTTCTTTCAACAGAATTGGGAAGCGAACAGCTTATTCTACACTGATCAAGAATGCACAAGCATTGTCAGATATGAAAGGATTTCATGAGGCTGATATAGACACTTGTGTTTCATTGTCATGGAAATTTGTGCTTCTGATGTATGGCAAAAAAGGCAAAGACTTGGATTCATTGAATCATCTACGTTTCCATTTGGCCAGGACCACAGACAAGCCAGCATCTATGCTTCCCCCATCCGAGGATGCATTCAAGCAGTACATCCTACGGGCCAAGTATCAAACCAAGA
This sequence comes from Eptatretus burgeri, assembly GCF_056783735.1. Taxonomy (NCBI): domain Eukaryota; kingdom Metazoa; phylum Chordata; class Myxini; order Myxiniformes; family Myxinidae; genus Eptatretus; species Eptatretus burgeri. Next base: position 164,610,851 of record NC_140961.1, read on the forward strand.
TTTGGTCAGACAGCCAGTTTGCTAACCCACCGTTGTCACCAGTTGGTCATGGCTGGTCCACTTGTGAAGGTGGTGGAATTAACCAGACTATGTATACTCAAGATTCCGCTCCAGCTGAGGTTCGAGACTTAACACACCTCGACTGCACTGACAAAAACTGTGAAAACGGAAGGATGTGCCCTTGTGTCCTTGCAGGACTAGAGTGTATTGACATACGTAGCTGCACTGACTGCAACAATCACAGCAATGTCGTACAACAGGAAAATGAAAATGCAACAGAGATAGACACTGTTTTCGATATTTAGATGCATGGCCAGCTGATTTCAGATGTGGTCAGTATTGAAAGATTCATGAGTGGGTTTCACTGTGCAACAATATAAACATATTGAATAGATTTTCTCAAAGGTGTGAATCTTTTTATCTGGGTAAAACTGCAATTTCATTCATGAAACAATCTGACTGGTTCATCAAATCAGACTTGGGACTGTTATAACATGTAATGATAATATGCGAAAAAAAAAAAATAGGAAAATGTGCCATAAAATTTGTAAAAAAAAAATGCTGATTTGGAGGTATTCCGGGGGTCTTTTACCCCTTGGCAGCATAAAAGTCCATGAAATACCTTGCATAATATCAATTTCTAATAGTAACCCTGATATTTTCCATAGTTTTCGATGATAACAGTTCATTTTTTGCATAAAAGATGCCGATTTTAGAAAAATGAGAATTTTCACTTGAACCGTGCACATGTCAGAGAAAGGGTTAATTTACCTGGTTGTGAACATTCTATCATAGTTTGACATATTCTTTAATGAGACACACTTCCTGATGAAAATAATCAAATTTGGCAATTTTAAAACATATATTGGGCATTTAATAAGAGAAAATATAGAGGTTTTTGTAAAATTGTGCAAAAACTGCCAAAATTGGGGGTATTTTGTGGGTCCTTAACCACTTCAGGAGCATAAACCCCCTGAAATATCTTAAAACGTGTCCAATACATAGAAATACCCTGAAATAATCAAACATTCTACACGTATTTTATGCTTATTGAAGTAATTAATGAATTATTGAAAATGGCCATTTTTTCTTTTATTCCTGCACTCAAGGGGTTAATTCACCATATTGTGCAGAATTTCAACAACTACAACCTCAATTTTCAAAAACTAGATATCCATACAGTTCAAATGAGACCAATTTCAGCTTGTGAAACCTCCGGTAGGGGTATTTCCTAAATTAGAGCCCTTTTTCAGCCCGGGCCACTACACTATTCCCTTCCCCTCCCCTCACGCTAACCTCCTCCCAAGCCCCTCCACCACCATACAATTTTCGAGATGATTTTTTTTTTTTAACCTTCGCCACTAAAGGTGAAAGAGGTTATGTTTTTGTGCGTGCGTGCGTGCGCGCACAGGATATCTCTGAAAGTTGTGGACGGATTCGTACGAAATTTGCTGGGCAGGTTGGGAGTGTGACAAGGACGAATTGATTCAAATTTGGTGAAGATCGGAATCCAGATCCGGAGACGAGATTCAGTGAATATTCTAAGTGATTCTTCACCATTGAGAGACGGGGCTAAAAACGACCGACTTTTGGGGCCTGATATGTTCGATTAGATCAGGCATTGCGCATGGAGGTATACACCCTACCGAGTGCCCTTCTCGTATATTTGGTATACTGTGCGTCAGCTCTTATACGAGCCTCGACATTAAACGTAAAATCAGGGAAGCAGGAGACAAGAGGGGTGGGAGAGGGAAGCACAAAACAGTGGGGAACAGAGACATAAGGAGATCTGTGTAAGGGAGAGGGATGGGGCGGGGTACACGGGGTAAACAAGATGGACATTACAGGGACTTTCAGGAAGGAAAGCAGGGAATTTGAAGGAGGTGGGTTTGAGGTGGATTAACGGGGGTAGAAAAGATCGAGGATTTGGATAGGGGAAGATACGAGGTGGTGGTGAACAGCTGTTTTGAAGGCCTGCAGGGGGGAGTGGGATTGAAGAGAGTGTGAGAGTATATTTCAAAGGCGAGAAAAAAAGAGGGATAAAAGAGTGAAGGTGAGCAGTGATTCGTGATTTTGATAGTTTTATTCATCAGGAAGGGGATGCTGGCAGACCTTGAGCACCCTGCAGAAATATAGGGGGACATATCGCAAACAGAGCAGGGGGTGGTGAGGCCGGAGAAAAGACGGTAGAAAACAGAAAGACCATCGACCTGCCTCCAGTGAAACGGTGAGCGACTCAAAGACTCAGCCTCATCGTGGAAGATACATGATCTCAAATGCCTTGGTTGAGGAGAAGGTGCATCAACGAATGTGCGAATTGGACAAATTAACACATTGTTTTTTTTTTTTTTTACAGCAATTGGAGCTGCTGCTAGGATCAATTCCACAGTTTCAATTTTGAAATTCAGGTCAGGTGAAAAGGTTCTAGAGCTTATTGCATTAATTTCAAAACATGCGTGGAAACAACATAAAGGCATGAACACTGGGGTGGCTTTTTCAACCCCTGAAGGAAAACGTCCTTCCTTCCCTTCCCTTCCCTTCCCCTCAGACTTCGCTCCTCCCAAAACAACTGCCCCCCCCCCCACCTCCAAACCTCCATGGATGTCTCCCGGCAGTGTTTCATACAACCCGTTTGAAAGTGCGATGTTAACGTACCCCATTTCGTTCAATCCTGTTATAATGCCGGAAAACATGGAAATCCTAGCCCCTCAAGTCCACCATCAAATGCAAGTACACCAACATCCCTTCCCTTCAAATCCCACCACAAAAACGAAAAAGACATGACCCCACCCTTGTTTTCCTGTCAAGTCCCCTGCCAAATGAAAGCCCAGAACACCCCATTCCTTGAGCTCCTGTCCTCTGTCGTCACCCTGTCCCCGTGTGTCTGTGTCTCTCTCTGTCCACTCTTCCTCTGTTTGAGTCTTTGTTTCCTCTCCCTCCGTTTGGGTCGGTATCTGTCCCCTGTCCCTCAGTTTGGGTCGGTGCCTGACCCTCTCCCTCCGTTTGGGTCGGTATCTGTCCCCTGTCCCTCAGTTTGGGGCGGTGCCTGTCCCCTCTCCCTCCGTTTGGGTCGGTGTCTATCCCCTCTACCTCCGTTTGGGTCGGTGTCTGTCCCTTCTCCCTCCGTTTGGGTCGATGCCTGTCCCCTCTCCCTCCGTACGTGACTGTCCCCTCACCCTCTCCGTCTGAACGTGTCTGTCCAGTCTCTCCCTCTGTATGTGTCTGTCCCCTGTCTCCTCTGCCTCTGTATGTGTCTGTCCCGTCTCCTCTGCCTCTGTATGTGTCTGTCCCGTCTCCTCTGCCTCTGTATGTGTCTGTCCCGTCTCCTCTGCCTCTGTATGTGTCTGTCCCGTCTCCTCTGCCTCTGTATGTGTCTGTCCCGTCTCCTCTGCCTCTGTATGTGTCTGTCCCGTCTCCTCTGCCTCTGTATGTGTCTGTCCCGTCTCCTCTGCCTCTGTATGTGTCTGTCCCGTCTCCTCTGCCTCTGTATGTGTCTGTCCCGTCTCCTCTGCCTCTGTATGTGTCTGTCCCGTCTCCTCTGCCTCTGTATGTGTCTGTCCCGTCTCCTCTGCCTCTGTATGTGTCTGTCCCGTCTCCTCTGCCTCTGTATGTGTCTGTCCCGTCTCCTCTGCCTCTGTATGTGTCTGTCCCGTCTCCTCTGCCTCTGTATGTGTCTGTCCCGTCTCCTCTGCCTCTGTATGTGTCTGTCCCGTCTCCTCTGCCTCTGTATGTGTCTGTCCCGTCTCCTCTGCCTCTGTATGTGTCTGTCCCGTCTCCTCTGCCTCTGTATGTGTCTGTCCCGTCTCCTCTGCCTCTGTATGTGTCTGTCCCGTCTCCTCTGCCTCTGTATGTGTCTGTCCCGTCTCCTCTGCCTCTGTATGTGTCTGTCCCGTCTCCTCTGCCTCTGTATGTGTCTGTCCCGTCTCCTCTGCCTCTGTATGTGTCTGTCCCGTCTCCTCTGCCTCTGTATGTGTCTGTCCCGTCTCCTCTGCCTCTGTATGTGTCTGTCCCGTCTCCTCTGCCTCTGTATGTGTCTGTCCCGTCTCCTCTGCCTCTGTATGTGTCTGTCCCGTCTCCTCTGCTTCTGTATGTGTCTGTCCCGTCTCCTCTGCCTCTGTATGTGTCTGTCCCGTCTCCTCTGCCTCTGTATGTGTCTGTCCCGTCTCCTCTGCCTCTGTATGTGTCTGTCCCGTCTCCTCTGCCTCTGTATGTGTCTGTCCCTGTCTCCCTCTGCCTCTGTATGTGTCTGTCCCGTCTCCTCTGCCTCTGTATGTGTCTGTCCCGTCTCCTCTGCCTCTGTATGTGTCTGTCCCGTCTCCTCTGCCTCTGTATGTGTCTGTCCCGTCTCCTCTGCCTCTGTATGTGTCTGTCCCGTCTCCTCTGCCTCTGTATGTGTCTGTCCCGTCTCCTCTGCCTCTGTATGTGTCTGTCCCGTCTCCTCTGCCTCTGTATGTGTCTGTCCCGTCTCCTCTGCCTCTGTATGTGTCTGTCCCGTCTCCTCTGCCTCTGTATGTGTCTGTCCGTCTCCTCTGCCTCTGTATGTGTCTGTCCCGTCTCCTCTGCCTCTGTATGTGTCTGTCCCGTCTCCTCTGCCTCTGTATGTGTCTGTCCCGTCTCCTCTGCCTCTGTATGTGTCTGCCGCGTCTCCTCTGCCTCTGTATGTGTCTGTCCCGTCTCCTCTGCCTCTGTATGTGTCTGTCCCGTCTCCTCTGCCTCTGTATGTGTCTGTCCCGTCTCCTCTGCCATCTACATCTATCTCTATCTCTCTCCTCACCTCTCCCTCCCTCCCTCCCTCTCTGACTCCTCTCCCTCCCTCCCTCTGACCCCTCTCCCTTCCTCTCTCTCTGACTCCCCCTTTTCCTCCCTTCCTCTCTCTCTGACTCCCCCTTTTCCTCCCTCCCTCTCTGACCCCCCTTTTCCTCCCTCCCTCTCTGACCCCCCTTTTCCTCCCTCCCTCTCTCTCTCTGAACCCCCTCTCCCTCCATCCCTCTCCCTCTCTGACCCCTCTCCCTCCCTCTCTCTGACCCCTTTCCCTTCCTCCCCCTCTCCCTTCCTCCCCCTCCCTGACCCCTCTCCCTCCCTGACCCCTCTCCCTCCCTGACCCCTCTCCCTCCCTGACCCCTCTCCCTCCCTGACCCCTCTCTGACCCCCCTTTTCCTCCCTCACTCTCTCTGAACCCCCTCTTCCTCCATCCCTCTCCCTCTCTCTGACTCCTCTCCCTCCCTCTTTGTGACCCCTCTTCCTCCTTCCCTCTCTCTGACCACTCTCCCTCCCTCCCCTCTCTGATCCTCTCCCTCCCTCTCTCTCTCTCTGCCCCCTCTCTCTCTCTGGCCCTCTCTGACCCCTCCTCCTCTCTGACCCCTCCCTCTCCCCTCCTCCTCTGACCCCTCCCTCTCCCCTCCTCCTCTGACCCCTCCCTCTCTCCTCCTCTGACCCCTCCATCTCCTCCTCTGACCCCTCCATCTCTTTGACTCCTCCCTATCTCCTCCTCTGACCCCTCCATCTCCTCCTCTGACCCCTCCATCTCTTTGACTCCTCCCTATTCCTCTCTCTGACCCCTCTCCCTCCCTCCCTGACCACCCCTTTTCTTCGCTCCCTCTATGACCCCCCTTTTCCTCCCTCCCTGAACCCCCTCTCCCTGCATCCCTCTCCCTCTCTCTGACCCCTCTCCCTCCCTCTTTGTGACCCCTCTTCCCCCTTCCCTCTCTCTGACCACTCTCCCTCCCTCTCTCTGCCCCTCCCTCTCCCCCTACTCCTCTGACCCCTCCCTCTCCCCCTCCTCCTCTGACCCCTCCCTCTCCCCTCCTCCTCTGACCCCTCCCTCTCCCCTCCTCCTCTGACCCCTCCCTCTCCCCTCCTCCTCTGACCCCTCCCTCTCCCCTCCTCCTCCCTCTCCCCTGACCCCTCCCTCTCCCTGACCCCTCCCTCTCCCTGACGCCTCCCTCTCTTTGACTCCTCCCTCTTCCTTTCTCTGACCCCTCCCTCTCCCTGACCCCTCCCTCTCTTTGACTCCTCCCTCTTCCTCTCTCACTCTCTCACTCCTCCCTCTCCCTTCCCTCTTTTTCTCCCCACCACACCCCTCCCCTTATTTCTCTCATTAGCGAAGCGTCAGGTTTTATTTGCTGGTGAATCAATAAAATAACGCATAAAGAAGTTTTACAATTAAATTAAAACAAAACTGAAACAAACTCATCGTTGTGAATGTAATGACGACCGTCCAAAGAAAAGCAGAAGTATCCAATGTCGATTATCCAATGTAAGTACCATATTCAATTTGCTTCGTCCAAAAGCACAACAAAAAGAATAACATGCTCGGACAAACAGCTCACTCACTCAGCCATGGCTGCTGTTGGGTCGTGTTTGTCGAGATGAATAAGCACGAAGGAGAAGTTGTGAAACCCGCCGAGATGATTAGACAGGAGGCACCCCTCGGAAACCCGATGACGCCCAATCGGACGGCTCTGAAAACCTTGAATTTACACAAATGAGACCGAACATGAAAGGTTTTTCATTCAAAACCTCAATTCAGCTCCAACGAACGGCGACTTCATGCGAATGGCGCCGGATACGGACAAGGTGAATGGGATATTTTTTTTTCCAAACGAAGCACGGGGATTTGCGTTGAGTCATCGCCGCCTGTTACACCGCTTCAGAACCTAACCGAAGAGAGCATGTTGAGTGACGGCGGCAATTTGTGATTCGCCGCCATAATGGAATACAAAAAAGAGAATGGAACATCCGTTCAACCCTCGACAGGCTCAGACTTGGACGCTGCGCTCGAAACGCCGATTCACATCGGATCGGGTGTCACCCGACGGGGTTCTGCGAGCGGTGTAAGGTTCCTCAGCACCTGGAACACATTCTCACTCAATGCCCTCGGTGCGGAGAACCCAGATCACGTGGTTTTTTTCGCCGAGTCCCGTGTACATCATCACCGTTGAAATGAGAGCGAGAGATGAACCTTCAGAGTTTAGGCTTTATTCCATTTGATTGGAGCCGCTTCTGTGGACACACCAGGAAATACAGGTTCAGCTAGGAGTACATAAGCAGAAACGTATACATGTGCAGTTAACCATTGCAGACTAATCCGCGTAAGCACGGAGTTCGATATAATCTCCATTCTCACCAGTCAATGAGCACCTTCAGTTAACGAGCATCAAGTGGACAGCCGATGTCAATAGCAATGCCCCGGGGACAATCACTCGTGCCGCAGAGAGACATCCCCTTATACGCGAGACGCACAACATGTGATCCCGCGTCATGTCCCTTGATTCACGTTAATTCACCACATTCTCCTCACCTTTAAAATGTAACTAGGGGCCCATCTTACACACCATGATTGCTTTAGCTCTATAGGAGTATACATTTCAAGCAACGCGGACTAATAGATCTACAGGAGCATACATGCCAAGCAGTGATTATTTTGAGTTGTAGGAGCATGGAAATGAGCATCGATATATGATATAATGGGCATATAGGAGCATGAGCAGCGAGAATGCCGATAATCCCCTTTACAGATTGAGTCGTCGAGGGGCCTTATTCGTCGACCTCTCCGGGAGTAAACGGCAGTTTCACTTTGAGGGAGACTCCCGATCCTCTTGGTGAGCCTCGACTTGTGCCGGGGATGACTCCTCGATCGCCCTCGGGGGGAACACGGCAGCCCCGTCGCCTGGCGGAGTTCCTGGGGCAAATGTCAGAAGGAGGAGAGCCAGGAGGTGGTGTACCGGCGGGAGGAGTACCGGCGGGAGCCAGATGGCGAACCGACACAGTGGTCTCCCTGCCATCCGGGAGCCTGACATGAGCATACTTTGGATTAGTGTCAATGAGTTCGACCCCCTCCACCAGCGGTTCATACTTGCTTTGTCGTACCGGGCGTTTCATGAACACTGTACCGGGGTGGGTCAGCCAGTTGGGCACCGTTTGACTGTCAACATAACGTCGTTGGTGAGTAAACATACGTTCGTGAGGAGTGGCATTTGTGGACGTGCAGAGCAAAGAGCGTATGGAATTCATTGCGTCAGGAAGAGCAACCTCCCATCGCTCGGGGCCCAGTCCTCTCGATTTCAGCGCCAGAGTTATGGCTTTCCAAATAACTCCATTATACCTTTCCACCTGCCCGTTCCCCTGTGGGTTGTAACCCGTCGTTCGACTAGTTGCTATGCCGTGCTCTAATAGGAATTGTTTTAGCCCGGCCGACATGAAACACGGCCCTCTGTCTGAATGTATGTACGAAGGTCTCCCAAACATAGCGAAGACGTCAGACAGACATTTTACGACAGTGCCTGAGGTCATATGCGAGCACGGAAACGCGAAAGGGAACCTTGAATATTCATCAACAACGGTGAATATGTATCTGTTGTCTGTCTCGGTGGGCAGGGGCCCTTTGAAGTCGATGTTTAGTCTCTCGAAGGGGGAAGTAGCCTTGATCAGTCTGCCAGATGCCGCGCCAAAGAATCTGGGTTTTAGTTCAGCACAAACAGGGCATGAAGCATTCATTTGTTTAATATCTTCAACAGAATAGGGAAGATTTTGTCTGCGTCACGAAATGTGCCATCCTGGTTACCCCTGGGTGGCACAGAGACACATGGAGGTCTTGCAAAGCCTGACTGATTGTTGCCGGAACTGTAGACCCGGAGAAGGTATCTGCAGCAGGGTTTTCCTTCCCGGGCCGGTAAACAATGTCGTACCTGTAGCAGGCTAGGTCTATCCGCCATCTCATAATTTTTTCATTCTTAATTTTCCCGTTATTTTTCCCATCAAACATGAAAGCCACGGATCGTTGGTCCGTAACGAGCGTGAAGTGGTTTCCCAGTAAATAATGTCTCCATTTACGCAGCGCTTCGACGATGGCGTACGCCTCCTTCTCTATTGCCGAGTGTCTCTGCTCGCTTCAGAGAGAGTTCTCGAGAAGAAAGCGACCGGCCGCCCAGACTGATTAAGTGTTGCAGCTATGGCGTGATTTGAAGCGGCCGGTTTCCACCACGAAGGGCACCGAGCTGTCGATCGATAAAACCACGGACTTACTGATATCATCCTTGAGATCGTGGAAAGCTTTCACGACAGCGGCATCTGGTGGAAAGTTTTTGCAATGCACTAGGGGATATATTTTCTCGGAGTATTGCGAAATCCATCTTGCATAGTAAGCGAACATCCCGATCACCCGGCGCATTGTCTGCAAGTCCTGAGGTGGTGGAAGCTCACGGAGCGGGCGCAATCGCTCAGGATCAGGCTTAATTGTGCCGTTGGCTATCGTGTAGCCGAGAAGGTCAATTGACCTTGCCGAGAATACGCATTTCTCGTAGTTGAGAGTCAGATTATATTTTCCAGCAATGCTCAAGAATCTGTCCAGATTCCTATCATGTTCCCTCTGATCCCTACCGCACACTGTGACATTATCCACGTAAACAAAAGTGTCTTCGAGGTTTTCATCTGAGATGATGTCGTCCATAACCCGTTGGAAGCAAGCTACTCCATTCGTGACACCGAATGGTATCCTTCTGAACTGGTAGAGGCGCCGCCCTGCCTGGAATGCAGTGTACGGTTTGTCTTCCTCTCGGATGGGAATTTGATGATAGGCGCTTCGCAAGTCGATGGTACTGAATACCTTATAATTGGCCACGCGTTCGACCATCTCATCTATGCGCGGCAGGGGGTAGGCGTCGAGTTGGGTGAAGCGATTGACCGTTTGGGAATAATCGACAACCATCCGTCTCTATGGTTCTGACTGCTGGTCACTAACACCTGTGCGCGCCATGGCGAATCGCTCGGTTCTATAATTCCCTCCTCCAGTAATCGCTTGGTTTCTGAAGTGATGAAATTCATGTCAGCAGTGGTATATCGCCGCGATTTGATCGCTATCGGTTTGCAGACCGGCGACAAGTTAGCGAACAGCTGGGGGGACGTCACCTCCGCGGTGGTCAGCGCATTTAAAATTAGACGAGGCTTGCTTCCTCCAAAGGGTATTTCGACGCTCGTGTGCTGCTTGAGGACATTATGACCCAGAATTACGTCTGCGCACAAATCACGAAGCACCAGCACCTTTACATCCCGATGCGTGTACCCTTTTACGTCCAATTCAACATTGCAGTACCCTCGTACGCGGGATTGTAGTGAGGTGGCGGCCATGCATACCGTATTGTCAGTCGGGTGGATTACCCATTTCCTGCCCTTCACTAGCGAGCTGTTGACGAAACTTTCAGAGCTACCGGTATCAACCAGAGCCTCAGCCATATGCCCGTTAATTCGCACGTTGATGATAGCCTTGGATAGATTCCCCGGAGAGGCTGCAGTCAATTTATTTTGCGAGTAGAGAGCCGCAGAAGTGGGTTTATTCCTCCTTAGAGTAGATTTACATACCCTGGCATAATGCCCTTTCTTGTCGCAATTCATGCATGTGGCATCTCTGGCTGGACATTTTTGACGAGGATGCCTTTTGTACCCACAAAAGAAGCATTTACCGACCGGAGCAGTTGCTGAGGAGTTTGACGAGGTCTGGGTATCCCGGCTCCTCGGGTGTTTCTCCATCCCTCATGTCTGGCTGTGTCTGTGCCAGTGGGGTTCCTTGGGTTCCCATCGTAGCAGCGTTCATGAGCAGCATTGGTGTCCCAAATGACTCAGATTGCTGCTGAGCCGTATCCATCGCTCGAGCCTGATCGACTACCTTGTCAAGAGTGGGTTGCGCTTTCTCTAGTAAGCGTTGCCGTATGTGGGCTGATCTGAGTCCTTGGATGAATGCCTCCCGTGTCGCTTCCTTTCGGTGTTCCTCGGCGCTTACGGCCCGGAAGCTGCCGTCTTTTCCCAGCTGATTCAGAGCTTGCAGGAACTGATCGATTGTCTCCCCCGGCTGCTTGCTTGCGTGTGTTGAGAAGATGTCGTATGTATACCTCGTTCTTGGGCTTCACGTAGAGCGCCTGCAGTACGTCAATCGCTGCTTCGTAAGTGTCGCACCCCGAGAAGAGCCTGTACACGCTGGGCGAGACATGATTCACGAGAGCGGCAAATTTGTCAGCTCCCTCCGCGATGATGGTCAGATAGTGTGAGAAGGAACAGAACCAATGTGACCATTTCATTTCTGCGTCAGTCGTGTTTGGGTCTGCGTCGAACCTCTCTGGTTTGTAGATCTTGTCCATCTTTGGTTGAGAGAGCCGAGAAAATCAAATGGAATAAATTGAAATGAGAGCGAGAGATGAACCTTCAGAGTTTAGGCTTTATTCCATTTGATTGGAGCCGCTTCTGTGGACACACCAGGAAATACAGGTTCAGCTAGGAGTACATAAGCAGAAACGTATACATGTGCAGTTAACCATTGCAGACTAATCCGCGTAAGCACGGAGTTCGATATAATCTCCATTCTCACCAGTCAATGAGCACCTTCAGTTAACGAGCATCAAGTGGACAGCCGATGTCAATAGCAATGCCCCGGGGACAATCACTCGTGCCGCAGAGAGACATCCCCTTATACGCGAGACGCACAACATGTGATCCCGCGTCATGTCCCTTGATTCACGTTAATTCACCACAACCGTTTTCACGACCTTAACGAACCACGGTTCAGTAGAAAGTTGCAAGTTAGTGGATCGGCCGCTGCGAACGCAAGTTCGTCCAGTATTCTCGCAAGTTTGTTCCATTTTGTCCCTGAAGTCGCCGGCGTTGCCATGGTCACCAATCCCTGGAACACGCCCCTCCGCTATTAACCACGCCCCCAGCATAATAACCACGCCCCTCCGCTATTAACCACGCCCCCAGCATAATAACCACGCCCCTCCGCTATGAACTACACCCCCATGTGTTTTGACGTATCCCTGTCACGTGCGTCTTTTCCCGAATGGATCGAAGGGTCGAACCGGCTTTTTTTTGTCTAATTTTTGTCTCCAAATTGTTGAAAAAAAGTGGCTCTTCTTTCCATATTGCCAGCATATACAGTACCGAAACAGATGCACAGGCCACCACATTGTTGTCAGCATGCTCAGCTGGAGCCAAGCTGAAATTTTGATGGTTTGGACAGGCTGAGATGGGCTTCGGCCGTGGGTGGGTTATTAACTGGGTTTTACATGGGTCCCGTCTGGGACATTTTATTGGGCTGTCCATTTCATTTTACAAATATAAAAATGAACATAAACAAGTGCATTCAAAGCACACCGCCCCCATGTCAAATAAATAAAGAACAATTCCTCCAGCACGCGACATCGCCGGGGAGCCTTCAACACCCCGGCGATGCTGCCTCGCAGCACAGGGAGACAAAATTGGGAGGGAGCGGTGTACAATAATTGATTAAATGCATCATTAAAATAAATAAATAATAATCGTAAAATAATTAATTTCTTCATAAATTCGCTAATAACATACCAAAACCACCGCCGCTTTATCCGAATCTGTGCCTCTTTGAAAATTAAGGAGTTAATCGAGAAATTAAATAACTCATTAATCAATAAATCAATTAAAAATGCCCTTCACAGCCAAATCACTCGGTCACTGTCATGTCGAAATATCAGCTTCCTTTCTCAAAATGTGCCTGAAATATTGCTCGGATGAGAAATAAAATAAATAAGTCATTAATAAATCGAGAATAATTAAGTAATTAATGAATTAATTGATTTATCAAAAAAAATGATACTTCTTGCCAAAGCACATCTTCACTTTGGTCCCAAAATTTCAGCTTCCAAGCTCAAAGGATGGCTGAGATATCGCACGGACAAACAAGAGAGAAAATAATCATTCAATTAATCGATTAATCAATAAATCTGGTTCTGGTTCTTTGAAGTTCTGGTTCTGAGTTTGAAGAAAAGGCTGGTTCTCTCAGGGGTCTCTGCCGACTTTCTCAAAGTGAAGTCTCTGGTCACTATCTGTCCCATTTTAACTGTTTATTTTCTCACCTACATGTTTACTGTGTGTTCCAAGTTCGGTTTTGTTTCAAAAATCGTGCTATTTTGTGAGTTTTCGTCGATCTTGTCTTATCGGGCTCCTTGAGGCTGATCCTTCCCCTCTAGGTGTATGATCGTTTTTATTTGGAATCTCTCCCTATTTTTCCCACGATTCTAACTATACACCTCCCCATTTATTTCTTGTAACTATACACAACACACTCTGTTTCTTATCTTAAATTTAAAAAATAACAAAAAAAAACAACAACCCCTTTCTTCCTCCATACCCAGGAGTACCGATTCTTCTTCGTCTTCTCCTCCTCCTCCTCCTCCTCCTCCTCCTCCTCCTCCTCCTCCTCTCTTCTATTTGAGCTGATGCACTGTCACCATTACCTTCATGATTGCTTCCTACAACCTTCCATTCTCCAATCATATCTGATCTTCAAAAAATTAATAATTTCCCTTGTATCCTTCCTAACGAAACACCTGAAACAATATATCTCTCTCTCTCTCTCTCTCTCTCTCTCTCTCTCTCTCTCTCTCTCTCTCTCTCTCTCTCTCTCTCTCTCTCTCTCTCTCTCTCTCTCTCTCTCTCTCTCTCTATCACCCTGTTCTTTCATAAGACGAACAATTTCGGAAGATATTTGAGAAATCTCATATGCTCCGGGTGAAACTGTTATCGTTTTGTATCCACTTCCCGGATTATAACTAAACTTCTCATTTTTCTCGGTTATATTAAATAAGGTATTATAAGTTTCCATGGACAATAAAGACGCCTCATATTCTTTTGTTGTGTCAAGTTGTAGTGGGTATGGGAATGAAGATGTGTGGTCACTTATTGTGAAATTACAACTCAGGATTGTGCTTCTCATCTTATTTAATACGAGATAAAATGTCTTTGTATTGGTATTTATCAATTATTTTCATGTTCATCAACCGATCTAAAATGGCTGATGCTTCATTAAAACAATTGTTATTTCCAGCCTTCTCACTACCTCACAACAATAACAGTCGATTGACTAATTGTGATGGATCATTTGGAAGAAAACTAACACCTGAACCAAGGATACTTATAGCCTGAATAATGTGTTTCTGCTTCTCATTCTTCCTACTTTACCAGAAAGACTAATCCTATAATTAAGAGAGTCCACCAGATCAATATATACTCCATCATTATTTTCCATGTCCAATGGTTGATCAAAATACTTTGATTCATCCCTCACAGTTGAACCTTGTCTTCCATCCATGTTGTGATTGTTAAAGGATTCCACCTGGCCGATTGTGGAATCCTATTTGACTTCAGACAGAGTTTAACGTTTGTACGATTTGGTTATAAAATCCTGCATAAAACCCATTAACACTGAAAACCGATGTCCACAGAAGTCCTTCGTTGAGTAACAATTTATTTAATAATAATACACCATACACTTTTCACCCTCATACAATGAACTTAAGAATCCCCATTGATTGCAATATTTTTTATCTTCTGTTTCATTTATTCTTACTTTAGTTAACAGTTAGACCAACCCGATTCAATTCACTTCCAAATTACATCAGAGAGTTCTATTCTAACTTGGCACTTGGTCAGTTCCAAGGAGCACAAGCCACTGAGATTCTAATACTTTCTCAGGTACTTGCACTGAAACAGTTTTACATTTCAAAGCATTTTATACTTTCATGAGAGAGTGGTGGGGGCTATTCAACCCAGACTGCAGACGTGTCCTTTAGACGAGAAGCCACTTCGTACATTTCTAGGCAAAGGTTCGTTTGTTATCAGCTCGGTCACTCTGCTCCAGAACAACACATTTCTTAACATTTAGGGCAAAAGTGTTTTGGTCAGAAATGACAGTCAATTCAACATGCAGCATAAAAGTTACATTTCTAAAACTCCATTTCTTACAATTTAGAATACATTAATATTAAATTTTCCCCCTCACTCCCCAGTTTTTTTTTTAAGGAAAATGAGTAATTTTTCTTAAACATGATGACCATGTCCCATTCCTGAAGGAGAAAATATTTCCATTACTCAAGTTCAATCAACAATGGCAGTGAGTGCTCATATCAGAAAATGAGTGAGTTTCCATTTAATTTCTGGCCTGTTCATCAGCATGTGTCACACATTGAAAACATGCTTCCCGAAGTCAGAAGATAAACAGGTCAGGGTGTGGATGGAGCAGCACCCAACGGGAAACACAATCGAAGCACTCCTTGAGCTGAGGAGAAGGTAGATGTGAGCAAGTACAAGCTTGGGCCGGACACTGGGTTGAAGGAGACGAAAAGGAACACATGTTGTAAATGGCTCGCAGTGTGGAACTCCAGGCCTGTCGTACATTGAAGCAATCACAGCAAGTTCACGATGTATTTGCAGAGCGGCAATCGAGAGTGTGGCTGAGAACATTCCTCCACGCAGGCACTACACAACGCCGACGTTAAGACTTTGCTCAACCTTCTCCTCAGTGGGTTTTTTTCTTTCTTTTCCCACATTGCTCCATCTTATCTCCTCAGGAAGGGGCATGATCACATGTTGAATGCTCAATCACCAAAATCTGGGTTCTCGCATCGTCCAATCTTTGTGTGGAAGTTCTTTCCAAGCTTCATTTGGACGAAATCGTACATTGCTTCAAAGACTGCTTTCAACACTCCAAAACAAAGCATCAATTAAACACCAATCAATAAACGTCAGGGGCACAGGTATTTCAATAAGACTAACAAAGGTTCTTATAGAAGCATTTAACTTGCATTATATGTCATATCAATATTTTAATCCCTTTCCTTGTTATTTCCCAAAACAACATGCTAAAATATACAGAAATCCCAGTTGTACGTATACTCAAAACATCCATCTCATTTGCTATTTCCATTGACATTTTAAATCTCTGACATTTCTCTATCCGTCCACTTCTCTCTCACCAAAACAGCAAACATGCTGCCATTTTTCCAACTCACATACACAAACCATCTATCACTTCCTCCGACCTTCTCAATTACGAATCCATTTTCTATTATCAAAACAAATAAATCATTTTAAACAGTTGTACAAAAATTGTCAAATCACTTGTCAAATATCATTTAAATTGCAGCTCAAACACTGTCTACACATGCAGCTGGACCCTCCCCAAATTTTATCCCAGTTTTGGGGAAAGCATCTTAAACTTCAGACTAATAAACATCCAAACTCTCTTAAACAACTTTTTGGTCAAAACAATAAAATATTTCCTTTTAAAATCCATAAATGAAAAATTAAATCTTTAGCGTCTATCCAATTAAATCATGAATTTACCTTGACTGAATCGATCAAAGGGTAACACTGGGTTGTTTGCCATTGCCTTCCCAGCAAAAGTTCAGGTAACCTCAACATTCGCAGACGAATAAAACAATATTTCAACGTCCATCCGAGGGAATCATCAATTATCTGTGAATTGCCCCACGTGCTAAACATCATCAAATAAATTTTAAATAATTCCAAATCACGTTTCTACATTTAAATCACATCTTTTAAGTACAATGGTTACAACTCAGATCAAATCTTCAAAACATTTCTGACACCTCCTCAGAGCTTGCCCAGCACTTAAACCTGCCGGGTTGTGTAATTACAAATCATCACAATGCCAGCGAGAGCTCAACTCCCAAGACTTCACATTCCGAATACAGTATATCCCACATTCACAATTGTTATTTTAATTTATTCAAAATCCCGAAGGTTTAAGATAAAACTTCAACACTCTTTCCTAAATGGACTTCACTTTAAACAGATTCAGTAGAGAGGGTGCGCCACAAACACCAAGGAACAAGGAACAGGAAGTTCTCTCCAAATCCGGTGGGAAGAAAAGAAAAAAAAAACTCTGACAGGCAAAACCCACAGTTTTGCATTACTCTGTCATGGCTTCAACACAGACACTAAACAGCATTGTATCTCATTGACTCGCATGTGATCGCGTGACAAATACCAATCACATTTCTATCTCATCCTCTTGAATCTGCATATGAATCGAATTTCACACTTAAAGCAAAGACTCGAACACAGACTCAGTGTAAAGACATGGCACCCCCTACAGAGCGAGTGGAGGGGGGTCTCACACAGTGCAGCTTGCAACCTTCGCGTGAAACCACAATGCCAAGAATGCATAACATGCCATTTCAAACAGACCCACAGCTTAATTCAGCACGACTTAAAATATCGTCAAAATCCCAACAGAACACGTTTCATTGCAGTGAATATTGGACTCGAACAAGTTTCATTTTTTACTCTCAGCAACACATGCATCTCAATGCAAATCACCAACCACGCTCCCAGCAGGTCACTCGTCTCCTGCACTCTACAAAACGTTTCGTGCAAATCATTGCATTTACAAATCCGTAAAACCTCCACACAATATAATACAACAACCTCACTGCCAACAAACTTCCAGTGAGTTCAATGAACAAAAGGTAACTCTTATAACTCTTACAAACAGGTAACTTATAATATTTATCTATTTTAACCCTATCTCGGTGTGTCAGCCGTGTCCTCGGCCTCTTTCTCACAGCCTGTCCGTATCAATGCAAACATGTGGCATGTCGCTTCATCATCCCCATTTAATTACGCGTCTGGCTCCTTATCAAGCCTCTTCCTATCATGTGACTCCTCTTCTTCTCCAGCACTTTTCTAAAACAACTACAGTACATATCGTTTACTTTAAAACGGACTCTCTCAGCCGGATCCTCTTCTTTCTATCAATAAAATTATCTGACAATGAACTTTTCTTTGTTCGAAATGCGTTACCTGCTGAGAGCGCTCTCCCTTACCTTCGCTCAAGCACTTGTCGTTCCTCCAGGCACTGCCTGCGAGATTAAGCACCTCCGGTCACGAGCAACGCACCAAAGCCGGTTCGAATCCGAGTCACGGCAGCAACTGTTGTGGATTTTTTAAAACCCACCTAGTTGTGATCATTGAAGGATTCTACCTGGCCGATTGTGGAATCCTATTTAACTTCAGACAGAGTTTAACGTTTGTCCAATTTGGTTATAAAATCCTGCATAAAACCCATGAACACTGAAAACTGATGTCCACACAAGTCCTTCCTTGAGTAACAATTTATTTTCTAATTATACACCATACAGTTTTCACCCTCAGACAATGAACTGAAGCATCCCCATTGATTGCAATATTTTTTATCTTCTATTTCATATATTCTTACTTCAGTTAACAGTTAGACCAACCCCATTCAATTCACTTCCACATTACATCAGAGAGTTCTATTCTAACTTGGCACTTGGTCAGTTCCAAGGAGCACAAGCCACTGAGATTCTAATACTTTCTCAGGTACTTGCACTGAAACAGTTTTACATTTCAAAGCATTTTATACTTTCATGAGAGAGTGGTTGGGGCTATTCAACCCAGACTGCAGACGTGTCCTTTAGACGAGAAGCCACTTCGTACATTTCTAGGCAAAGGTTCGTTTGTTATCAGCTCGGTCACTCTGCTCCAGAACAACACATTTCTTAACATTAAGGGCAAAAGTCTTTTGGCCAGAAATGACAGCCAATTCAACTTGCAGCATAAAAGTTACATTTCTAAAACTCCATTTGTTACAATTTAGAATACATTAATATGAAATTTTCCCCCACAGTGAGAAGAAACATTAATCTCGGAGTTAGTTCAACAGGGCGTTGAGAAGAACTCAAGAACCTTAATTCATCATTAAATATCAATTGCTTTTCTTGAACAACATAAAATATTGCTGGTTGTTCTGTTGGAATGAGTCCTGCTTTGGTTTTTGAATCCGCTGAATATTCATTGTTTTGAAGAGCATTCACAATATAATCAGGGGGTTGATTAATCTCTTCCAGTTGTTGAAATAATCCTTCATCATCAAAAGATCCTATCTGCCCTAATTCTTCCTCCATCATTTGACTGAAATCTTTTTTATTAGAAGCATGTTTTTGAATATCTACAACAATATTTTTGGTTCATCACCCTGTTCTTTCACAAGACGAACAATCTTTTAACATTAGAAGTTTTTTAGGAGTATATTCTATTGTGGGAACTATGGAAACATCTACAATTCTTTCTTGGGAAGTTTTTAAAAGTGGTTTAAAAAAATTATCTTGTTTTCTTTCAAATGCTTCTTCACCCGTTAGTTTCTGTCTGCATTTCTTCTTTATGTCTTCCTGTTGTTTTACAACTTTTGAAACCAACTCTTAATGTTCCTTAAATCTTCTTGCTCTTTCTTTTGCATCGATTTATTTATTGGAAAATATCATTTAATGAATTGTAAAGACAACAGGGAAATTTTCCTTTTCTTCATCATTAAAGTAGATGTGTTCAAATAAATTATTTACTTTAAATATTTCATCAAATTCTTTATTAACATTAATACGAGTTGTAATTTCTTCTTCACTAATACTTGTATCTCTGCTTTTCATTGAGTTTCTTCATCAACATCAAAACCGAATGATAAAATCTTAACCCCGCTCAGATGTTTAATAATTTGTCTCATTCCTTCTGGGTCAGTTTCTAATATCCCAAGACCACCAGATTTTAGTTTCTTTAACTCACTCTCACAATGTGAATATTTTGTTGTGCCAAGAGAAACCTCCTCAAATATTTGACCTTCATTCCTCAATCGCATATGTTCCTCCACTGAAATATAGGAATAATCTTTACCTTCTACTTCTCCAGGTCTTATTGCTCGAGTTGTTGTTGATACAATGCGTATCACGGGGTGTTTTTGAAGTAAATTTACAATATTCTCATTTGTACCATACAAGAAGCTTGATTTATGAAAGTTTTTTTTCCAGAAACAGATTTACCCACAAGATTTATAATAGTTGTCATTTACAGTAGACTAGGCGTAAGTCGGCAGAGTGTAACTCGTCCCTTCGCCTAAGTCGGCAGCGTCAAAAAGTCCCGAATTTATCTCATGTTAAATCCCTTTGAATAAAGGGTCATTCCTTTGTAAGTCATCATCTCTAAGTCGTCAGATGTTGTCCGTTCTCGCGTAATGGAAACTCAAGTAAATTACCACTCCTAACTCATCACACGGAACTGCTGCCTCGTGAGAAGCCCAATTTCATGGAATCGTGATGCTCGCTCATTGGTTTACACCGCCAGCAATAGGCTATTTATAACTGCGTACACACGTTGATCGCATTGCAGGCAGGACAATGGTGACTAAGCGTAAGCTTACAACTAAAACCTACCAAGAACAATACGACATTATCCAGTTTTGCGAGGCAAATCCACTGATGAAGAAAACAGCCATAGCTGAGAAGTTGGACATCAAACGGCAGACATTGAACGATATCTTGAAGAATAAGGGCAAGATATTTGGACAAGTGGAGAAGATCGCGAGGCCGGTGGTAAGTGTGAAACGCGTGAAATGTGTGTCCTTTGAAGATGTCATTGACGCGCTCATCATCTGGTTTCGGCAAATTTCGGCTCAGCCAAATATTCGGTTGGACGGTGAAATGTTGCTGCTGAAGGCACGTAAATTCGCTGCGGACCTCGGGAATGATGATGCAGAGACCTTGCCGATGCACTGGATAGACAGATTCAAAGTGAGGTGGGGAATTGGCAAGGTCAAGAAGTGCGGCGAATCAGGCAGCGTGGATTCAGGCAGCGAATCAGGCAGCGCCCTGGATGTGATGCGCCGATACTGCCTTTCGGTGGAGGATTGCCCAGACAACATCATGGAATACAATGACCGGTTTGAGTCCTTTCTCATGCACCAGATGCCCAAGAGTTTGAGGCAGTCAAACATAACGGATTACTTCGCGAAGGAGTAAAGGATCGATCGAGCTTAGTATTGAAGTCCGATCATGGTTTTATATTGGCTTGTTTTGTACATTACCGCACTCACCTACACATAGGCATTGAGAGGTAATCATCACCCCGATGACTGTGTCATGTAATTTGTCACCATACCATCACCGATGGTATACGAGTCATCTTAGAGTTGTGCATTATCTTTACTTTTGATAAACTGATTCATGAATTCCATCTTTGCTTGATCACTTTCCAACTCACCAATGAACCCCCACCTATGCCCCAAGGATTGTGTTTTCCTTTTGGTACAATAGCCGGCTCTCACACATACGTGTCCAGGCCACGCGCGACTTCATCCTTCACCCCACAGTCATCATCAATGTTCGCATACGCATAAGTCATCACATTTCTAAGTCGACACTTTTTTCTCAGTCCCGATGGTGACGACTTACGCCTCGTCTGCTGTATATATGAAAATATATCCCTTAATTGCTCATCTTGTTTCACAACAGTATATTTATATTTTTCAGTCGTGTGCTGCATGTAATCCCCAAATTCCTTTTTACTACATAATGTGGAACAATTGTCTCTCCAAAAATTGCTTATATCTATTGAATTTAACTTGAATAAAATAAAAGTATTAGCATTGTTTCTGATGGAACGACGAGGGAGTTGAAAGTACGATTGACTAAGATAAATACATTTACAAGAAGAATGTCTCCTTTACATTACTTTACAAACATTTACAAGATTTACTTTACAAAAACATTTACAAGAAGAAGAAGAAGAGTGTAGTAGCTGTCCATTACCATTTGGTTTCTCTCATTAACACAATCATCAAAGATAACGAGGTTCTTTTATGATATATCCAAATCTTGGGGAGAAGGTATATCATCCGTATTATCACTAAGAATACAAGTTATCGGTTTTGATTTCTTTTTATATCTCTGTGTATCACAAAATAGTTGCATATTATCTTCAATGTTGTAATCGTTTCGTTTATTTTGAAGTTTAAATAAACCGATTATATCTTCTTTGTGAAGATCAGCATTAAAACCTTGTGAGAGTAGTTGAAACTCAGGTTGAAAACTCGACTTTGTGAAAATTATTAAATGATCATAATCTAAAAAGTTGGGAGTAAGGGGCATCTTTAAAAGTAAGCAGGTTTTTCCACATACGATTGAACCAACTATGAGACATCTTAATGAATTTGGAAGATTTTTATGATTGTGAAATTTTATCTTATTTTCCCAAATGGGAAAAAAAATCATTCATTTATATATTTGGAAAACAGGTTATTTAATTTATTATTGGCTATTTTTTCGAAACTCTATATTTTATCCCAAGTTCGGGTTTAATTTCAAGATAATCCATTATTTTATTTATGCAATATCTTGTGTTGATATTTCCCTGAAAATGACAATCCTGAATAATATGTAAGAACAATCCTTTGAACATTTCTCTTATACCTTCAGTTTCTTCCATTGTAAGGAAAGGTTTGTAATCACCCTCATACTTTACATTCATTTCTCTAATCAATCTTGTAAAGTAATTCATTTTTGGTGTAAATCTAAAAGAATTATTTTCCTTTTTATATTTTTTATTATCATTAATTACAAGATAATCACAGAATACACATTGTTTAGAGGCTTTTGACTCTGTGTTTAATCCCCGTCTTTCACATGCAGGACAATTCTCAAATTTGTCATATGGAGAATCCAGGAATTCATGAGGCTCAAAATCTAACATATTTATCAAGTAAAACTTTACTTAAACCAAAATTCATCTTCGGTATCATCTTCGGTACTTTCACAATCATCACTATCGTTTGAACACAAATTCTCAGTAGCATAACTGTCATTTGAACACAAACTCTCGGTATCATAACTGTCATCACTCTCATAATCTTCAGTTGAAAAATGACTCGTATTTAATTCGTAGAAAAAAAAACTTTAGCATCGATATCTATATACTTGTTTTCATTAACAGATTCAACTCCAACAGTTTTTATATTAAAGGTAATTTTAAAATAATCCTTAACTACTATTGAACAAAATGTCATTTCACCTGATATATTAACATCCTTTATTTCATCAGGATTTACATATTTAGGGTTGTTGAAAAAAATACAAATTTATCCTTGCATATTGCAGATGGTCTTATCTTTTCTTTCTAAAGCTTCATCCATAAGGTTTTTATTTTTTGATACTTTTTCTTGTTTCATTGCTTTTTCTAGTTTTGAATATATAACCAGGAGAGGAGAAACTTTTGTTAGAGATACTTTAATTGATGTTCTTCCAGATATAGTACTGCAGCAGAGCAAACCAATTGTTTGACTTTTCATAAAAGCACCAAAATTGGTACATATGTTGACTAATGTATTCTGAAAAATTCTGGATATGGAGTCACTCGAGATTTTGCCTTGGTCAGCTTTGGCGGCCATTTTCCAAAATGGCCACCATTCTACTTTAACAACATAGGATATCTGTCATTGTTTTTCTCTTTGTAGGTTTACAATGATCTACAATGAGTTCAAGGCAGGCCACTTCACAGTGCAAAAGACCAAGAGGGCATTCTCAGCAATTCCTCTTGACCAAGAACATGAACAAAACAATGCCCGTGTCAAGGGTGACGGAGGTGCCGTTGGTCTGACGGACAATCCCAGTGCTCTGAGGCGCTGGATGGTCACCGGACCCGAGGTGGCCAGAGTGATCATGGAGTTTGAGGAGGCTAACATGCATCCAATGCCAATGAGGAGACACGTCACCATGAAGAAACACCGCGTGCACAGGAAGCATTTGCCAAAGATATACAATCACTTGTGGCTGTCATTGAAGAGCTGCGGATTCCCTTCGAGGAGGAGAGTCCAGATTTGCTGGTCCGAGACACCAAGGAGATTGCCAATCCTGCAGTGATTGAAACAGTTTGCACTGCCAAGCACATTGGACAAGAACAGTTTCAGGCATACTCAAAGGATTGCCTCATCGACAGAACCAAGACTATTGACGAACATATAAAGAGGAACAAACTCCCCCTCTTCGGAACAGACAGAAGACCAAAAGCACCCAAAGGAAAGGAAGCATCTGTGAAGAATGATATGGCCTTATTTGCAAGGCTCTACATAGGCTGCCAGAACCGCGATGGGAACCTGGATGAGTTCTTCCATCATGAAAATCAAGCATGCCCTCCCGCCTTATCTGATGCAGGTAAGCTACACCTGGGTAGCAAAAGCGACTTGCTGGTGTGCCTTGAAGGCGTTGCTGAAGATCAGTCTGATGCACCTGCTGTCACTTCTGTCATCCTTGACGGCGCCGTCATCGTGTAGATGTTGAAGCCTGGCACTGCCAAGATATTTGAAGAATATGCCCACCAAGTCTTCATCCCATATGTCGAGGGGCAGCTGCATCGAGCTTCACATCTCCACCTCATTTGGGATAGCTACAAAGATGGCTCCTTGAAGACGGCGACAAGGGAGAAGCGAGGAAAAGGGGTGCGATTGCGCGTGGTGAGCACCACAGCCATACCAGGAAACTGGCAGAGTTTCCTATGTGTCGACGCAAACAAGGTGGAGCTCTTCACCTTCCTGTTCGATGTGCTGGTGCAGTCCTTCCATGACGAGACAAAGGAGCTGGTAGTCACTGATGGTGAAGCAGTCATCTGCCTTCCAAGGCAGGAAGATGAAAGCTCTCTGGCTACATGTGGTCAAGAAGAGGAGGACACTCGCATCATGCTACATGTGGCCCATGCTGCAGAACATGACCACCGTCGGATTCAAGTTCGAACCGTAGACACCGACGTCGTCGTCTTGGTGGTCATGGTAGCCAAGGCACTACCATGCGTGGATGAACTCTGGATTGCCTTTGGGATGGGCAAGAACTACCGCTACATCCCTGCCCATGAAATTGCTGCCTCCCTCGATCCACAGAAGGCACGTGCCCTCCCTGTCTTCCACGCCATGACTGAATGTGACACAGTATCAGCATTCGTGGGGCATGGGAAGAAATCTGCCTGGGCCACATGAAACTCGTTTCCAGAACTGACAGATTCTCTTGTGACCCTGAACACCATGCCAGTCAACATCCAGGATGACACAATACACTTGTTTCCTGGGAAAGTCACATTTCCAACCTCACCTCAAAAGCCAGTCGCCGACTGGGAATCCTCCGTCGTGCAAAGTCCTTCCTCGGCCCTCTTGAGCTCCTGACCACTTACGAAGCTTTTTTCCGTAGCCTGATGGAGTACTGCTCTCCCCTCTGGGCTGGTGCTCCTGCCTCCCACCTTTCTCGGCTTCACGCTGTCGAAACCAGGGCATTTAAGATCATCGACATCTCCCACAATGAAGCTGAGTCTTTGGGCCTCTCACTCAATCACCACAGGTTGGTTGGTGGTCTTTCTGTCTTCTACCGACTCCTCTCCAGCCTTGCTCCCCCTGCTCTCTCTGCGATTTGTCCCCACCACATTTCCACAGGGCGCTCAAGGTCCGCCAACAACCCCCTTCTGGTAAAACTACCAAAATCACGAATCACTGCTCATCTTCACTCTTTCGTTCCTCTTTTTTCCCACCTTTGGAATAAACTTCCTCACTCTATTCTTTCCCATTCTTCCCTCCAGGCTTTCAAAACAGCTGTTCACCACCACCTCTTATCTTCCCCCATCCAAATGCTCGATCTTTTCTACCCCCGATAATCCACCCAAGCCCACTTCCTTCAATTCCCCTGCTTTCCTTCCTGAAAGTCCCTGTAATGTCCATCTTCTCTTTGCCATGTTCCCCGTCCCATCCCCATCCCTCTCCCTTCCACAGTTCACCTAATGTGTCTGTTCCCCACTGTTTTGTCCCTCCCACTCCCGCCCCTCTTGTCTCATGCCCCCTTGCTGTGAGTTGTGTGTTAGCTCTCATACGAGCCTCGACCAAGGTATACAAAAAAACAACAACAAAAAAAACACAATGCACTGCATTGAAAGGTTTGTGGTGCTCCTCTATGACCGCACCAGTCCATATACAGACGTCAATGAGGCCAGAAAGAAACTCTGCTAAGAGGAACTCCGTCCAGCACATCCCACCTACCTACGATGATTTGGAACAGCATGTGAAGAGATCAGTCTTCCAGGGTGGCTATGTCTGGGAGCAGGTCTTGGTCCCTCAACCCGTGCTTCCATCACTAACATGCTGGGGTTGGCGGCAAACAGAGGATGGGTCCAACAAACCGCTCTGGACCACACTCGTGAGGCTTCAAAAAGCTGCGTCGAGCTGGTGTCGTGCGGCTGCAAAAAAGGCTGTAGAAATCGCTGCAAATGCAAGAAGGCTAATCTGCAATGCACTGGACTGTGTACTTGTGAAGGAGAATGCCAGTAGACAGATGCAGTAGACACAGACTGAGATATCGGCCTAGCTTAGAATGTGCAAATGCAAAGTCACATTGCTTGTAAAAGTGTTGACTTCTTGATCCAGAGCCAGTACACTTGAGCTCAGCAACTCATATTGTACGAGACTGATGTATGAGTGTACCATGTGTCCTGGTAGAATGGTAGTAGACAGTAAACCGTATCCGCTTCAAAGTGAAGTGTGCAATAATTTGACTACATTTTCTGAGTTTGTCATTATCACGATTATCAGTTCCCTTTTCAAAATAGAGTAAAATATGTAATCTATAATGCAATTTTTGTTGATTCCAAACCCATTGAATGTGATGAATATCATTTGTCTCTTGTTCTCCTGGCAACAATGGGTACTTTTCAGCGAAACGTTTCAGGAGAGCAGCAATGTACAAATCAAATAATGGCTTTTTAAGCGAAAATACTGGCTCATAATATTTGAATACGCCTTTTCATGGTCAATTTACTGAATTTTACACTTTCCTTATATCTACCACCAACACAATAACAAAATAAGAGCATATAGCCAATTTCGCTAAAGTTGAATGGTGGCCATTTTGGAAAATGGTCGCCGAAGCTGTCCAAGGCACAATCTCGGGTGGCTCCATATCTAGAATTTTCCGGAATACATTATTCTACATGTGTACCAATTTTGGTGCTTTTATGCAAATTTGAACAATTGATCTGAAATATCAGACTACGCTGCAGGACTAATATACTAAAAGCCCTTCCACTGAAGGAAATTGAAGAACTCATATTATTCACCATAATTGTTTTTCTCCTATAGTTGTTATATTTATCTTTGTTCAATTTTACATCCTTCACATATTTCTCAGTATCTTTTACAAATGAAGAGATTGATTTAAACTTGTCTTTTGTGTCTTGATACATTGTATTTATTAAGTGAAAAAAGTTGGAGGATAAAATGGTTTTAAGCACAGATTAACCTATAAATTAAACGAAATTTTCATCAAGAACATTTTATTTTATGCAAAGTTTTATTATATAAATATGGTGAATACAACGATTTGTGATAGATGTGATAATGATATTCTTAAATTTTTTTTTATAATAAACACCTTCAATCGAACAAACACAAGAACAATGAAGAAAGGGAAGCTAAATTCTCCATTGAAAACACTGATGGGGAATTTAAAGGGCATATAAAAATAAGATTGTTTCGTTTTCAAGACCCTGGACCACCTTCAATCATGGAAGCTGTTGATATGGTTAAACAAAATATTGAAACTATAATTAAAAACACATTTAGTGAAATGAAAACTTTTAAGTTTTATATGGGAGTAAAATTGAAAATGGTAAGACAAGACGATGAAACTACTCCCTATACGAGGACAAACCCTCACTTTATCTTATCATTTCAAGATTTTGTAAGATATGATGTTTACAATGAACTCCAGAGACAAGAGCAAGATGTTGATCACACTGTCGTCGGTGGTGGATTTGCGATTACAAAAATAATCTTTTGAGATACACACATCTTAAAATCAGATCTTCTTCAAGCTTCTTCTCATATTGATTTTCCAAAAGAGATAAAACTTAAGAAAGCGGTTGTTAATCTTCAAAACAAAGCTAATAAATGTTTTTGATGGTCTGTTCTTGCTCACTTTCATCCTCCACAATGGAAAACTGAAAGGGTTGAACATTATAAGAAATACGAGAATACACGAAATGTTAAAGATTTAAAGTTTGCAATGTCATTGAGAGATATTCCTAAATTTGAGAAAATGAATAATCTATCTGTTAATGTGTATGGATTAACGGATACAAACAAAGTTCAGATATTAAAAATTTCAAACAATTATAAAAATGATGAAACACACATTGACCTTCTCCACTTCACTTCAAAGGAAAAATCACATTATGCTTTCATCAAAAATTTCTCAAGATTAACCAAATCACAACTATATAAGAGAAAATGTAAAACTTATCCTTGTAAGAGATGTCTCAACTCCTTTCACACAAAAGAACGATTAAATCAACATTCGGAATATTGTAGTAATCATAAATCAACCATAATCAATTTACCAAAAGCAGGTTCAAACACATCATTCAAAGATTTTAACAAATCTATAAAACATTAGTTTGTGATATATGCTGATTTTGAAAGTATCCTTGAAAATATAGATACTGTTTCTCCAAATCCAAATAAATCATACACAAATAAATATAAAAAACATGCTCCTTGTGGTTTCTGTTATTATATCAAATCAGCTGTTGGTGATGAATACAAGTTAGAACTTTATGGAGGAGAAGATGCCTCAGAGGAGTTTGTAAGACGATTGGAAAAAGACTGTATAAGACGAAGAGAAATAATGGTGAAAACCTATAAACCAATGTCATTAACAAAGGGAGAGAAAAAGGGATTTATAAAGAACAGTATGTCATATTTGTGAGGAGAAAATTGAGGGAGACGTCAAAGTTTGGGATCATTGTCATCTTACTGGTAAATATAGAGGCCCCGCTCATTCCCGTTGTGATCTTAATTACAAGCCTCCAAACTTTATTCCTGTCTTTCTTCACAACAATGCTCACTATACCACACATCTATTTATAAATGAACTTTCAAAGACATCTGGAGATATTTCTGCCATTCCTAACACAGATCAAAAATACATCTCATTCACAAAAAAAACTTGATACATCCCCCATAACCCATATCAGATTTCTTGACACATACAAGTTTATGTTAAGTCCATTATCTAACTTGGTATTCAATATTAAAAAAAACTTCCCGAATCTTAAATCACATTTCTCAAATCAAGAAGAGATTGATCTCTTATCACAAAAGGGAATATATCCGTATGACTATATGGATTCATTTGAGAAGTTTAAAGAAACACAACTTCCTTCAAGGGAAAGTTTCTATGAAAAGTTAAATAAAACTCAAATTTCCGATAGAGATTATACACAAGCTAAAAAGGTTTGGGAGAAGTTTAATATAAAGAATCTTGGAGAATATCATGATTTGTATCTTAAAACTGATGTATTGTTATTGGTTGATGTGTTTTCATCTTTTAGAACAGTCTGTCATAATATAAATTGTTATGGATTAGACCCCGTTGACTATTACACAGCCCCGGGCTTTTCTTCGAGTTCTATGTTAAAAATGACAAAACAAAATTTGGAATTAATCAGTGACATAGATATGCTTTTCATGATAGAGAAGGCTAAAAGAGGAGGAATATCTCAAGTATGTTCCAAGAGATATGCTGAAGCAAATAACAAATATCTTCCTGATTATAATAAGAATGAGGAGAGCTCTTACCTGATGTATTATGATGGTAACAATTTGTATGGGTGGGCTATGTCTCAATCTTTACCTTGTGGAAAACTTAAATGGGTTAAAGAAAAACATTATGAAAAAGTTTTACTTGACATTGTTATCTCCTCTCAAAAAGAATTGGATGAAGCTGAAGTTGGATATTATTTTGAGGTTGATTTAAAATATCCAGAAGAACTTCATAACAAACATAAAGACCTTCATTATGCCCCTGATAAAGAAAGTCCAAGAAAAGAATGGTTAAGTGATTACTAACAGTCATTTAATATAAAAGGTAAATCTCCAGAAAAACTACTTACAACATTAAATGATAAAGAAAGTTATGTTTTACATCAAAGGAACTAGTTAAGTGACAATATTTTTCTGCTGGGTTGAGAGTGAGAAAAATTCATCGAATTTTGAAATTTAAAAAGTCATTGGTTAAAGAAATATATTGATTTTAATACAAAAAGGAGAACAGAAGCAAAACATATTTTGAGAAGGACTTTTATAAATTAATGAATAATGCTGTATTTGGAAAGACTATGGAAAATGTTAGGAATCGACAAAGCATAAGACTTTCTACATCTTGGAAACAGGCTTCAAAGTTAATTAATAGACCAAGTTTTGAACGAGCAGAGGTGTTTTCAGAGAACTTTTGTGCTATTCCTTTGAAAAAAGAGAGTATTGAAATGGATAAACCTATTTATTTCGGAACATCAATTCTTGACTTGTCAAAGTCGTTAATGTATGACTATTACAATAATAATTTAAAATTAAAGTATAAGGATAATCTGTCATCGTTATATATGGATACAGATAGTATTATATTAGAAATTAAGACAAGTGATGTGTATGAGGATATGATTGATAATATTGATATATATGATACAAGTAATTATAACTCTGATAGTATGTTGTTTTCATTAAAGAATAAAAAGGTTATTGGTAAGTTTAAGGATGAGTTGGGTGGAAAGGTCCTGAGTGAATTTGTGGGTTTGAGATCAAAGACTTATGCTTTTATCTATATTGATAATTATAACATTGAAATGTGCGATAAGAAGCTAAATGGAATAAAGAAAAATATAATCAAGGAAACAATAAACTTTTAACATTATTACAACTGTTTAACCTTAAAGAAGGAAGAGTACGAAAAATGAATACAATAAGAAGTTATAAACATCAATTATATACAGAAGAGATAAATAAGAAAGCATTAGGAGCTTTTGATGATAAAAGATATATTTTAGAGAATGGAATCAAGAGTATCCCTTATGGTTATAAGTATAAGTGTTCAGGGCATCTTTTTACAGATTTATAAATGATAGAACCAAGAAATAACCTAACCAAAGAGTGTAGATGTAATCAGCCTTGGTATTTAAATGGGAAACATAAGGAATGTGAGAAATATCAAATAAGTCTTATTGAAGAAATAACCAGGGTAAAAGTAAATAAAACAAATAAGCAGATAAATTTAATTACAAATAAGTTGGAGGATGTCAAGAAAAAAAATTAATATCCTTGAATGGACTGAAAACTTTGATGGTTATCAAATGAACAATGGAAAAACAATTTATTACAATCTCAAAATGATATGTGGATCAGGAGGTGGTCAAACAAGAACATTAAGAGAAGTTTATTATTTTATTTCTGCTCAACAAAGACATATAAACCAAGAACTAAGTTCTAAAATAATATTTGTGAATGTACTCGATGGTGATGAATGTAATCGGAAAATTAATTTATTGCATAGAGTAGAACATGGACAAATATTTATTGGATCTCTCTTTGAGTGGAGTGAAAATGTAAAAGGAAATCAGTAAGTCTCAGTTTAACATGTACTCAACGGGGTAGAGATCAGTCTCCTCTTTTGACCTGATGGGCCGAGAGTCAGGGGGGGCGGGAGAGAGGGAAGGGAAAAAACTGTGGAACAGAGACATGAGATCTGTGGAAGGGAAAGGGATGGAGTGGGGAACATAGGGTAAACACGATGGATACGACAGGGACTTTGAGGAAGTGGGGTTGGGGGGGGGGGGAAACATTCTCCTATTTTGGGTTTTTTGGGCCTTGAGACAGTCTCAATTTAACATGAGCTTGGATGGGAGAGGGAGAAAATCATTCCTCCTATTTTAACCTGATGCACCTCGAGTCAGAAAGGTTCCCCTATACATTTGTATGGGAGAGGAGGAATGAGTCTCCTGTTTTGGGGTTTTCTGGGGTTTATTATCCCACCCCCCGGAGGGAGGGAGCGGGATATTGTAATCGTCCGGTTTGTTTGTCTGTTTGTTTGTTTGTTTGTCTGTTAGCAACTTTACGGCAAAACGGCTTTAGCAAACACTCTCAAATTTAATCTACAGGTGGGCAATGAACCTTGGATGACCCCATTAACTTTTGGGTGTAATTGGATCAAAGATCAAGGTCAAGGTCACGAAAAGATCAAAATCGTTTTTCGCTCATAACTTCGTCAAAAATGATCTGATTTACTTCAAACTAAGGTTATAGTGAACTTTGTTATAGTGATCCTACCCATTGCTTTCGTGAAGAATGCATATTTGTGAAGATCGGTCGGGTCCGAAGACTTTATGCCTTAAATGGGCGGGATTTGTTGTGCCTGGCACTACTTGTTCAGATAGTTTTCCCCCTTTTCCGCATTCATTTGCATGGATGCCTCAGAAGCCCCATTTATCCTCTACTCACGTGGTTTTCCCATAACCACATGATCAGTTTCCACCCTCTGCGTTTACTGATCCAAATTCACCATTCACCTCACGATCTTTTCTTCAACCTTTGCTTCACCTAATCTTATGCAATCTCTTTTTTAAAAAATCATAATATTGTTTCGGTCATGGGTACCAAGTTTAATATGAGGGGGTTAATCCCCGTTTCTCCTCGGAAGAGCCGGACCTGGGGCCACCGCTCACAATTAACTTCGTGATATGGTGGGTTGCTTTACAACCACAAACACCAATTAGTTAACCACAAGTTCCAATGTCCACCGTCTAATTTTGCTGTTTAACGAGGTCACGTGGCTTCCTGAACGGGGAGCGTGCCCTTGGCAAAGCACCAATCTTACCTTGATTCAATCTCAATTAGGGCGGCCGAGCGTTTAACCACTGGTGCGTGCCGACTATGACAGGTTAATTAGTGTGGGAACGACCTCTCAGTTTTTCTAGGTTCCGACAATGCTGGATCAATGGAAGGAAAGGACAAGCACGGACAGGTTAGAACGTCAACAAGGAATTTATTCAGAAGAAAAATAAATAAACAGAATAACTTTTTATTTCCTTGTGGTGTAAATAAGTGAATTCAAATCAATCAAAATAATCTCAAGCAAATGTAGAATTAAATAGACATTGATGGAAAAACAGACACAGAGCAGATACTTATCACTATGCCTTACTTAACAATTAAACACGAGACAACAGTACCCGGCAGATCATTCGGCGGGGGGGGGGGGGGGGGAAGAAATCCGGTCTCGGATTCCCAAGTAGAAGTCGTCGTGCATCAAATACAATGTCCCGAAATGTATGAGTGTGCCTTGGACCGCTGCCAGGTGCCTTGCCGTGCACCCACCTGCAAACAGGCTCGAACACCAATCAGCATCACGTCGTCACCTCCAGGAACCATGGACACCAAGAATCAGGTACAAGCAGAACCAGCAGGAATGGTCCAACCGTCACCCACCGTCAGGAGCCAGCCACAGCCACAACCATTGGACAGCTGTAAGGAGCTGTAAGGTGCTGAGGCGATGTGAGGGGCTAAGGTGCTGATTTGCTATGAGGCACTGAGAGGAGCTGTAAGGCTGTCAACAGCGGTCAGAGCTGCAAGACCATCACCAACTGTTGAAAAACAAGCTGTTAGGAAAATGGTCCTCGCATCCTTTTTTATAGGCGGCCTATCTGGGCGGAGCCTCAAGCAGACTTCAGCCAAATCCACCTTGCAGAGTGGCGCATTGTTGTACGTGACCAACCATCAACCTCATGATCATTCCATCCTCATTCAGCCCGACACGTACAAAAGTCAGCCAGCATCCATAGAGCTGCCAAACAGGGCATCAAACGTCGATGGAAAAAGGTGGACGTCAACGGCGGTGAAATTGGTGGGTGTTGAACGTCGATGGAAAGAGGTGGGTGAGGTAAATGATCCACAGCGTTATTTGCCTGTCAGAATAACTGCTCAGGAAAAGCCCACGGTGTGCTCAATCAAATGTCCTGCAAGTCCAAGGTGTAAAGAAATTGTGCACCTCCAAGCCAATGTGTCCTGAAGGAAAGGGGGAAGATGAGCCTCCGTTGGGCGAACGGATATCTCATGTGCATGAATGTGTTTGTCGTAAAGAGAAAAAGGCCATCCCTTAAGAAATGGAATTTATTCTACACCCTTCTCCAATTCATCAAAGTTAGAATCCCACCAGACATGAGGATAGGTTGATGCTGGACATGCATTTCGGGAAATAACGGTCTGAGGACCGAAATGTTTGTATGCATGAGTCAAATCCGATTCTGAAATCCTGTAACCACGTGTCTCTCTCCACCCTCTTCCTGTTGCTTTTCATTGATCCATCAGCTTCACGATGCGTTTACCGATCCAAATTCACCATTTTCCTCCATGATTTTACTTCAACCATTCCTTTTCCGAAAAGAAAGAAAGAAAGAAAGAAAGAGAAGAAAGAAAGAAAAGAAAGAGAAGAAAGGAGAAGAAGAAAGGAGAAGAAGAAAGGAGAAGAAGAAAGGAGAAGAAGAAAGGAGAAGAAGAAAGGAGAAGAAGAAAGGAGAAGAAGAAAGGAGAAGAAGAAAGGAGAAGAAGAAAGGAGAAGAAGAAAGGAGAAGAAGAAAGGAGAAGAAGAAAGGAGAAGAAGAAAGGAGAAGAAGAAAGGAGAAGAAGAAAGGAGAAGAAGAAAGGAGAAGAAGAAAGGAGAAGAAGAAAGCAGAAGAAGAAAGGAGAAGAAGAAGGAAGGAAGAAGAAGAAGAAAGAAGAAAGAAGAAAAAGAAGAAGAAGAAAAAAGAAAGAAGAAGAAGAAGAAGAAAGGAGAAGAAGAAGGAAGGAAGAAGAAGAAGAAAGAAGAAAGAAGAAGAAGAAGAAGAAGAAAGAA
Source organism: Eptatretus burgeri (assembly GCF_056783735.1). NCBI lineage: Eukaryota > Metazoa > Chordata > Myxini > Myxiniformes > Myxinidae > Eptatretus > Eptatretus burgeri. The sequence goes on from NC_140961.1 coordinate 164,645,200, forward strand.
GAAAGAAGAAGAAGAAGAAGAAAGAAGAAAGAAGAAAGAAGAAAGAAGAAAGAAGAAAGAAGAAAGAAGAAAGAAGAAGAAGAAGAAGAAGAAATAAATTCACTTCGAACTACACATCTCCCCGCAACTTCGTGGTTCTCCCATAACCACACGATCTCTTTCCACCCTCTGCGTTTACCGATCCAAATTCGCCATTCACCTCACGATCTTTCTTTAACCTTTCCTTCACCTCATCTTATGCAATCTCAATCAAACAATAATAAAAACCAATGTCACCCGCAGGGTGACCCATATCTTGCCAAAAGGTGACCACGTGTGACTTCTTTAAGGTCACACTGAGGTGAACAGAGCTGCTATCCACCAGGAGCGACTCCTTGAGGAATATCTGCCTACGAGAGATTCCGATGAGAATCGTTCTACAGAGTAACCATGAAAAATATGTGTTTGCCTCATAACATCACGAAATGACGTCAGAATGTCTCAAGCTTGACATATCTAGAAAGCACTCATCAAGGTGTTCAATTTGAGGTACTAAAACATATGGTTACTAAAACTTGAAAATTTGACCTTGGGGTCAAATATGTTTGACCTTAGGCGATAACCATGAAGGTCAAGGCCAATCGCCACCAAAAATTAATCAGTTGAGTGCCAGACCATGAACTATATTCCCATGAATTTTGAAGTCGATCCGATCAAAATTACTCAAAAAATAAGGGTTTCGTCGACTCCTCTGATTTGCGACAAAGTGACCTTGACCTTTGACCTTGACCTTCAAAATTTTGTGCACTGAAAGGGACCTCTATAGGCCTCTGATATGCGAAGTTACAAAAATTTCCAATGATAACTGTGCTCTGCAGAATTTTTATACCTGATTACAGCCAAACAAAAAAAAAAATTAAATAAAAAAAACATACAAGTTGACTAACATATCTTGCAAAAACTTCGTTTTGGCAAGATAATAGTAATAATAATAATAATAATAATAATAAGGTATTTACAGAATTGTGCTACTACATGTAAAACAGCATCCTGGTTGCCATGGAAACCAATTTAGATGATGAAAGTGTGTCGCGACACACCGTCTCCACAGTCTGTACCTATGTACCAAATATGAAAGGTGAAAGTTGAAAACTTTGGGAGTTAGAGTGCAGACAGGAACGGACGGACGGACGACCGGTATCACATAATACACCCCAATATATATATATATATATATATATATATATATATATATATATATATATATATATATATATATATATATATATATATATATATATATATATATATATATATCGGGGCGTATAATAATAAAAACGATCTCTTATAATATTTCATATTCCTCTTTCACATTGTGGTTCTCATTACTGTATCATAATTCACTACTCTCTTTCTATTTCAAGAGACTGCTCTCTATTCGACCTTTCCTTCATACCTTGTCTAAACAAGCTCAGATGAGCTAAGATCCTCGTCCTCTTCATGATGACGTCATAAAAACGAATATGACGTCATTGTGATTTATCAGGTTTACGATAAATTATCTGTGCTAATGCATGGCTTGATTCCCGCAAACAAAATTCAAACAGCTTGCCGAGTTTCGGAGATAATGGTATAGGTGATTTGCATTAGTGGCGATATTATGATGTCAACTTTTTTTCTTGGAAGAATTTCCAAAATCGGAGATGGTTACTGCCTGCACGTGGGCTTTCTGCATATACATGGCAAGTTTCACGAAGATCCGATGAAAACTCTGGGTTGTGAAACAAAAAATATAAAAAATAGGAATGACGTTATAAAAATTGATATGATGTAATAGTGATGTATCATATGTGCGGTAATTCATCTCTGCTAATGCCCTGTTCGATTCCCGCAAACAGAATTCAAAAAGCTTGTCAAGTTTCTGAGATAATTTTTTCGGCAATTTCCATTAGCGGAGATATTTTGACGTCATAACTTTTTTTCTAGGAATTTTCAAAATCGGAGATGGTTACTGTCTGCGCAGGGTATTTTTACATATATACGCCAAGTTTCAGGAAGTTTCGATGAAAACTGAAGGCTGTGAAACAAAAAAGTCCACAAGAAGAAGATGAAGAACAACAACGTGAGTAAGACTTAGAGATCCTCCACGAGGATCTAAAAATCCAACTGTGACAACATTTCTTCTCTCCATTCTCTTTATTGCATCCCTCAAGAAATGTTTTCAATCTCATTTCTGAACAAAAAATTAAAAAACCCCAGTCTTCTATGCATGTTCGCTTTCCTTCAATCATCATTTTTTCCAACTTCAGTTCCAATTCACCCCTCTAACCCCTCCCTCTCAAAGCAACAATCACACTCTTCCCTCTCCAAGCTCCCTTCTCACGTTTCTCAAAAACTCCCCCTTCACCCTTCTCCCTCAAACCTCCCCACTCACCTTTCTCCCACCATTCTCCCCCATCACTCCCCTTCTCAAAGTTGTCCCCCCCTCTCTCATCCACAAAGCTGCCTCCTTTCCCAACCCTATCTCCTCCTTCTCATCACTCCACCTCCTCAAATCCTCAACTGCCTTTTGCTCCCTCTCTTGTTACTCCCCACTGCACCTCAACCCGGCAATCGCAGAGTATTTTATCCTCCTCATCCGGCCCCCTCCCCTAGCTCTTCTGCAATCCTCCACACTCTTTCAACAACTCTCCTTACCTCCCACCTCCTCACTTGTCCTACCCTCCCCCTCCCCTCCCTTTCCCTGCACCCAAAGCCTCCTCCCCTCCCTCTTCATTAACAGTGTGGACCTCAAATATCCAGGGCCTTCGCCCAAACCTGACAGATCCTTCCATACAGGTTGCTACTGACAAACTAGACATAATCTGCCCAAAAGAAACTTTCCTCCCTCAAGACATCTCTGACTCCCAAGTATCTCGACCTGGTTCCTCCCTCATCCGGTATGACAGACCTGAGCCTCGTCCTGGTGGAGGAGTGGCTCTCTTCATCAAAGACTCCATTCCTCACTCTCCATGCACTGCCCTCACTCCACAACACCCCCAGGAATACCTCTGGCTATGGCTTCCCCTCCACTGCCACTTCATGTTTTTTTGTCTACTGTCCCATCCACCTAACAGTGATGAATCCATTTACACCTCACTATCCGAAAACATGGACCAACTTCTACCTTCTCATCCAAACTCTCTCTTCCTCATATGTGGTGACTTCAATTGTCATCATGCCAGTTGGCTGGGTGTGGGTACCTCTCTCACCTGCCATGGAACTTCAACAAAAGACTTCTGCGACTCAATCGGTCAACTTCCCGACCCGGATCTCAACCAACGGTACTCCATCTCTTCTGGATCTGATTTTGACAAATTTCCCTGACAATATCTGCTGTTCTTCCTCCGCCTCAATCGCTTCTTCTGACCATGTCCTTGTCAAAGTGGACATCTCTCTGGCTGTTATCAGAGATCCACCTCAGCGCCGTCGAGTCTGGCATTTCGCCCAGGCCGACTGACAGGGTCTCCAAGCAGCCATCAAACTTTGAGACTGGTTTCCCATCGCTACTTTCTCCAACATCAACTCATCCTGGGAATTCTTTCGAAGAAACTTGCTCTCTCTGATGCACAGATTTAAACCCTCTCGTCTTCAGTTGTCCTACCCTTCCTCCCACCCATGGTTCACTGAAGTTTGTAGTGAGGCAGTTGTCCTGAAACAACTTGCCTTTGCATCATGGAAAGCAAACCCAACTGAAGGTAATCTCAGTTCCTTCCATAAAGCTCGGAACAAGTGTGTATATTGTTGTGGGCCGGGGGTCGGTGGTGAGGAATGGCCGCTAGGTGGAACAGTGGAGCCGTCTCCCACCGAACACCCGGAATTTAGGTCGTGACCCTCGGACAACTGCGAAGGTCATGGGTCACTTAAGGACCATGCTTGCCAATTCTCTGATGGGGTGGGGTAGGGTTAATAGCCAAATTTCAATATACCTAAGTACCCACGTCGTCAAATTACCGAGGAAGTCACACCCTCTACGGACTATGTCGAACCGGGTCGCTCTTGCGACCTCGGTCCGGTGTAACCGAGCGGAATTACCAGTCCGTCGGCCGGACCCAATGACAACTTACGGCACCGACGGCTTCACTATTTCTCAAGCCCGCACCGTGTTGGGTCAATGGAAGAAAACACGGGCAATGAACTGGAACATTTAACAATTGGGAGTTTATTGAAAATGGGGGCAATAATCGGGAAGGGAGACACAGAGCAGAGATACAACCGGATAAACAATGCAATGTACAATGAAAAGAAAACACTGAAGCAATTTCTACTTAAAGACAGGGCCCACTTCGACAAACACGCACGCACCCCAAAAGAAATGGACCTCAATGGTCTTTATTTGGCCCTTCGGCTCGAGAAGGAAGGCGAGCTGAGGGTCAAGGTCTGGTTGGTACCTCTCCGCCTCGTGCGGTCTTCACCGACCCGCGCTTGTGGAGCTCCGATTCCGTGGACGGAAACGGGATCCTCAGCTCGCTCGCTCCCACACAACCAGCCTCGGTGGGACTCGAACCCACGCCTCCAGAATCCAAGGAGCGACTTGGTCAACTGCGAACGATGTTCAGCGCCCCGAGCACCACGAACACGAACACCAACCAGGACGAGCGCCAACTCCGGCCAGCATGGTCATTGACCAGGAGCCACGAACTCAACCAGCAGGAACCAACCAACTCCTCTCTCGCACGAGCAGCTCGCGACCTTTCTTATCCCTCCCCCTCGCGGAGGTGGAGCATCTGCTCTGAGGTAACTCGCCTCTGGATTGGTCGGGGGCATCGCACGATTCGCTGGCCATCCCTCATTGGACAGGCCCATGGTAGGAGGGGCAACTCCCACCTTTCTCGGGTGGAGTCCGAGCTGAGGCGATTGTAGCTCCGCCTACCTCTTCACCTAAGGCCACGTGCGTAATGGCAACGGTGGAGCGAGGTGACGGTCCGCTTTTGTTGTTGTTGTTGTTGTTGTTGTTGTTGTTGTTGTTGTTGTTGTTGTTGTTGTTGTTGTTGTTATAAAAACCAAACTAAAAAATAAACCCACAGTGCACACATGAAATTCCCTTTAGACACAGGGGATTGATTCTAACAATACACATTTCCTTCATGAAGTAACTGAACTGTGGGGACTGCTGACTGTCTGTGTGCATGAGGCTTCCAAATCAGTAACATACCCTCAGGAGAGCCAGAAAACAACATCTTTCTAATCTCGAGTATGAACTCTCAAACCTCTCTCCCTCCTCCAAATCCTGGTGGCATCAAATCAAATCTGTTTCTTGTGTATGTTCCCCCTGCATCCCCTCCCTTACCTCAAATGGCCGCACTGCAGATACCGCACATTAAAAGGCTGAATGCCAAAACTCGGTGTTTGCATCTATATCTTGTGTCCCAAACCCATCGGTTTCCGTACTCACCTTACCCAGTTGCATCCAACACACAAATAACACTCTGTGTCTCTGTGTCCTTGGACTCTGTGTCCTTTTCTTCTGACAATATGGAGAGCTTGCTGTCAAACCTCGACTCAGATTCTGCAACCGGTCCAGACGGCATCAGCCCACGTGTCCTAAAAACCTGCTCCACTGCTCTTGCTCACCCTCTCATTTGCTCAAGGCCATCAGCCATCTGATTGGAAATCAGCAAAATTACAACCCTGCATAAAAAAGGTGCAAAAAACACCTATTATTTGTGTTTTGGGTTCTACTTGTGTGTTATTTGTGTTTTGTGTGCCATTCGTGTGCTATTTGTGTGTTGTTTGTGTTTTGTGTGCTCCAGGCATGTATACTGAACAAAAATATAAACGCACCAACCTAAATATCTAAGTCAAGATTGCCATTGTGGGAAAATGGTCAAACCGATGATATGTTTGAGCAATGGTTCCTTTGTTTTGCTCAAGACAGATGTTCCCATTGAAATTGACCACTCTGAGTGTGTGGACTCACACGTTGAGTAATCCTTCCCATGAGCACCATGGGGCTTGACAGAGTGATGGTCAGTGAGCGTGACCAGGACACAAACACTCCCTATAGCTTGCCCTATAAAAGGCCTCCCCAAAATGTGGACTGGTGCCAAATGTCAACATGCCACAGATGTCACAAATCTTGAGGGAGCGCGCCATTGGCATGCTGAATGCTGGGACGTCAGTACGGGCCGTTGCAGCACACTTCAATGTCCACCACTCCACCATTAGCCGCCTGAGAACGCGCCTCAGAGAGACTGGAAGCAACGTGAACCGCCCACATGCCCGGCGACCACGTGTGACCACCGCCGGTCAGGATCGTCACATGAGGCTGCAACATCTCCGGGATCGACTCCGACCGGCCACGAGGACTGCCGATGAGACTGTCGGGCTGCATAACAGGCGCATTTCAGCCCAGACGGTGCGTAACCGCTTGAGGGAGCCCAACCTCCGAGCCCGCCGACCACACCGGGCACTCGACCTCACTGCAGTCCGGCGTCAGACCCGACTGAACTGGGCCAATGTTCACTTGCGCTGGACCCTCGCACGATGGAGGAGAGTGCTGTTCACCGATGAGTCGCGGTTCCAGCTGTATCGGGCTGATGGCAGACTCCGCATCTGGAGTCGGGCTGGGGAGCGCTACACTGACGCCAATGTCCTTCGTCGGGTGTCACACGGTGGTGCCAGTGTTATGGTGTGGGCAGGCATATGCCATGGAGAGCGCACTCGGCTTCATTTCATTGAAGGCAACTTGAACGGGCAGCGGTACAGGGACGAGATACTCAGACCCATCGTCGTGCCGTTTGTGCGCCTTCACCATGTGACGTTTCAGCACGACAATGCTCGCCCCCATGTTGCCAGGATCTGCATGGACTTCCTCGGTGAGGAGGACATTGATGTCCTCGACTGGCCTCCATATTCTCCCGACATGTCGCCCATCGAGCACCTTTGGGACGTTCTTGATCGACGCGTACGACAACGTTACGCAGTCCCAGAGAACGTCCGCCAGCTCCGTGTGGCTCTCCAAGAGGAATGGGAAAACATCCCTCAGGCCACCATCGATAATCTGGTGATGTCCATGCGCCGGAGATGCACCGCTCTGCGCGACGCCAATGGTGGACACACCCGCTACTGACTGTGTGAACTCTGACAGTGACACCTCGGCTGTGTCGGCTGTTGTAGCGCAAAGACTGTCGCCAGAATTCTCAAGGAACTCTTTGAAATTTAATGCTCAATTGTCATGGATTCTATAACCAAATTGTTGTGAAGATTTAGTATTAATGAGTTCGAGGTAAAATAGTAACAATCGCTTGGTGCGTTTATATTTTTGTTCAGTATAATTTGTGTGTTTTGTGTTATTTGTGTGTTGTGTGCTATTTTTGTGTTCTTTGGGTTTTGTTTGCTATTTGTGTGATGTTTGTGTTTTGTCTGTTGTTTGTGTGTTATTTGTGTTTTTTGTGCGATTTGTGTGTTTGGTTCTCATTGTATGTTATTTGTGTTTTGTGTACTATTTGCGTGTTATTTGTGTTTTTTGTGCTATTTGTGTGTTGTGTTATTTGTGTGTTGTATGCTATTCGTGTGTAATTTGTGTGTTGTGTGCTATTTGTGTGTTTTTTGGGGTTTTGTTTGCTATTTGTGTGATGTTTGTGTTTTGTCTGTTGTTTGTGTGTTATTTGTGATTTGTGTGCTACCTGTGTGTTATTTGTGTTTTTTGTGCGATTTGTGTGTTGGGTTCTCATTGTGTGTTATTTGTGTTTTGTGTGCTATTTGCGTTTTGTGTGTTATTTGTGTGTTGTGTTATTTTTGTGTTGTATGCTATTCGTGTGTAATTTGTGGGTTGTGTGCTCTTTGTGTGTTTTTTTTGTGTTTTGTGTGCTATTTGTGTGTTATCAGTGCCTTGTGTGCTATTTGTGTGTTGTGTGTGTTTTGTTTGCAACTTGTGTGTTGTGTGCTATTTGTGTTTTGTTTGTGTTTTGTGTGCTATTTGTGTGATATTTGTGTTTTGTGCTATTTGTGTGCTATGTGTGTTATTTGTATTTTCTGTGCTATTTGTGCGCCATTTGTGTGTTTTGTGCTATTTGTGTGTCATTTGTGTGTTATTTGTGTGTTATTTGTGTGTTGTGTGCTGTTTGTGTGTTGTGTGCGATTTGCATGTTATTTGTGTTTTCTGTGCTATTTGTGTGTTGATTGTGTTTTGTGTGCTCCAGGTGTATAACTTGTGTGTTATTTGTGTGTTGTGTACTATTTTTGTGTTATTTGTGTTTTGTCTGCTCTTTGTATTTGTGTGTTATTTGTGTTTTGTGTGCTACCTGTGTGTCATTTGTGCTATTTGTGTTTTATTTGTGTTTTGGGTTCTAGTTGTGTGTTATTTGTGTTTTGTGTGCTCTTTGTGTGTTGTTTGTGTGTTGTGTTTTTGTTGTATGCAACTTGTGTTTTTTGTGTGTTGTTTGTGTTTTGTGTGCTATTTGTGTGTTATTTGTGTTTTGTTTGCTGCTTGTGTGTTGATTGTGTGTTGTGTGGTATTTGTGTGTTATGTGTGTTATTTGTGTTTTTTGTGCTATTTGTGTGGTATTTGTGTTTTGTGTGCTATTTGAGTGATATTTGTGGTTTGTGTGCTATATGTGTGTTATCAGTGCATTGTTTGCCATTTTGTGTTGTGTGTGTTTTGTTTGCGAGTTGTGTGTTATTTGTGTGTTGTGTGCAATTTGTGTGCTATTTATTTTTCTTTTTCTTTGTATATATTGTCGAGGCTCGTATGAGAGCAAACACACAACGCACAGCAAGGGCGGCATGAGACAAGAGGGGCGGGAGTGGGAAGGACAACACAATGGGGCACAGAGACATTAGGAGATCTGTGGAAGGGAGAGGGATGGGGTGGGGAACATGGGGAATACAAGATGGACATTACAGGGACTTTCAGGAAGGAAAGCAGGGAATTTGAAGGAGGTGGGGTTGGGTGGATTATCGGGGGAAGTAAAGATCGAGGACTTGGATGGGGGATGATAAGAGGTGGTGGTGAACAGCTGTTTTGAAGGCCTGGAGGGAAGAATGGGATTGAATAGAGTTAAGGAGTTTATGCCAAAGGCGGGAAAAAAGAGGAATGAAAGAGTGAAAGTGAGCAGTGATTCGTCATGTTGGTAGTTTTAACAGAATGGGGTTGTTGGCAGACCTTGAGCGCCCTGCGGAAATGTGGTGGGGACAAATCGCAGAGAGAGAGCAGGGGCTGAGGCTGGAGAGGAGACGGTATAAGACAGAAAGACCACCGACCAGCCTGCAGTGAGAGAGCGAGAGGCCCAAAGACAGCTTCATTGCGGGAGATGCCAATGATCCGAAATGCCTTGGTTTCCACAGCGTGAAGCCGAGAAAGGTGGGAGGCAGGAGCACCAGCCCAGAAGGGAGAGCAGTACTCCATCAGGCTGCGGACGAAAGCTTTGGAAGTGGTCAGGAGCTCAGGTGGGCCGAGGAAGGACTTTGCACGACGGAGGATTCCCAGTCGGCGACTGGCTTTGGAGGCGAGGTTTGAAATGTGGCCTTCCCAGGAAACGTCATGGCAGATAGTGAGAACCAGAAGCTTGAAAGAAAGGACTTCTTCCAGAGGATTGTTGAGAAAGTGGATGGGGAGGGGGGGTTCTAAACGGTCCTTTCGGAGAGACGTAGTGAGAGTGTGAGATTTGTCCCGATTGAAAGACTTGTTCCACATGTTGGACCAGTTTGTGATTTTACCCAGATCTGCAGTGAGTGAAGAAGCTGCTGCTGGCAGTGGTCTGAGGGATGACAGATGGTACGGCAGAGGGTGGAGTCATCAGCTAAGAGATGCAGAGGATTTTCCAGAGAGTCGGAGAGATCATTGATGAAAACCAGAAAAAGAACAGGGCCCAGAACGCGACCTTGAGGAAATCCAGCCTGGACAGGAAGAGGGGATGAAGAAACTCCATTTAGGGCCACAGGTTGACATCGACAGGAGAGGAAGTCAGCGAGCCATGAGTGGAGATGGCCTTGGATACCATGGGAAGAGAGTTTGGTGAGTCGGGTAGGGTGTCAGACTGTGTTAAAAGCACGTGATATGTCCAGGGATATGGCTCGGATTTCCTGTCTGGCATTGAGGACCTCCATACATTGTTGGGAGAGCAGAAGCAGCATTTCCAGGGTAGAGTGACCTGGTCTGAAACCAAAGTTATGATTCGTAAATGAAGCCATTGGAGAAGAGGAAGGATTTAATGTCTGAAGCAATGATGGATTCCATAACCTTGCTGATGATTGGGAGAAGGCTGATTGGTCTGTCATTGCAGGGATCTGTTTTTGGACCTTTTCATGCAGGGCAGTAATGATTGCTAACTTGCAAGCAGATGGCAGATGAGCTTGAGCAAATGAGAGGGTGAATAAAACAGAGAGAGGGTGAGCAAGAGCAGAAGAGCAGTTTTTAGCACACGTGGGCTGATGCCGTCTGGACCGGTTGCAGAATCTGAGTCGAGGTTTGACAGCAAACTCTCCACCTTCTCAGGGGTAAAGGACACAGCGTCCAGGGACAGTTGGGTGAGACTGGGTTAGGTGAGTAGAGAATGCGATGGGTTTTGGATACAAGATTTAGCTGCAAACACCGAGTTTAGGCATTCAGCCTTTTCACGAGCGGTGTCAGCAGTGCGGCCATTTTAGGTAAGGGAGGGGATGGACAGGGAACATACACCAGAAACAGATTTGATTAGATCCCACCAAGATTTGGAGGAGGGAGAGAGGTTTGAAAGTTCAGACTTGAGCTTTGAAAGATGTTTTCTGGCTCTCCTGATTGTAGACACACACTTGTTCCGAGCTTTATGGAAGAAACTGAGATTACCCTCAGTCGGATTTGCTTTCCATGAGGCAAAGGCAAGTTGTTTCAGGACAACTGCCTCGCCACAAGCTTCAGTGAACCATTGGTGGGAGGAAGGGTAGGACACTTGAAGACGAGAGGGGATAAATCTGTGCATGAGGGAGAACAAGTTTTTTTGAAAGAATTCCCAGGATGAGTTGGTGTTGGAGAAAGTGGCGATAGGAGAACAGTCTTTAAGTTTGATGGCTGCTTGGAGACCCTGCCAGTCGGCTTGAGTGAAATGCCAAACTCGACTGCGGTGAGGTGGTTCTCTGATAACAGCCAGAGAGATGTCCACTTTGACAAGGACGTGGTCAGAAGAACCGATTGGAGTGAAGGAAGAGCAGCAGATATTGTCAGGGGAATTTGTCAAAATCAGATCCAGAAGAGATGGAGTACCATTGGTTGAAATCCGGGTAGGGAAGTTGACCGATTGAGTCAGTACCAATGAGTCACAGAAAGCTTTTTCTGAAGTGCCATGATAGGTGAGAGAGGTACCCACACCGAGCCAACTGGTATGATCACAATTGAAGTCGCCACATATGAGGGAGAGAGAGTTTGGATGAGAAGATAGAAGTTGGTCCATGTTTTCGGATAGTGAGGTGCAGATGGAGTCATCACTGTTAGGTGGACGATACAGTACACATATAAACATGAGGTGGGAGTGGAGGGGAAGCCATAGCCAGAGGTATTCATGGGGGTGTGGGGGAGTGAGGGCAGTGCATGGAGAGTGAGGAATGGAGTCTTTGATGAAGAGAGCAACTCCTCCACCAGGCCGAGGCTCTGGTCTGTCATACCGGAGGAGGGAGTAACCAGGGAGAGATACTTGGGAGTCAGACACGTCTTGGGGAGGAAAGTTTCTGTTTGGCAGATTATGTCTGGCTTATCAGTGGCAACCTGGATGGAAAGATCTAAAAGGTTTGAGCGAAGGCCCCGGATATTTAAGGTCGAACTTTTACTTGTATGTTGTGTGCTTTCTGTGTGTTATTTGTGTTTTGTATGCTACTTGTGTGTTGTTTGTGTTTTGTGTGCTGTTTGTGTGTTATCAGTGTGTTGTGTGCAATTTGTGTTTTGTTTGCTACTTCTGTGTTATTTGTGTGCTATTTGTGTTTTGTGTGCTATTTGTGTGTTGATTGTGTGTTGTGTGCTATTTGTGTGCCATTTGTGTGAAATTTGTGTATTTGTGCGGTTTGTGTGTAATTTGTGTTTTGTGTGCTATTTGTGTTTTGTGTGCTATTTGTGTGTTGATTGTGTGTTGCGTGCTATTTGTGTGCCATTTGTGTGAAATTTGTGCGGTTTGTGTGTAATTTGTGTTTTGTGTGCTATTTATGTGTTGTGTGCTATGTGTGTGTAATTTGATTTGTGTGGTATTTGTGTGTTATTTGTATGTTGTGTGCTGTTTTGTGTGGTATTTGTGTGTTGTGTGCTATTTGTGTCTAATGTGTTTTGTGTGGGATTTGTGTGTTATTTATATGATGTTTGTGTGTTATTCATGTGTAATGTGCTGTTTGTGTTCAATTTGTGTGTTGTGTGCAATTTGTGTTTTGTTTGCTACTTCTGTGTTATTTGTGTGCTATTTGTGTTTTGTGTGCTATTTGTGTGTTGATTGTGTGTTGTGTGCTATTTGTGTGCCATTTGTGTGCCATTTGTGTGAAATTTGTGTATTTGTGGGGTTTGTGTGTAATTTGTGTTTTGTGTGCTATTTGTGTTTTGTGTGCTATTTGTTTGTTGATTGTGTGTTGCGTGCTATTTGTGTGCCATTTGTGTGAAATTTGTGCGGTTTGTGTGTAATTTGTGTTTTGTGTGCTATTTATGTGCTGTGTGCTATGTGTGTGTAATTTGATTTGTGTGGTATTTGTGTGTTATTTGTATGTTGTGTCCTGTTTGTGTGTTATTTGTGTGTTGTGTGCTATTTGTGTCTCATGTGTTTTGTGTGGGATTTGTGTGTTATTTATATGTTGTTTGTGTGGTATTCATGTGTAATGAGCTGTTTGTGTTCAATTTGTATGTTGTGTGCTATTTGTGTGTTGTTTGCCATTCGTGTGTTATTTTGTGTTGTGTGCTATTTGCATGTTATTTATGTTTTGTGTGTTATTTGTGTGTTGTGTTATTTGTGTGCTGTATGCCATTCGTGTGTTATTTGTGTTTTGTGTGCTGTTTGTGTGTTGTTCATGTGCTGCGTGCTGTTTGTGTGAAATTTGTGTGCTGTGTGCTATTTGTTTTTTTTTGTGTTTTGTGTGCTATTTGTGTGTGATTTGCTATTTGTTTGTTATTTGTGTTTTATATGCTATTTGTGTGTTATTTGTGTTTTGTGTGTTGTGTTATTTGTGTTTTGTGTGTGACTTGTGTGTTTTTCATGTGCTGCGTGCTGTTTCTGTTTAATTTTTGTGATATATGCTGTTTTTGTGTAATTTGTGTGTTCTTTGTCTTTTATGTGACATTTGTGTGTTATTTGCGATTTGTGTGTTGTGTGCTATTGGTGTGTTGTGTGCTGTTTTTGTCTTTTTTGCATTTTGTGTGCAATATGTGTTGTTTGCCTGTTTTTTGTGTTTTGTGTGCAATGTGTGTTCCCTGTTCCCGAATGCTGCTTCCTGCCTCTTGCTTCCTTCTGATTGCATCCATCCTTTTTGATTGCTTGTTGCCAATTGCTGATTGTTGAATACCCGTTACTTGTAAGTTGTGGGCTATTTGTGTGTTATTTCCTTGTTTTGTGCTATTTGTGTGTTGTTTGTGTGCTATTTTTGTGTTGTTTGTGTGTTGTGTGCAATTTGTGTTTTCTGTGCTATTTGTGTGGTATTTGTGTTATTTGTGTGTTGTGTGCTATTTGAGTGTTATTTGTGTTTTGTGTGCTATTTGTGTGCCATTGTATGTTGTGTGCTGTTTGTGTGTTGTGTGCTATTTGTGTATTATTTGTGTGTTGTGTGCTATTTCTGTGTTATGTGCTATTTCTGTGTTATTTGTGTGTTGTGTGCTATTTGCGTTTTATTTGTGTTATTTGTGTGCTATTTGTGTGTTATTTGTTTGGAATTTGTGTTGTCTTCTGTTTGTGTGTAATATTTGTTTTGTGTGCTATTTGTGTGTTGCACGCTATTTGTGTGCCAGTTATATTTTGTGTTTTGTGTGCAATTTGTTTTTTACTTGTGTGCTGTGTGCTATTTGTCTGTATTTGTGTTTTGTGTTCAATTTGTGTGCAACTTGTGTGATGTTAGCTATTTGTGTGTTATTTGTGGGTTTTTTTTGCAAATTGTGTGTTATTTGTATATCGTGTGATATTTGTGTGTTGTTTGTGTATTGTGTGCTCGTTGTGTGTCATTTGTGTTTTGTGTGCTGCTTGTGTGTTGTTCGTGTATTGTGTGCTGTTTGCGTTTTGTGTGCTGTTTTTGTGTGCTGCTTGTGTGTTGTTTGTGTTTTGTGTGCCATTTGTGTTTTGTGTGCTGTTTTTGTGTTATTTGTGTGCTATTTGTGTGTCATTTGTGTGCAGTGTCCTCTTTGTGTGTTATTTGAGTGTTACGTGCTATTTGTGTATTATTTGTGTGTTGTGTGCTCTGTGTTATTTGAGTGTTATGTGCTATTTGTTTATTATTTGTGTTGTGTACTATTTGTGCGTTATGTGCTATTTGTGTGTTATTTGTTTGTAATGTGCTATTTGTGTTTTGTCTATTTGTGTGTTACTTGTGTGTTGTGTGCTATTTGTGTGGTATTTGTGTTGTGTGTGCTGTTTGTGTGTTATTTGTGTGTTTTGGGCTATTTGCGTGTTATTTGTTTGGAATGTGCTGTTTGTGTGCAATTTGTGTGTTGTGTGCTATTTGTGTTATTTGTGTGCTATTTGTGTGTTTTGGGCTATTTGTGTGTTATTTGTTTGGAATTTGTGTGTTGTCTGCTGTTTGTGTGCCAGTTTTATTTTGTGTGTTGTGTGCTATTTGTCTGTATTTGTGTTTTGTGTTCAATTGGTGTGCAACTTGTGTGTTATGAGCTATTTGTGTGTTATTTGTGTTTTTTGCAACTTGTGTGTTATTTGTGTGTCGTGTGATATTTGTGTGTTGTTTGTGTTTTGTGTGCTATTTGTGTGTTGTTTGTTATTGTGTGCTATTTGTTTTTTGTGTGCTGTTTTTGTGTTATTTGTGTGCTATTTGTTAGTATGTGTTAGTAGTACAAAGAGCAAAGTGTGCTCTTTGTGTGTTTTTTGTCTGTTATTTGTGTGTTGTGTGTGTTTTGTGTGTGTTTTTTGTGTTATTTGTATGTTATTGTGTGCTATTTGTGTGTTGTGTGCTATTTGATTGTTATTTGTGTTTTGTGTGCTACTTGTGTGTTATTTGTGTGCCATTTGTGTGTTATTTGAGTGTTGTGTTTTGTTTGTGTGTTATTTGTGTGTTGTGTGCGATTTGCATGATATTTGTGTTTTCTGTGCTATTTGTGTGTTGTTTGTGTTTTGTGTGCTCAAGGTGTGTACTTTGTTGGTTGTGTGCTATTTGAGTGTTATTTGTGTTTTGTGTGCTACTTGTGTGTTATTTGTGTGCCATTTGTGTGTTATTTGAGTGTTGTGTTCTGTTTGTGTGTTATTTGTGTGTTGTGTGCGATTTGCATGTTATTTGTGTTTTCTGTGCTATTTGTGTGTTGTTTGTGTTTTGTGTGCTCCAGGTGTGTAATTTGTGTGTTGTGTGCTATTTTTGTGTTATTTGGGTTTTGTGTGCTGTTTGTGGTGAGGGGAATTAGCTCCATCGTGGGACAATATCATTACTCACTGGACAAAAGTGCCAATTTTTTTTTTGTGGCTCCATGTGGACATACTTAATAAAGAAATCCCATGCTCCAAAATATCGGACAATATTTTCTTGTGATTATGGGTCAATATCCAAGATGGCGGCCGAAAATTAAAAAAAAAAATCGATAAATAATTGTAACTTCGCTAATATTGGTCGTAAAAATGTGTAAACTATCTATTTGTCGGTAATGATGCCCTGGGAGTCCATTGGAACCATCAGATTTGGGATTAGATCATCAGGAACTATGATAATGGTCACATTCAGATAAATATTGGTCGCTCGATATGAAAATTGACGGTTCGCGTTACATGTTTTAATGACTTTTTTGTTGCGCTCAAATAAATTGTGTACATGTTGACTATCATCTTTCCTTTTTCATGTATTTATTTTTAGGCAAATTGATAATTTGATGATGCATATTTCACTTTGTCTAATGCCCTCATAGAAGATTCATTTGGAAGTAATTGTGTATTATGTGGCGGTTGGAAAATGTTTATTTTCTTTGTTTCAGGTTGTAAACAGCCATGAATCTACTGTTCAGTGAAACATCACACCATGGACTGGACAATTTGTGTCATTTGCCAGAACAGTGGACACACTTCACCTCTTTCATGTCCAAAGAACAGACAGAACCGCAATGCTGACGACGTCTATAAGGACTTTCTTGACAATGTCAGAGAGTTTGAAGAGATAGGTGCATTGCCGGTTGATGTTGATTTTGGCGAACATGGCACCCCAGAATGTTTTGCAGAAAACAATGCTTCTTGCATCGGGCATGCCACCAAAAGTTTAACAAAAGTAAACTTGAACGAGAGCTGAATAAAAAAAGTAAACAACAAGACGATGAAAAAGCTCCAGGTCCCAGCGCATCTCAGCGATCAAAGCGACAGTCAACGGGATCAAGCAAGGACACTTGTTTATTCTGTGATGAGAGTGGCCCCAGAAAACTGCATGAATATGCAACGAAATGTGCAGAGTACAATTTAAAGTTAATGGCCACCGAAATGCAAGACGGCAAAGTACTTGCAAAAATACTATGTGGGGATCTGGTCTCAAATGAACTCAAGTACCATATAGAATGTCTGACAAATAAAAGTACCGAAATGACTATCGTGGTTACAGGCGACAGAATAGTCCAACAAGGGCCGACCAACGTGAGCTGAATCAACGAGCCAAAATGATCAATTCAAGAGTATTTGTTGAACTTGTAACGTACATGGAGGAATCTGCTGAGGAGGGGACGTACCTATTCAAACTGTCAAACATACACAACATGTTTGAGAAAAGACTTGGGGACTTTGGCATTGATACCACCATCAATAAAACCCGGTTAAAAGAAAAACTCCTCAATCACTTCTTCCAGCTTGGACGAGGTGAGCAATCTGATGGAAAAAAAAAAACATAATCCTGGCATTCCCAGCAGGCATTCAGCAACTACTCAAAGATGCTTTCTTGTTCCATGATTATGACGAAGAAGCTCGGTTGTTTGCGAGAGTTGCCAAGATATGTAGGGAGGAAATCCTGAAAGAAATGATAGCATTCAGTGGCGAATTCAACCCTGGATGTCAGCAGAAGATTACACCCAGTACAAGATTGTTAATGTCCATGCTCATCAATGGCCCAAATTTAGCGGGTTCAGTAAATGACTCCCAAGCATGCCCGACACTCACACAGCTCTTGGTTCACAACTGCAAGAAGAAAGGAACTGTTGAGACAGAACATCAGCGTTACTCTCCAGACCATGAACCACCAGTACCTTTATATGTTGGTTTAAACTTACATACTGAAACGAGGAGCAAGACACGAGTTGATCAAATAGCCAGCTTAGGGATAAGTGTGTCACACAAACGTGTCATGCAACTTGAAAACGTTTGTGTTGTTTGCCATTCGTGTGTTATTTTGTGTTGTGTGCTATTTGCATGTTATTTATGTTTTGTGTGTTATTTGTGTTGTGTGCTATTTGCATGTTATTTATGTTTTGTGTGTTATTTGTGTGTTATTTGTGTGCTGTATGCCATTCGTGTGTTATTTGTGTTTTGTGTGCTATTTGCGTGTTGTTCATGTGCTGCGTGCTGTTTGTGTGAAATTTGTGTGCTGTGTGCTATTTGTTTTTGTGTGTTTTGTGTGCTATTTGTGTGTGATTTGCTATTTGTTTGTTATTTGTGTTTTATATGCTATTTGTGTGTTATTTGTGTTTTGTGTGTTGTGTTATTTGTGTTTTGTGTATGACTTGTGTGTTTTTCATGTACTGCGTGCTGTTTCTGTTTAATTTTTGTGATATATGCTGTTTTTGTGTAATTTGTGTGTTCTTTGTCTTTTATGTGACATTTGTGTGTTATTTGCGATTTGTGTGTTGTGTGCTATTGGTGTGTTGTGTGCTGTTTTTGTCTTTTTTGCATTTTGTGTGCAATATGTGTTGTTTGCCTGTTTTTTGTGTTTTGTGTGCAATGTGTGTTCCCTGTTCCCGAATGCTGCTTCCTGCCTCTTGCTTCCTTTTGATTGCATCCATCCTTTTTGATTGCTTGTTGCCAATTGCTGATTGTTGAATACCCGTTACTTGTAAGTTGTGGGCTATTTGTGTGTTATTTCCTTGTTTTGTGCTATTTGTGTGTTGTTTGTGTGCTATTTTTGTGTTGTTTGTGTGTTGTGTGCAATTTGTGTTTTCTGTGCTATTTGTGTGGTATTTGTGTTATTTGTGTGTTGTGTGCTATTTGAGTGTTATTTGTGTTTTGTGTGCTATTTGTGTGCCATTGTATGTTGTGTGCTGTTTGTGTGTTGTGTGCTATTTGTGTATTATTTGTGTGTTGTGTGCTATTTCTGTGTTATGTGCTATTTCTGTGTTATTTGTGTGTTGTGTGCTATTTGCGTTTTATTTGTGTTATTTGTGTGCTATTTGTGTGTTATTTGTTTGGAATTTGTGTTGTCTTCTGTTTGTGTGTAATATTTGTTTTGTGTGCTATTTGTGTGTTGCACGCTATTTGTGTGCCAGTTATATTTTGTGTTTTGTGTGCAATTTGTTTTTTACTTGTGTGCTGTGTGCTATTTGTCTGTATTTGTGTTTTGTGTTCAATTTGTGTGCAACTTGTGTGATGTTAGCTATTTGTGTGTTATTTGTGGGTTTTTTTGCAAATTGTGTGTTATTTGTATATCGTGTGATATTTGTGTGTTGTTTGTGTATTGTGTGCTCGTTGTGTGTCATTTGTGTTTTGTGTGCTGCTTGTGTGTTGTTCGTGTATTGTGTGCTGTTTGCGTTTTGTGTGCTGTTTTTGTGTGCTGCTTGTGTGTTGTTTGTGCTTTGTGTGCCATTTGTGTTTTGTGTGCTGTTTTTGCGTTATTTGTGGCTATTTGTGTGTCATTTGTGTGCAGTGTCCTCTTTGTGTGTTATTTGAGTGTTACGTGCTATTTGTGTATTATTTGTGTGTTGTGTGCTCTGTGTTATTTGAGTGTTATGTGATATTTGTTTATTATTTGTGTTGTGTACTATTTGTGCTATTTGTGTGTTATTTGTTTGTAATGTGCTATTTGTGTTTTGTCTATTTGTGTGTTACTTGTGTGTTGTGTGCTATTTGTGTGGTATTTGTGTTGTGTGTGCTGTTTGTGTGTTATTTGTGTGTTTTGGGCTATTTGTGTGTTATTTGTTTGGAATGTGCTGTTTGTGTGCAATTTGTGTGTTGTGTGCTATTTGTGTTATTTGTGTGCTATTTGTGTGTTTTGGGCTATTTGTGTGTTATTTGTTTGGAATTTGTGTGTTGTCTGCTGTTTGTGTGCCAGTTTTATTTTGTGTGTTGTGTGCTATTTGTCTGTATTTGTGTTTTGTGTTCAATTGGTGTGCAACTTGTGTGTTATGAGCTATTTGTGTGTTATTTGTGTTTTTTTGCAACTTGTGTGTTATTTGTGTGTCGTGTGATATTTGTGTGTTGTTTGTGTTTTGTGTGCTATTTGTGTGTTGTTTGTTATTGTGTGCTATTTGTTTTTTGTGTGCTGTTTTTGTGTTATTTGTGTGCTATTTGTTAGTATGTGTTAGTAGTACAAAGAGCAAAGTGTGCTCTTTGTGTGTTTTTTGTCTGTTATTTGTGTGTTGTGTGTATTTTGTGTGAGTTTTTTGTGTTATTTGTATGTTATTTGTGTGCTATTTGTGTGTTGTGCGCTATTTGAGTGTTACTTGTGTTTTGTGTGCTACTTGTGTGTTATTTGTGTGCCATTTGTGTGTTATTTGAGTGTTGTGTTCTGTTTGTGTGTTATTTGTGTGTTGTGTGCGATTTGCATGTTATTTGTGTTTTCTGTGCTATTTGTGTGTTGTTTGTGTTTTGTGTGCTCCAGGTGTGTAATTTGTGTGTTGTGTGCTATTCTTGTGTTATTTGGGTTTTGTGTGCTGTTTGTGGTGAGGGGAATTAGCTCCATCGTGGGACAATATCATTACTCACTGGACAAAAGTGCCAATTTTTTTTTGTGGCTCCATGTGGACATACTTAATAAAGAAATCCCATGCTCCAAAATATCGGACAATATTTTCCTGTGATTATGGGTCAATATCCAAGATGGCGGCCGAAAATAAAAAAAAAATCGATAAATAATTATAACTTCGCTAATATTGGTCGTAAAAATGTGTAAACTATCTATTTGTCGGTAATGATGCCCTGGGAGTCCATTGGAACCATCAGATTTGGGATTAGATCATCAGGAACTATGATAATGGTCACATTCAGATAAATATTGGTCGCTCGATATGAAAATTGACGGTTCGTGTTACATGTTTTAATGACTTTTTTGTTGCGCTCAAATAAATTGTGTACATGTTGACTATCATCTTTCCTTTTTCATGTATTTATTTTTAGGCAAATTGATAATTTGATGATGCATATTTCACTTTGTCTAATGCCCTCATAGAAGATTCATTTGGAAGTAATTGTGTATTATGTGGCGGTTGGAAAATGTTTATTTTCTTTGTTTCAGGTTGTAAACAGCCCTGAATCTACTGTTCAGTGAAACATCACACCATGGACTGGACAATTTGTGTCATTTGCCAGAACAGTGGACACACTTCACCTCTTTCATGTCCAAAGAACAGACAGAACCGCAATGCTGACGACGTCTATAAGGACTTTCTTGACAATGTCAGAGAGTTCAAAGAGATAGGTGCATTGCCGGTCGATGTTGATTTTGGCGAACATGGCACCCCAGAATGTTTTGCAGAAAACAATGCTTCTTGCATCGGGCATGCCACCAAAAGTTTAACAAAAGTAAACTTGAACGAGAGCTGAATAAAAAAACGTAAACAACAAGACGATGAAAAAGCTCCAGGTACCAGCGCATCCCAGCGATCAAAGCGACAGTCAACGGGATCAAGCAAGGACACTTGTTTATTCTGTGATGAGAGTGGCCCCAGAAAACTGCATGAATATGCAACGAAATGTGCAGAGTACAATTTAAAGTTAATGGCCACCGAAATGCAAGACGGCAAAGTACTTGCAAAAATACTATGTGGGGATCTGGTCTCAAATGAACTCAAGTACCATATAGAATGTCTGACAAATAAAAGTACCGAAATGACTATCGTGGTTACAGGCGACAGAATAGTCCAACAAGGGCCGACCAACGTGAGCTGAATCAACGAGCCAAAATGATCAATTCAAGAGTATTTGTTGAACTTGTAACGTACATGGAGGAATCTGCTGAGGAGGGGACGTACCTATTCAAACTGTCAAACATACACAACATGTTTGAGAAAAGACTTGGGGACTTTGGCATTGATACCACCATCAATAAAACCCGGTTAAAAGAAAAACTCCTCAATCACTTCTTCCAGCTTGGACGAGGTGAGCAATCTGATGGAAAAAAAAACATAATCCTGGCATTCCCAGCAGGCATTCAGCAACTACTCAAAGATGCTTTCTTGTTCCATGATTATGACGAAGAAGCTCGGTTGTTTGCGAGAGTTGCCAAGATATGTAGGGAGGAAATCCTGAAAGAAATGATAGCATTCAGTGGCGAATTCAACCCTGGATGTCAGCAGAAGATTACACCCAGTACAAGATTGTTAATGTCCATGCTCATCAATGGCCCAAATTTAGCAGGTTCAGTAAATGACTCCCAAGCATGCCCGACACTCACACAGCTCTTGGTTCACAACTGCAAGAAGAAAGGAACTGTTGAGACAGAACATCAGCGTTACTCTCCAGACCATGAACCACCAGTACCTTTATATGTTGGTTTAAACTTACATACTGAAACGAGGAGCAAGACACGAGTTGATCAAATAGCCAGCTTAGGGATAAGTGTGTCACACAAACGTGTCATGCAACTTGAAAACGAACTTGCTGCGGCACAGTGTGAACAATATAGAAGCGATGGAGTAGTGTGTCCAAGCCAGTTGAGAAAAGGATTGTTCACAGGAAGTGTCTAAGACAATCTTGACCATAATCCGTCTTCAACGACAGCACAGGGATCCCTTCATGGAACAGGGATTAGCATCATTCAGCAGCCAACAAAAGACCATCCTTGGATTATATGCAGTCAACCTGTTATCTTGTCTAACATGCAGGGCAGTAATGATTGCTAACTTGCAAGCAGATGGCAGATGACCTTGAGCAAATGAGAGGGTGAATAAAACAGAGAGAGGGTGAGCAAGAGCAGAAGAGCAGGTTTTTAGCACACGTGGGCTGATGCCGTCTGGACCGGTTGCAGAATCTGAGTCGAGGTTTGACAGCAAACTCTCCACCTTGTCAGGGGTAAAGGACACAGCGTCCAGGGACAGTTGGGTGAGACTGGGTAAGGTGGGTAGAGAATGCGATGGGTTTTGGACACAAGATTAAGCTGCAAACACCGAGTTTAGGCATTCAGCCTTTTCACGAGCGGTATCAGCAGTGCGGCCATTTTAGGTAAGGGAGGGGATGGAAGGGGAACATACACCAAAAACAGATTTGATTAGATCCCACCAGGATTTGGAGGAAGGAGAGAGGTTTGAAAGTTCAGACTTGAGCTTTGAAAGATGTTGTTTTCTGGCTCTCCTGAGGGTCGATACACACTTGTTGCAAGCTTTATGGAAGGAACTGAGATTACCCGCAGTCAGTCGGGTTTGCTTTCCATGAGGCAAAGGCAAGTTGTTTCAGGACAACTGCTTCGCCACAAGCTTCCGTGAACCAAGGGCGGGAGGAAGGGTAGGACAACTGAAGACGAGAGTAGATAAATCTGTGCATGAGGGAAAGCAAGTTTCTTTGAAAGAATTCCCAGGATGAGTTGATGTTGGAGAAAGTAGTGAAAGGAGAACAGTCTTTAAATTTGATGGCTGCTTGGAGACCCTGCCAGTCGGCTTGAGTGAAATGCCAAACTCGACTGCGGTGAGGTGGTTCTCTGATAACAGCCAGAGAGATGTCCACTTTGACAAGGATGTGGTTAGAAGAACCGATTGGAGCGGAGAAAGAGCAGCAGATATTGTCAGGGAAATTTGTCAAAATCAGATCCAGAAGAGATGGAGTACCATTGGTTGAAATCTGGGTCGGGAAATTGACTGATTGAGTCAGTCCTAATGAGTCGCAGAAAGCTTTTTCTGAAGTGCCATGATAGGTGAGAGAGGTACCCACACCGAGCCAACTGGTTAGATGACAATTAAAGTCGCCACATATGAGGGAGAGAGAGTTTGGATGAGAAGATAGAAGTTGGTCCATGTTTTCGGATAGTGAGGTGCAGATGGAGTCATCACTGTTAGGTGGACGATACAGTACACATATAAACATGAGGTGGGAGTGGAGGGGAAGCCATAGCCAGAGGTATTCATGGGGGTGTGGGGGAGTGTTGGCAGTGCATGGAGAGTGAGGAATGGAGTCTTTGATGAAGAGAGCAACTCCTCCACCAGGACGAGGCTCAGGTCTGTCATACCGGAGGAGGGAGTAACCAGGGAGAGATACTTGGGAGTCAGACACGTCTTGGGGAGGAAAGTTTCTGTTTGGCAGATTATGTCTGGCTTATCAGTGGCAACCTGTATGGAAAGATCTAAAAGGTTTGAGCGAAGGCCCCGGATACTTAAGGTCTAACTTTTACTTGTATGTTGTGTGCTTTCTGTGTGTTATTTGTGTTTTGTATGCTACTTGTGTGTTGTTTGTGTTTTGTGTGCTGTTTGTGTGTTATCAGTGTGTTGTGTGCAATTTGTGTTTTGTTTGCTACTTCTGTGTTATTTGTGTGCTATTTGTGTTTTGTGTGCTATTTGTGTGTTGATTGTGTGCTGTGTGCTATTTGTGTGCCATTTGTGTGAAATTTGTGTATTTGTGCGGTTTGTGTGTAATTTGTGTTTTGTGTGCTATTTGTGTTTTGTGTGCTATTTGTTTGTTGATTGTGTGTTGCGTGCTATTTGTGTGCCATTTGTGTGAAATTTGTGCGGTTTGTGTGTAATTTGTGTTTTGTGTGCTATTTATGTGTTGTGTGCTATGTGTGTGTAATTTGATTTGTGTGGTATTTGTGTGTTATTTGTATGTTGTGTGCTGTTTGTGTGTTATTTGTGTGTTGTGTGCTATTTGTGTCTAATGTGTTTTGTGTGGGATTTGTGTGTTATTTATATGTTGTTTGTGTGTTATTCATGTGTAATGTGCTGTTTGTGTTCAATTTATGTGTTGTGTGCAATTTGTGTTTTGTTTGCTACTTCTGTGATATTTGTCCGCTATCTGTGATTTGCGGGCTATTTGTGTGGTGATTGCGTCCTGTGTGCTCTTTGTGTGCCATTTGTGTGCCATTTGTGTGAAATTTGTGTATTTGTGCGGTTTGTGTGTAATTTGTGTTTTGTGTGCTATTTGTGTTTTGTGTGCTATTTGTTTGTTGATTGTGTGTTGCGTGCTATTTGTGTGCCATTTGTGTGAAATTTGTGCGGTTTGTGTGTAATTTGTGTTTTGTGTGCTATTTATGTGTTGTGTTCTATGTGTGTGTAATTTGATTTGTGTGGTATTTGTGTGTTATTTGTATGTTGTGTGCTGTTTGTGTGTTATTTGTGTGTTGTGTGCTATTTGTGTCTAATGTGTTTTATGTGGGATTTGTGTGTTATTTATATGTTGTTTGTGTGTTATTCATGTGTAATGTGCTGTTTGTGTTCAATTTGTGTGTTGTGTGCTATTTGTGTGTTGTTTGCCATTCGTGTGTTATTTTGTGTTGTGTGCTATTTGCATGTTATTTATGTTTTGTGTGTTATTTGTGTGTTGTGTTATTTGTGTGCTGTATGCCATTCGTGTGTTATTTGTGTTTTGTGTGCTGTTTGTGTGTTGTTCATGTGCTGCGTGCTGTTTGTGTGAAATTTGTGTGCTGTGTGCTATTTGTTTTTTTTTTGTGTTTTGTGTGCTATTTGTGTGTGATTTGCTATTTGTTTGTTATTTGTGTTTTATATGCTATTTGTGTGTTATTTGTGTTTTGTGTGTTGTGTTATTTGTGTTTTGTGTGTGACTTGTGTGTTTTTCATGTGCTGCGTGCTGTTTCTGTTTAATTTTTGTGATATATGCTGTTTTTGTGTAAGTTGTGTGTTCTTTGTCTTTTATGTGACATTTGTGTGTTATTTGCGATTTGTGTGTTGTGTGCTATTGGTGTGTTGTGTGCTGTTTTTGTCTTTTTTGCATTTTGTGTGCAATATGTGTTGTTTGCCTGTTTTTTGTGTTTTGTGTGCAATGTGTGTTCCCTGTTCCCGAATGCTGCTTCCTGCCTCTTGCTTCCTTTTGATTGCATCCATCCTTTTTGATTGCTTGTTGCCAATTGCTGATTGTTGAATACCCGTTACTTGTAAGTTGTGGGCTATTTGTGTGTTATTTCCTTGGTTTGTGCAATTTGTGTGTTGTTTGTGTGCTATTTTTGTGTTGTTTGTGTGTTGTGTGCAATTTGTGTTTTCTGTGCTATTTGTGTGGTATTTGTGTTATTTGTGTGTTGTGTGCTATTTGAGTGTTATTTGTGTTTTGTGTGCTATTTGTGTGCCATTGTATGTTGTGTGCTGTTTGTGTGTTGTGTGCTATTTGTGTATTATTTGTGTGTTGTGTGCTATTTCTGTGTTATGTGCTATTTCTGTGTTATTTGTGTGTTGTGTGCTATTTGCGTGTTATTTGTGTTATTTGTGTGCTATTTGTGTGTTATTTGTTTGGAATTTGTGTTGTCTTCTGTTTGTGTGTAATATTTGTTTTGTGTGCTATTTGTGTGTTGCACGCTATTTGTGTGCCAGTTATATTTTGTGTTTTGTGTGCAATTTGTTTTTTACTTGTGTGCTGTGTGCTATTTGTCTGTATTTGTGTTTTGTATTCAATTTGTGTGCAACTTGTGTGATGTTAGCTATTTGTGTGTTATTTGTGGGTTTTTTGGCAAATTGTGTGTTATTTGTATATCGTGTGATATTTGTGTGTTGTTTGTGTATTGTGTGCTCGTTGTGTGTCATTTGTGTTTTGTGTGCTGCTTGTGTGTTGTTCGTGTATTGTGTGCTGTTTGCGTTTTGTGTGCTGTTTTTGTGTGCTGCTTGTGTGTTGTTTGTGTTTTGCGTGCCATTTGTGTTTTGTGTTGTGTTTTTGTGTTATTTGTGTGCTATTTGTGTGTCATTTGTGTGCAGTGTCCTCTTTGTGTGTTATTTGAGTGTTACGTGCTATTTGTGTATTATTTGTGTGTTGTGTGCTCTGTGTTATTTGAGTGTTATGTGCTATTTGTTTATTATTTGTGTTGTGTACTATTTGTGCGTTATGTGCTATTTGTGTGTTATTTGTTTGTAATGTGCTATTTGTGTTTTGTCTATTTGTGTGTTACTTGTGTGTTGTGTGCTATTTGTGTGGTATTTGTGTTGTGTGTGCTGTTTGTGTGTTATTTGTGTGTTTTGCGCTATTTGTGTGTCATTTGTTTGGAATGTGCTGTTTGTGTGCAATTTGTGTGTTGTGTGATATTTGTGTTATTTGTGTGCTATTTGTGTGTTTTGGGCTATTTGTGTGTTATTTGTTTGGAATTTGTGTGTTGTCTGCTGTTTGTGTGCCAGTTTTATTTTGTGTGTTGTGTGCTATTTGTCTGTATTTGTGTTTTGTGTTCAATTGGTGTGCAACTTGTGTGTTATGAGCTATTTGTGTGTTATTTGTGTTTTTTTGCAACTTGTGTGTTATTTGTGTGTCGTGTGATATTTGTGTGTTGTTTGTGTTTTGTGTGCTATTTGTGTGTTGTTTGTTATTGTGTGCTATTTGTTTTTTGTGTGCTGTTTTTGTGTTATTTGTGTGCTATTTGTTAGTATGTGTTAGTAGTACAAAGAGCAAAGTGTGCTCTTTGTGTGTTTTTTGTGTTATTTGTGTGTTGTGTGTGTCTTGTGTGAGTTTTTTGTGTTTTTTGTATGTTATTGTGTGCTATTTGTGTGTTGTGTGCTATTTGAGTGTTATTTGTGCTTTGAGGGCTACTTATGTGTCATCTGTGTGCCATTTGTGTGTTATTTGAGTGTTGTGTTCTGTTTGTGTGTTATTTGTGTGTTGTGTGCGATTTGCATGTTATTTGTGTTTTCTGTGCTATTTGTGTGTTGTTTGTGTTTTGTGTGCTCCAGGTGTGTAATTTGTGTGTTGTGTGCTATTTTTGTGTTATTTGGGTTTTGTGTGCTGTTTGTGGTGAGGGGAATTAGCTCCATCGTGGGACAATATCATTACTCACTGGACAAAAGTGCCAATTTTTTTTTTGTGGCTCCATGTGGACATACTTAATAAAGAAATCCCATGCTCCAAAATATCGGACAATATTTTCTTGTGATTATGGGTCAATATCCAAGATGGCGGCCGAAAATTTAAAAAAAAAATCGATAAATAATTGTAACTTCGCTAATATTGGTCGTAAAAATGTGTAAACTATCTATTTGTCCTTAATGATGCCCTGGGAGTCCATTGGAACCATCAGATTTGGGATTAGATCATCAGGAACTATGATAATGGTCACATTCAGATAAATATTGGTCGCTCGATATGAAAATTGACGGTTCGCGTTACATGTTTTAATGACTTTTTTGTTGCGCTCAAATAAATTGTGTACATGTTGACTATCATCTTTCCTTTTTCATGTATTTATTTTTAGGCAAATTGATAATTTGATGATGCATATTTCACTTTGTCTAATGCCCTCATAGAAGATTCATTTGGAAGTAATTGTGTATTATGTGGCGGTTGGAAAATGTTTATTTTCTTTGTTTCAGGTTGTAAACAGCCCTGAATCTACTGTTCAGTGAAACATCACACCATGGACTGGACAATTTGTGTCATTTGCCAGAACAGTGGACACACTTCACCTCTTTCATGTCCAAAGAACAGACAGAACCGCAATGCTGACGACGTCTATAAGGACTTTCTTGACAATGTCAGAGAGTTCGAAGAGATAGGTGGATTGCCGGTCGATGTTGATTTTGGCGAACATGGCACCCCAGAATGTTTTGCAGAAAACAATGCTTCTTGCATCGGGCATGCCACCAAAAGTTTAACAAAAGTAAACTTGAACGAGAGCTGAATAAAAAACGTAAACAACAAGACGATGAAAAAGCTCCAGGTACCAGCGCATCCCAGCGATCAAAGCGACAGTCAACGGGATCAAGCAAGGACACTTGTTTATTCTGTGATGAGAGTGGCCCCAGAAAACTGCATGAATATGCAACGAAATGTGCAGAGTACAATTTATATTTAATGGCCACCGAAATGCAAGACGGCAAAGTACTTGCAAAAATACTATGTGGGGATCTGGTCTCAAATGAACTCAAGTACCATATAGAATGTCTGACAAATAAAAGTACCGAAATGACTATCGTGGTTACAGGCGACAGAATAGTCCAACAAGGGCCGACCAACGTGAGCTGAATCAACGAGCCAAAATGATCAATTCAAGAGTATTTGTTGAACTTGTAACGTACATGGAGGAATCTGCCGAGGAGGGGACGTACCTATTCAAACTGTCAAACATACACAACATGTTTGAGAAAAGACTTGGGGACTTTGGCATTGATACCACCATCAATAAAACCCGGTTAAAAGAAAAACTCCTCAATCACTTCTTCCAGCTTGGACGAGGTGAGCAATCTGATGGAAAAAAAACATAATCCTGGCATTCCCAGCAGGCATTCAGCAACTACTCAAAGATGCTTTCTTGTTCCATGATTATGACGAAGAAGCTCGGTTGTTTGCGAGAGTTGCCAAGATATGTAGGGAGGAAATCCTGAAAGCAATGATAGCATTCAGTGGCGAATTCAACCCTGGATGTCAGCAGAAGATTACACCCAGTACAAGATTGTTAATGTCCATGCTCATCAATGGCCCAAATTTAGCAGGTTCAGTAAATGACTCCCAAGCATGCCCGACACTCACACAGCTCTTGGTTCACAACTGCAAGAAGAAAGGAACTGTTGAGACAGAACATCAGCGTTACTCTCCAGACCATGAACCACCAGTACCTTTATATGTTGGTTTAAACTTACATACTGAAACGAGGAGCAAGACACGAGTTGATCAAATAGCCAGCTTAGGGATAAGTGTGTCACACAAACGTGTCATGCAACTTGAAAACGAACTTGCTGCGGCACAGTGTGAACAATATAGAAGCGATGGAGTAGTGTGTCCAAGCCAGTTGAGAAAAGGATTGTTCACAGGAAGTGTGTAAGACAATCTTGACCATAATCCGTCTTCAACGACAGCACAGGGATCCCTTCATGGAACAGGGATAGGCATCATTCAGCAGCCAACAAAAGACCATCCTTGGATTATATGCAGTCAACCTGTTAGCTTGTCCAACATGCAGGGCAGTAATGATTGCTAACTTGCAAGCAGATGGCAGATGACCTTGAGCAAATGAGAGGGTGAATAAAACAGAGAGTGGGTGAGCAAGAGCAGAAGAGCAGGCTTTTAGCACACGTGGGCTGATGCCGTCTGGACCGGTTGCAGAATCTGAGTCGAGGTTTGACAGCAAACTCTCCACCTTCTCAGGGGTAAAGGACACAGCATCCAGGGACAGTTGGGTGAGACTGGGTAAGGTGGGTAGAGAATGCAATGGGTTTTGGACACAAGATTAAGCTGCAAACACCGAGTTTAGGCATTCAGCCTTTTCACGAGCGGTATCAGCAGTGCGGCCATTTTAGGTAAGGGAGGGGATGGAAGGGGAACATACACCAAAAACAGATTTGATTAGATCCCACCAGGATTTGGAGGAAGGAGAGAGGTTTGAAAGTTCAGACTTGAGCTTTGAAAGATGTTGTTTTCTGGCTCTCCTGAGGGTAGATACACACTTGTTGCAAGCTTTATGGAAGGAACTGAGATTACCCGCAGTCAGTCGGGTTTGCTTTCCATGAGGCAAAGGCAAGTTGTTTCAGGACAACTGCCTCGCCACAAGCTTCCGTGAACCAAGGGCGGGAGGAAGGGTAGGACAACTGAAGACGAGAGGGGATAAATCTGTGCATGAGGGAAAGCAAGTTTCTTTGAAAGAATTCCCAGGATGAGTTGATGTTGGAGAAAGTGGTGAAAGGAGAACAGTCTTTAAGTTTGATGGCTGCTCGGAGACCCTGCCAGTCGGCTTGAGTGAAATGCCAAACTCGACTGCGGTGAGGTGGTTCTCTGATAACAGCCAGAGAGATGTCGACTTTGACAAGGATGTGGTTAGAAGAACCGATTGGAGCGGAGAAAGAGCAGCAGATATTGTCAGGGAAATTTGTCAAAATCAGATTTTGAAGAGATGGAGTACCATTGGTTGAAATCAGGGTCGGGAAATTGACTGATTGAGTCAGTCCTAATGAGTCGCAGAAAGCTTTTTCTGAAGTGCCATGATAGGTGAGAGAGGTACCCACACCGAGCCAACTGGTTAGATGACAATTAAAGTCGCCACATATGAGGGAGAGAGAGTTTGGATGAGAAGATAGAAGTTGGTCCATGTTTTCGGATAGTGAGGTGCAGATGGAGTCATCACTGTTAGGTGGACGGTACAGTACACATCTAAACATGAGGTGGGAGTGGAGGGAAAGCCGTAGCCAGAGGTATTCCTGGGGGCGTGGGGGAGTGAGGGCAGTGCATGGAGAGTGAGGAATAGAGTCTTTGATGAAGAGAGCAACTCCTCCACCAGGACGAGGCTCTGGTCTGTCATACCGGAGGAGGGAGTAACCAGGGAGAGATACTTGGGAGTCAGACACGTCTTGGGGGAAGAAAGTTTCTGTTTGGCAGATTATGTCTGTCTTGTCAGTGGCAACCTGTATGGAAAGATCTAAAAGGTTTGAGCGAAGGCCCCGGATATTTGAGGTCGAACTTTTACTTGTATGTTGTTTGCTTTCTGTGTGTTATTTGTGTTTTGTATGCTACTTGTGTATTGTTTGTGTTTTGTGTGCTGTTTGTGTGTTATCAGTGTGTTGTGTGCAATTTGTGTTTCGTGTGCTACTTGTGTTGATTGTGTGTTATGTGCTATTTGTGTTATTTGTGTTATTTGTGTGCTATTTGTGTGGTATTTGTGTGGTATGTGTGTAATTTGTGTTTTGTGTGCTATTTGTGTGTTGTGTGCTATTTGGGTGTCAATTGATTTGTGTGGTATTTGTGTGGTATTTGTTTGGAATTTGTGTGTTTTCTGCTGTTTGTGAGTGTCAGGTCAGGTTCGATCTGTGACCTGCTACAGGTACCATGTAAACCTGTACTAACCTGTTCCATGGTCGGGTTGTCGGCGACTAAACCGTCTCCCCCACCAGGTTTTCTGGTGAGGAGGGTGTTTGGATATGGACACCCAGCAGGATTAAAATCAAAACCTGTCAAAGGGCGGAGGAGCTCCTTGTGAGCCAACGGCCATCCATATCTAGTGCTCAACTATGTCAGCGGACGTCCTCCTGCAGTTGGGTTACTTTTTATTAGGAGGTTGGTGGCAGGATTTGCACTCCGGCCACCGTAAAACCCTTCATTCCGCAAAACGCTAAAACGCAAAAAAATCTGAAAACCCACTCCGTGGGAGTACCTCCTGTGCAGCTTCCCTTCGTAGGGCAGCTCACCGGATGACGGGATTGGGGCAAAGCCTTCGGGACCCCCAATCTTTGATGATAGGAGGGAAACCACGGAATAACATCCCTGGGTCAGATTGCGGGAGAGTGTGTCGGAGTGGTGCTGAGGTGTCGTCCACCAGACGGCGGTCTCCTTGGGTTAACCTGAGGCGGTCCCTTCGGGTGGGTGCCTGGAATGTCCTATCCCTAAGAGAGGATGATCACCTGTCTCTGTTATCATCTGAGCTCAAGCGTTTGGACATCGGGATTGCAGCTCTCTCTGAGGTTCGGAGACCGGATTGCGGCGAGATAATGGTGGGTGGTTACACCGACTATTGGTCTGGTCGCTCTGATGGTTACCATACCCAAGGAGTTGCTGTAGCTGTGTCCAATAAGCTGACCCCATTGATAATTGAGGTAACACCGGTCAACGAGCGTATTATGAGATTAAGGATTCGTCACTCCTTAGGTGTCATTTCCCTGGTCTCTGTTTATGCTCTGACTGAGGCGAGTGATCTCACCGTGAAGGATGCATTCTACGCCACACTCGAGTCTGTGGTTGATCATTGCCCCAGACGAGATACACTTCTAGTATTGGGGGATTTCAATGCATCGACTGGAACTGATAGGGATGGTTATGAGATGTGTGTTGGTCCCTATGGGTCAGGAACTATGAACCAGAATAGCACTAAGTTCCTTGACTTTGCAAGAAGTCATGGACTTAGGGTGGCTGGTTCATGGTTTCAGCGCCCACAAGCTCATCGCTGGACTTGGAATTCCAACGCTGGCGGTGTGGCAAAGGAGATTGACCATGTCCTCATTGACGGTCGTTGGAGGATGATCCAGAACTGCAGGGTCTACCGGAGTGCTTAGTTCCTCAATACTGACCATAGGCTTGTTGTAGCAACTCTAAAGCTGCACCTTAAATCCTGGAGAATGGTACCATCCCAGCCGAGGCTGGATGTTAGCAAGCTCAGGGATGAGAGTGTAGCTGAGGAGTTTGCGAACAGGCTGAGTGGACACTTGGGGGGGTCTGGGTGCTTTGGGGGGTCCTGAAGAGTTGTGGAGTGCCTTCAAGACCACTGTCCTTGATGTTGCCGGTGGATGTCTTGGAGCTCACCGCAGGGCAAAGAAGAATTTTGTCTCTCAAGGGACACTGGATACCATTGACCAGAGTCGCAGGGCCAGGCTGAATGGCAGAGCTGAGCTGTTCAGGGAGCTGAGGCGAAAAACTGGACGTGCACTGAGGGTGGACAAGGAGGCCTATGTGCGAGGAATCTGAGGGGGTAGAGCATCACCTGTGGACAGGTGATTCTCGTCCCACTTACAGGGGAATTCGCGCATTGCGTTCATCCAAGCCCATCCCACGGAGCACTGCAGTTAGAGCAGAGAGTGGTAGGCTCTTGACAGAGGAGTCTGAAGTGAAGGCCTGCTGGGCCGGTTACTTTGAGTGGTTGTACCAGGCTGATCCCCCAGCTGTCGAGTTGGACGTCAAGGGTGTTACAATCCCTGTTGCTGACCCTCGAATCAACTGTGGTCCACCTTCGCTTGTGGAAACACGGGCTGCAGTGAACCAGTTGAAACAGGGCAAAGCTCCAGGGATCTGTGGCATCCATGCTGAACTTCTCAAGGCTGGTGGAAATGCTGCACTCATGTCGTTGCATGCAGTTTTGTGCTCTGCCTGGAACACAGGCATCATCCCAACTGACTGGAAGAGGGGCCTTGTTGTCCCTCTCTGGAAAGGGAAGGGTGATCGGCAAGACTGCAACAACTACCGAGGGGTGACGCTGCTCTCAGTGCCGGGCAAGGTCTTTGCTCGGATAATTCTTGATAGGGTTTGTCACCATCTGCTTGAGCACCAGCGTCCAGAGCAGTCAGGCTTTACACCAAAGAGGTCAACGATTGACCGTATCCTTGCACTTCGTGTCCTCACCGAACGCAGACGAGAGTTTCGGCAGGGGCTGCTTGCAGCCTATGTTGATCTCTGTAAAGCGTTCGATTCAGTGAATCGGGATGTCCTCTGGAGGATTCTTGGTCTTCGTGGGGTGCCACCAAAACTGATCGATCTGATGTCTGAACTCTACTCTGGTACTGAGAGTGCTGTGAAGTGTGGTGGTACCACCTCTGACTTATTTCCAGTTGTTACTGGAGTTTGTCAGGGGTGTGTACTGGCCCCCACACTTTTCAGCACTTGTTTGGACTGGATTTTAGGGAGGATGTCGGAGAGATCAAGCTGCGATACATCGTTTGGGAATGTCAAGATCTCGGACCTTGATTTTGCAGATGATGCAGTCATCTTTGCGGAGACTCTAGACATCCTTTTGGGGGCCCTCGAGGTGCTGAAAGAGGAGTCGGAGCCGCTGGGATTACGGGTTTCTTGGGTCAAAACTAAGATCCAGGCTTTCGGTGACATATTGGATGCTGCTGTCCTGTCTGTGTCTGTTTGTGGTGAGGATGTTCAGGTCGTGGAGAGATTCACTTAACTTGGCAGTGATATTCATGTCTCTGCTGACTGTGAGTCAGAGGTTAATAGACGTCTGGGTCAGGCCTGGGGAGTCATAGATTCACTGGATCATGGGGTGTGGCGCTGCCGGTACCTGTGCGGGAGGACGAAAGTCCGAGTCTTCAGGTCCTTGGTACTTCCAGTCTTGCCCAATGGATGCGAGACTTGGACTCTGACCAAGGATCTGAGACGGAGACTTAATTCCTTTGGTACTAGGTCTCTTCGGAGAATCCTTGGCTATCGCTGGTCGGATTTTGTGTCCAACGAGCGGTTGCTGAGAGAAACTCGGATGAGATTTGTTACCTGCATAGTCCGTGTGCGTCAGTTGCGGCTGTATGGACATGTGGTTCGTTTTCCTGATGCTGATCCTGCTCACCAGATTCTCTCAGCGAGGGAGTCTCATGAGTGGAGGAGGCCAGTGGGCCGACCACGTGCCTCATGGTTGCAGCAGGTTGACCATCATCTCAAGGAGATGGGGATGGGCTTGGTATCTGCCTGGGGGATGGCCAGACGGAGGCCCCTGGAGTACCGGCGGAAAGTGGACACAGCGACGCACTGTTCTGGCACATGCCCCCATACCTGACCTGACCTGACCTGCTGTTTGTGTGTAATATTTGCTTTGTGTGCTATTTGCGTGTTATTTGTGTGTTGTGTGATATTTGTGTGCCACTTTTATTTTGTGTTTTGTGTGATATTTGTTTTTTTACTTGTGTGTTGTGTGCTCTTTGTCTGTATGTGTTTTGTGTTCAACTTGTGTGCAACTTGTGTGTTGTTCGCTATTTGTGTGTTATTTGTGGTTTTTTTGCAAGTTGTGTGTTATTTGTGTGTCGTGTGATATTTGTGTGTTGTTTGTTTATTGTGTGCCATTTGTGTTTTGTGTGCTTTTTGTGTTATTTGTGTGTCATTTGTGTGCAGTGTGCTCTTTGTGTGTTATTTGTGTGCTTTGTGCTATTTGAGTGCGATATGTGTTTTGTGTGCTATTTGTGTGTTAGTTGTGTGCCATTTGTGTGTTGCGTGCAATTTGTGTGTTGTGTGCTATTTGTGTGTTGTCTGCTATTTATGTTATTTGTGTGTTGTGTGCTATTTGTGTGTTATTTGTGTTTTGTGCGCCATTTGTGTGTTT
Organism: Eptatretus burgeri; assembly: GCF_056783735.1. Taxonomy (NCBI): domain Eukaryota; kingdom Metazoa; phylum Chordata; class Myxini; order Myxiniformes; family Myxinidae; genus Eptatretus; species Eptatretus burgeri. The sequence continues at coordinate 164,680,333 of NC_140961.1, forward strand.
ATTTTGTGGTTTATGTGTTATTTGTGTGCTATTTGTGTGTTGTGTGCTCCAGGTGTGTAATTTGTGTGTTGCGTGTTATTTGTGTGTTTTGTGCTATTTGTATGATATTTGTGTTTTTTTGCCATTTGGGTGATGTTTGTGTTTTGTCTGCTGTTTGTATGTTATTTGTGTTTTGTGTGCTACCTGTGTGTTATTTGTGTTTGTGTGCTATTTGTGTTTTGGGTTCTATTTGTGTTATTTGTGTTTTGTGTGATATTTGTATGTTGTTTGTGTTTTGTGTGCTGTTTGTGTGCTGTTTGTGTGCTGTATGCTATTCGTGTTATTTGTTTGGTGTGCTATTTGTGTGTTGTTCATGTGCTGCGTGTTGTTTGTGTGAAATTTGTGTGCTGTTTGCTATTTGTGTGTATTTTTGTGTTTTGTGTGCTCTTTGTGTGTTATTTGTGTGTGATGTGCTATTTGTGTGTGATTTGTGTTTTGTGTGGTATTTGTGTTTTGTGTGTTATTTGTGTGCTGTGTTATTTGTGTTTTGTGTGCTATTTGTGTGTTGTGTGCTCCAGGGGTGTAATTTGTGTGTTGTGTGTAATTTGTGTGTTGTGTGCTATTTGTATGTTATTTGGGTTTTGTGTGCCATTTGTGTGCTATTTGTTGATGTTTGTGTGTTGTTTGTGTTTTTTGTGAAATTTGTGTGTTATTTGTGTTTTGTGTGCTATTTGTGTGTTGTTTGCGAATTTGAGTGTTATTTTGTGTTGTGTGCTCTTTGCATGTTATTTGTGTGCTATTTGTGTTGTTTGTGTGTTGTGTGCTATTTGTGTTTTCTGTGCTATTTGTGTGGTATGTGTGTGTTATTTGTGTGTTCTGTGCTATTTGTATGATATTTGGGTTTTGTGTGCCATTTGTGTGCTATTTGTGTTTTTTTTGCCATTTGTGTGATGTTTATGTGTTGATTGTGTTTTATCTGCTGTTTGTATGTTATTTGTGTTTTGTGTGCTACCTGTTTGTTATTTGTGTTTGTGTGCTATTTGTGTTTTGGGTTCTATTTGTGTTATTTGTGTTTTGTGTGATATTTGTGTGTTGTTTGTGCTTTGTGTGCTGTTTGTGTGCTGTATGCTATTCGTGTGTTATTTGTTTGGTGTGCTATTTGTGTGTTGTTCATGTGCTGCGTGCTGTTTGTGTGAAATTTGTGTGCTGTTTGCTATTTGTGTGTTTTGTGTGCTCTTTGTGTGTTATTTATGTGTGATGTGCTATTTGTGTGTGATTTGTGTTTTGTGTGGTAATTGTGTTTTGTGTTATTATTTGTGTTTTGTGTGCTATTTGTGTGTTGTGTGCTCCAGGAGTGTAATTTGTGTATTGTGTGTTATGTGTTATTTGTGTGTTGTGTGCCATTTGTATGTTATTTGGGTTTTGTGTGCCATTTGTGTGCTATTTGTGTTTTGTTTGCCATTTGTGTGATGTCTGTGTGTTGTTTGTGTTTTTTGTGATATTTGTGTGTTATTTGTGGTTTGTGTGCTATTTCTGTGTTGTTTGCTATTCGTGTGTTATTTTGTGTTGTGTGCTATTTGCATGTTATTTGTGTTTTGTGTTATTTGTGTGCTGTATGCCATTCGTGTGTTATTTGTGTTTTGTGTGCTATTTGTGTGTTGTTCATGTGCTGCGTGCTGTTTGTGTGATGTCTGTGCTTTTGTGATATGTGTTATTTTTGAGTTTTGTGTTCAATTTGTGTGTAATGTGCTATTTGTGTGCTATTTGTGTTTTCTGTGCTATTTGTGTGGCATGTGTGTGTTACTGGTGTGTTGTCCATCCTTTTGATTACTTGTTGCCAATTGCTGGTTGTTGAATACCCGTTCTTTTGCCCTGCTTCCTTGTCACTTGCTGGTTTCTCGTTGCCAATCGCCAGTTATATTTGTGCACTATTTGTGTTATTTGTGTGCTATTTATGTGTTACTTGTAAGTTGTGTGCTATTTGTGTGTTATTTGCTTGTTTTGTGCTATTTGTGTGTTGATTGAGTGCTATTTGTGTCGTTTGTGTGTTGTGTGCTATTTGTGTTTTCTGTGCTATTTGTGTGGTATGTGTGTCTTATTTGTGTGTTGTGTGCTATTTGAGTGTTATTTGTGTGTTGTGTGCTATTTGCGTTTTATTTGTGATATCTGTGTGCTATTTGTGTGTTGTGTGCTCTTTGTGTGTTCTTTGTTTGGAATTTGTGTTGTCTTCTGTTTGTGTGTGATATTTGTTTTGTGTGCTACTTGTGTGTTATTTGTGTGCCGGTTATATTTTGTATTTTGTGTGCTATTTGTTTTTTACTTGTGTTTTGTGTGCTATTTGTCTGCATTTGTGTTTTGTGTGCAACTTGTGTGATGTTAGCTATTTGTGTGTTATCTGTGGGTTTTTTTGCAAGTTGTGTGTTATTTGTGTATCGTGTGATATTTGTGTGTTGTTTGTGTTTATGTGCTATTTGTGTGTCATTTGTGTTTTGTGCGCTGCTTGTGTGTTGTTTGTGCATTGTGTGCTGTTTGTGTTTTGTGTGCTGTTTTTGTGTGCTGCTTGTGTGTTGTTTGTGTTTTGTGTGCCATTTGTGTTTTCTGTGCTGTTTTTGTGTTATTTGTGTGCTATTTGTCTGTCATTTGTGTGCAGTGTCCTCTTTGTGTGTTATTTGAGTGTTATGTTGTTTGTGTGTTGTGTGCTTTGTGCTATTTGTGTTGTGTGCTATTTGTGTATTATTTGTGTGTTGTGTGCTATGTGTGTGATGTGCTATTTGTGTGTTGTGTGCTATTTGTGTATTATTTGTGTGTTATGTGCTAGTTGTGTGAGATTTTTTGTGTTATTTGTGTGTTGTGTGCTATTTGTGTGTTGCTTGTGTGTCGTTTGCGTTCTGTCTGCTGTTTGTGTGTTATTTGTGTTTTGTGTGCTGCCTGTGTGTTATTTGTGTTTTTTGTGCTACTTGTCTGTTGTTTGCTATATGCGTGTTATTTTATGTTTTGTGTGCTATTTGTGTGTTCTTTCTGTTTTTTGTGCTATTTGTGTGTTTTGGGGGTTTTGGGTTCTACTTCTGAGTTATTTGTGTTTTATGTGATATTCTTGTGTTATTTGTGTTTTGTTTGCTATTTGTGTGATGTTTGTGTTGTTTGTGTTTTGTTATTTGTTTTGTGTGTTATCTTTAACAATATATATATATACATATATATATATATATATATATATATATATATATATATATATATATATGTACATATATATCCATATATATATATATATATATATATATATATATATGTATATATATATATATATATATATATATATATATATATATATATATATATATATATGCTGTATATATTGTTACGGTTGTGGAAATTCACAGAACACCATTCAGGTTTTCCAGAGATCAGTTGTGTCGATAAGTTTGTGTTCAGATTAGATTTCCCCACCAATGTCTGAAGGAATTTGTTCGAGTTACCGGGCTGTGATCTTTGAGTCAGCCATTATTATTTTGCTATCTTTATTATGGAACAACCACTCCTTCAACAACCACAACCACTACTTCAACAACCGCAACCGCATCTCAACAACCACGCCATTCCCCCCACAAAGCAACCACAACATCGCCTCACCTTAATCTCCACAAACGCCGCCATGTTTTCGCCAGCCACGGCAAAGCCCACGGACGAGCGGCATCTCCGCTTTCCACGCCTGATGATTTCTACAACGTCCGCTTTCCACGGCTGATCATTTCTACCACGTCCGCTCTCTTCACGTTTCGTGACAAGATCGGATCAAAATACCAAAAGGGGCGGAGCCAGCGGGGGTGAAAGGTCGAAGGTGGGGGATGAAACTCACCTCCCCAGACCGCATGAAAAGGCATGCTGGAACGCCAAGCGAGTTGAGTTGAGTTCTTGCCTGGAGAGAGTTTTGCCTGGAGTTCTTGCCTGGAGAGAGTTTTGCCTGGAGTCGAGCTGAGTCGGTCTGGATGTGCCGTGGAGTTCGTCTGAAGTCTGGGAGCGGAGTCGAGCTGCAGTCTCTTTTGAAGTCGCGATGCAGTCGGGAGAACGCCACAAGGTTCGAGTCCAGTGGAGGGCAGTCGGAGCGCAGCAAGCCTGCAGGGCTGTGCAGAACTGCGGGAAGGTGGAGAAAGCCGGAGAGAAGGTGGAGAAATCACGAACAGAAAGGCCTATGGGTCCAGTCTGCCCTTTCCTTTCCTGGGGTCAACTTTGTATGAAAGTTGTGGTGCCGTGTCCATAAGTAGAACTGTTAAGTGAATGTACAGAAATAAATAGACAAACGGCTGTAAGTCTTTGTTTACTCGTGTTTTGTCCCAAACCCCCATTGCATACGTGCTTTCATTGATTGAATACATGTGTGAATAAATGTCATTGTTTAAATGTTCACCTGTTCGTTGCGTCCTTTCCTCTCATTGGCTGCCATTATTACATACGGAATATTAGCTGGCTGTTAATAGCCGATAGTGTAATTGGATCCGGCGGGGCTTGGCGGCGTGGCTCAACTGGCAGGAACTCCCCCTCTGCCGAACTCTAACCATGGCACCCCCAGGCCCGCAGGCTGCCTCTGAGCCTCGCTACTCCCTATGAACGCGGGGGGTTGCCCTCTCTGGCATTGCCCACCTCCGATGCCCACGTGGCGTGTTGGTGCCCCGGGTCCCGTTCCCGACGGGTCGCCCGTGCCCACGACACTATCCCAGTCCTTCTTGGGCCCTTGGCCTACTCTGGCCGACTAGTCCGGTGCCCGGGGTGCCCACTAAACAAAACTCACCTTTCCACAGCCACACTCCCAGCCGGTCCATGAACTCCTGCACCCCTCCAAACGGGTTTCGTGCCTTCTCTCGACACCAACAAAACGACCTCCTGTTCGTAAATTTGAATAACCCACAAGCTAACATTAAACTGACCCCGGGGTCTCTTGGGTGGGAATCACTCCTCCCCCCAATCAGTCATCGCACCATGCATACCACATTCGCTCCACTCGCACACTTGGGAACGCTGTCCCACACTCATTCCTCACACTTTCGATTTCGCAACTCACACCAACACTCTATATGGCATTCTTATCACTAAATCCCCTGACTATCTCGTGCTCCCTCGTCATCCCTTACATCAATGCACATTCCATTTAGTCTACGTAGCTAAGCTACGTCTCCACGACACATTCCTAGTCTGTCCATGTCTCCAAAAATCCAAAAATTCCGATTTCCTAAATCTAAAGTGAAATTCCTCCAACTAATCCATTCCACAGGCTCCATGAGGAACAACCCATGTCCCCATGGAGCCAGTCTAACTATCGCTAACCCATCCCCCTAACTAGTACTTCCTGCGCCCCCTCTCAAGGGGGTCTTCGACCCTCTACCCAGGGAATCCTGTTTACTCGAAGTGGTGAGGCTTGCTTTGCTCTCTTTTTTTTTCCTATGCGCACCAGCGCGGCAACTCACAAACCGCACTCCTTTTCCGTGACGTCATGGCAGCTGTTCGCGTTTCGCGTCCCTTCCCGGACGGTAACATCCGGCAGGGATTCCCTTCTGCCGGATTCCAACTATTCGTTTAGCCACAACGTCACTGCGCATTCCAAGCAAGCCTCGCGTTTTGAGGGGTTCCCCACGCGAGCACATGTGCTCTGCCCGTCCGTAACCCGTGCCGCGGAATCTCCGATGACGTCATACCCGAACCTGCGCGATCTCTCGCGCAAGCCGGGGTACACGTAACACATCGGGGAAGCCGCTTCGCATGCTCCACGAACAGAACGCATGGCGCAGGCCACACGGAGCTTTACAAACACAATCGCTTGGAGAACCCGTTTTCCTGTTTCATTCGTTCTTCCTTCACTATCTCCGCGTACTTCAACCTTGCTTTCTTTTTTAATTGTTCTTGTCTTTCTTTTTTAATTTATTTCACGCCCTGTCCGACCGTCATTATTTCGCCTGTCACGCATGTCCTTTTTGCCCACCTCCATTGCGGACCACACATCTTCTACACTCCCTTTTGTTGGTTCGGTGTCTGCCACGTGGCGCCGCCATTTTGTGCTCCGTTGTCGCGTTTTGTCGCACACAATCGCCATTATGCCCGTCTGGAGGCCTCGACCCATACACTGCATCTCACCCCGCAGCGTTTGCATATCGCTCCTGAATCCCTGCATGTTCGCATCCATCTTGGCGTCCATATTGCATGCATTCGTTTTCATTTTGCTCATCAATGCCTCGAACATTTCCATCATCCGATCCGTGGGCGGATTTGCACGTGGGGGGCGTTCGTCCGCCGCCCCAGCCAATGCGCCAATTTCGGACTCTGCATTTATTAGCGGGGAATAGTCAACCTGCATAATGGGAGTGTCCTGCACGGTGAATTCGTCCTGGGCCTCTGGTTCCATTAACTCTACATCCACCTCACTACCCACCTGGCTCAGCTCGTCTTGGCTGAACATTTTGAGTGTTCGGAATAAAATTTATAACGCTCGTAATTTGGGGACATGGGGGTGTGGGTTCCTCCGTATAACCCTGATCCAACTCCGTGAATTTTGCTACGGAGGCGGAGGGGGTCGAATCGCACTCCTGACAACCACTGATACGGTCCTGGTGCGTGGGCCGCGAGCCGATCGCTCTGACGGAGCCGCAAGTCGAGTCAGCCCGACCGATCGCCGGAATATAGATCGCCGCCCGGATAACTCCGAGGCCGACAGGTCCTTGTGCAAGAACCGAAATACGCCAATGGGCAGACCACGAGGGGGTAGGGTCGATTGCCAATCTTCAATTTACCTAAATACCCACGTGATCCAACTACCGGGGTATTCCACCCTCGACGGAACTCGTACGGAACAAGCCGCTTAAGCGAGCCTGTCCCGTGTGAGATTCTGAGCGGCTAAATCGCCGAGAACCGTCGGTCCGAATGTCCCCCTTTTACAGCAAACCAACGGCTTTCTAACGACCAACACACGAAATGCTCAGTCAATGAAAGAATCGACGTGATGAGCTGAAAACATTCAACAATTGGGGTATTCATTAATAATAATGGGGAACTAGGGAAGCACGTAAGATCAGAACTATACTGACTATATGAAATGCAATACAATTAATTACAGCACACAAAGCACTTAACAGTTTCCTACTTATTGGACGGGCCCACGGACACACGTACGCACACACACACCCAAGAAATGGTGGCTGATGCCTTTAATAACGGACTCCAGCTCGGAGGGACACATGAGCTGAAACCCAGAACCTATCTCGAACCTCTCCACCTCGTGTGGTCTTCAAGCTGTTCGGACCCGGGCTCCAGCGAGAGCGAGCTTGATCCAATCGCCGTGAGCCACGATCCTTCCCGAGCTCTAGCAAATCCTCTCGCGCTTCCGAACACGTGCTGGTGAGACGAGGCGCCGATCTTTCCCATCGATGCGTCGCTATCTCGAAGAACCACCTCTAAGATGAGGCCAATGAGTCGCACCAAGCCGGGAACCAAGAGGAGAACAAAGAGCTCCATGAACCAAGAAGAGCCAGCCGAGCAACAGCTCAACTCTCTTCCAATGAACAAAGCCTCTCGCAACACGAACCAAGAACTCCGAGCCGAGCAACCAGCTCAACTCTCTTCCGATGAACAAAGCTGACTCTCTTCGACGAACCAAGCCAGAGCCCAAAAAGCGAACCAAGCCAAGCAGAACCCGAAGGTCTGCTGAAAAGCCAAGCCGAAGCAAAAAGCTTACGAAAAGCCAAGCCAAAGCAGAAAGCCTTCAAAAAGCCTCGACCCTAACCCAAGCCAAGCAGAAGCCGAAGCTCAACTGAAAAGCCAGCCCGAACAAAGCAGAGTATCCCTTTTTTATTCCTATCTGCCCCCTCCCCCGCTCCCGGCGTGACTCATGCCCTCGTGCTCCATCCCCCGGGTGGGAGGGAGTTGTTGACGTCATCAATCATGGGACGGGAGGGCTCTTCTTCTTCTTCGCAGAAGAGGGGGAGGGGCGTCGCCATTGTGTTATGATCGCTCCCCAACTATTAAATTGAATCGCGCAGCGCACTTCATCGATTTCTGCCCATTAAACAATGGAAGGTGAACTATTTTGGGAAAAGCACTTATCGACATAACTGACTAAAGGAACCTGAATGTGTGTGCAATCGAATTCCCAAATTCGTAACAATACGTATATGTATATATATATATATATATATATATATATATATATATATATATATATATATATATATATATATATATATATATATATATATATATATATATATATATATATATATATATATATATATATATATATATATATATATATATATATATATATATATATATATATATATATATATATATATTGTTGCGGATTCGCGCCCGCCGGCGTGCGAACGGCCATGCAACTCGAATCGCGGCACGTCGCCCACCGGACGGACAATCCCGTCGTGACCCTCTCGGACTAACGCCGGGAACTAGTCACGGGTGGACCTTTCGGCCTCACCACGATCGTGCCAATCGGCCCCCCGCGTGGGATAGGGTTGCTCGCCAAATTCGACCTACCTAAGTACCCACACGGAGGGTAGATCGGGCGATCGCACCTCGCCGCAGGTCGACTTCGGACACGGGCCACTTTAAGCGACCCGTTCCGTACTATCGGGATAACCGAGCGGTGTTATCGTCGGCCTCGACGATTCGATTAATTATCGGGCGTTTTAGCCCACGAACAACCCTTTACATGAAGCAAGATGGAGATTCAATAAAGGAAAAGACGAAGCGAAACGGGAAAACAGTTCAACATGAAGCACATTTATTTCGCGATGAACGGAAAGCACACATATACAATTACACCAAAAGCAAATGTAAAAGAAGAAGAAACACAATAATACACAAAAAGCAAATATAAAAGAGAAACACAATGCAGATCTATTACCGACTATGCGAGCACACGCAACACTTATGCAGTTTTACTTCACAGACGGCGCCGACAACACATATACCCAAAGCAAAAGAAAAGGACCACCCTCAAGGATGAGGCGGGCCTGGGGCCGAGACCGCGTCGGGCCTACCCGTCTGGTGATGAGCCGCGAAATGGCGCTGGCGCCCCGACTCCGCGGGCCTCGCTGGGACTGCCTGGTATGGGGTGGGGACGGGGCCCCCTTCTCGCACTATCTCAGCGCGGGGGGAAACAGGAGGGGGTTGTTGATGCTCGGGGGATGGAGGATATCTCCCTGTCTCGGGTCCCGCGACGAGCGTCTCCACCACGACCTCGGTCGCGCCGCCGGCCTCTCCCTCCGCAGCTCCCCGACTCCGACACGAGCACCCCCTTGACCGCCTTCGCCGCCGCCACCTCTCCACAGCTCTGTCCTCTTCACTCTGACTACTACCACTTCTTCCCAGCTCCACCGACAACTCCACTTGACTGACGAACGCGGTCGTTTATATCCCCCGTGGCCTCGCTCCTTCACCTTCGACCCTTTACCTCCGACCCTTCACCTCTAACTGGCTCCCCATTGGACCGAGGAAAAGTGGGCGTGAATCCTTTTTGATCCATGAATTTGCATATAGCGACCACACTCCAACGTACCTGGAGGCGGGGCCAAATCGCCCCACGCTCACCGATAGGACGGAACAGAAGTGGGCGTGAGTCGTTTTTGATCCGTTTCCTTCGGAAAGGCCGGCGCTTTTGCACCCCCGCTCGGTGCGCGCCCTGCACGAGTCCAGTATCGGTGCCCACAAGCGGCGTGGGAATGACGGTGATGCGATGGTTGCGAGGGCGAGTTGTGACGGTAAAGGTCGTGGCTGTTGTTGTGAAGCGGCGTTGCGGTTGGTGGTTGTTGTGTGATGGCTGTTGATACGTGGTTGGTGGTGGTAGTAATGGCGGCTGGTCCAAAATAAAGATAGTAAAAGAAAAACGGCTATCTAGAAGGGTCGCAGCCCGCTTGAATGACATTTATTCCCTCTAAACAACGGGTTTGGGCCTAACTACACAAATACTTACAGAGATATCTCACCTAAGGGACCTAAATGGTGGTTTGCGAATTTCGTCAACCACAACACTACCCCCTCCCCTTTTTACAGACTCGTCCCGAGTCGTCAAATTTTCGTGTGCCATCATGTGTAGTTTTCCCCTCGTACATTTTACCTGCGGATCCCTGAGTGCGACATTCATGGTATTCGTGTCCCCAAAATAAATAACCTGAGGGCTGAGTAACTACCTAAACAAACTCACTCACACGGACGACTTAAATGAAATTGCCGGCGCCAAGACAGACATGCCGGGGGCGCACTCATATTTACAGTACATCTTACCTTAACTTACAAATTTTACACTAAACCATGGCCCAGGATCACTGAACTCTGCAAAAAGAAAGCAGTTAGCAGGGAGCCAGGCTGCTCGCATGCAGTCTCTGACTCAAATAATGCAGGTGACAGGGAACGTGGCCGGCTGCTCACACGCAGTCCAAGGTCTTCCCTTTTGAACTGAACGCAGTGAACCACAACGGTGCATGGGCTGCACAAACGCAGTCTCCGTGCCAGCTCAAGTGGCACACGCAATGAACACAACGAATGGAGGGATGAACACAAACACGGTGCACGGGCCGCCACTGCAGGCCCGTGTTGTAGCTGCCAACAGGGCAGTTCTTGCAGCTTGCAAACTGTTGCTTTCTGATCCTGGCGCACATGGCAATGAACAGGGGGGGGGGCAAAGCAAAAATTGAACGGGGCTGGTGAACAGGGGCAGTGGGCATGGCATGGCAAAGGTGATCAGGCAAAAACAGCCCGCAGAAGAAGGCCGTTGCAGGCAAACACAGCCGGCAGACGAACTGGCTGGCACAGGCCTTGAAGAAAACACGGCCAGCCGATGGCACAGGCCTTGCAGCACAGCAGCTGCAGACGATCCAGCCGGCACAGGCCTTGCAGCAAAACAACAGCTGCCGATGAAGTTGGCCGGCCTCTGCCTTGCAGAAACGCAGCCAGCAGATGAAGTGGGCCGGCCTTTGCCGTTCAGTGGAGATTGGTGGAGGGAGTGCGGTGGTGCTGGCCACTCAGAAGGCGGGCTCGGACCTACCCTACGGTCTCCCTCCCAACCTATCGCCTTTGCCTGTCATTGTCTATACCCACTCCTTAATTTGTCAAACCACAATTTAGCCCCAACTTTTTTTTTTTTACTTCCCCACTATAAATCGTCCCCTAACCCCCTTTATCGTCTTTGTTCGGCTAACCTATCCTGTCACCTAGCCTACTCCCAACCCCTACGTTCCCTTCCCAGAGGGGAACAAGGGAGAGCTCGCGTCCTGTGTCGAGGCCCAACGAAGCCTCAGGATGGCCTCCCCAGAGTTCAGCGATCTAAACCAAAATGGGTCCAGCGGCCCACAACGAGAGCGAGGGGATGGATGGTGCGGAGGGGTACACTTCCTATCTACCCTAACCATTTAACTGTTAAACTACCCCGGGGCTTTCAACAAGCGCCTCGCGCTTAAACTATTGGTTCTAACAACCCAGATTCCCGTCGCCTGTGTTGGTGTCCTCACAATTTCGGGCCTCGCCCCCCCCAATTTTCTCTCCGTGCCCTCACACGGTCTCATGGCTGGGACACGTGGCTCCCTTTGGCAGGCACGACCCTCTGCCGAATCTCCAGCTATGGCACCCCCGGGCACTAAACTGCCTCCGAGCCTACCAGCTCCCTAACACCGGGGAGTGCCCCCCATGGCACCTCCCCTGAAACGCACACGTGGCAGGCTGGCTTCCCAGGCCCCTTTCCGAGGGTCACCCGTGCCCACAACACTGCCCACGCGGCTAATGGCGCCCCGGGCCCTCGCACCAAGCAGGCGCACCCGTGCCCACTACGCTATCCCGGCCCCCCATGGGCCCTTGGCCTACCACGGCCGACTAGCCTGGTGCCCGGGGTACCCACTCAGCGATACTCACTTTTCGCAGCCACGCTCCCAGCCCGTCAACAGGGCTCCTGCACCCCTCCAAATGGGTTTCGAGCCGACACTCCCACCAACAACAAAACGACCTCCATTTTGTAATTTAACTAACCCCCGAACTCACTCTACACTGACCCCGGGGTCCCTTGGGCGGGAGTCACTCCTCCCCCCAATCACTCATCGCACCATGCATTCCCCATTCGCTCCATTCACACAGACCCGCTGGCCTCACTCACTCATCATCTACTCACCTCACAACTCTTCAATACACACACCGCTGAACTCTGCCATCCTTCTAACTACCTCCCCTAACTAACTCGTGCTCCCACGTCGTCCCTTAAACTAGTAGCACGTTCCTTTTAACCTACGTAGCTAAACTACGTCCCCGCTACACATCCACAAGTCTGTCACTGTCTTCTAACTCAAAAAATCATTTTATTTCCCAACCTAAATCTGGCTACAATCCCTCCAACTAATCCATTCCACGGGCCCCATGAGGACTGAACCCTGCCCCATGGAGCCGGTCTAACTAAGCTAACCCTTCCCCCTAACTAGTTTCCATCCTGTGCCCTGGTCAAGGGGGTCTTCCACCCCTTGCCCAGGAATCCTGTGCACCCGAAAGTGAGGCTTGCTTTTTTTTTTTTTCACATTCGCAGCACCAGCGCGGCAACTCACAGCTCGCGCGCTTTGCACCTGCCCGTGACGTCATGCAGCTGCACGTGTACCTCGTCCCTCCTTGGACGGTACCATCCGGCAGGGATACCCCTCCTGCCGGATTCCAACCCCACGTGCAGCCATGACGTCACCGTGCGCATAAAAAAAAAACACAAGCCCCACGTCTCGAGGGGTTCCCCACGCGAACACATGTGCTTTGCCCGTTGGAGCTTAACACACACGATCGCGTGGAGAACCCGTCCGGTCCAAATCCGTTATCCTGCCTAAACTTTGTCCGTTCGCGGGATCGGCAAATCCACCGCGTGCATTTCCGGACCGGGACTTCACTCTCGCAAGCGAGCACGTGGGGGCCTCGTGCGTTGCACAGCACGGACCTCGTGCTCACTGCTGGGTGAACCTGGCACGGTCCCCGAAACAACTACAGCCACTACTCGGCTTCCTTTCCTCACATGTCGCCGTCGTCGCCATTCGACCCACGCACACCTGCGTGTTACGACGCTCACACTCCATTCCATTACATTCACCCCGGGAGACGCGGCTGCATGTTCACACATACCCACCGACATCTCCCTTACATACCGCTGTCTCACACACACGGTCTCCCTTGCACTCGGCCGTTCACTCACGCATGCCATTACCCTTGCACACGTGGCTCCCCTCACTCGCGGCCTTCCACTCACTCGTGCCATTTCCCTCGCACAAACCACACCACTCACACACGCGGGGGCACTCACCCGCGGTGCCTCATCCACACACCGTGCCTCACTCACACACGCGGGGGCACTCACCCGCGGTGCCTCACTCACACACGCGGGGGAACTCATCCGCGGTGCCTCTTTTACACACGGCGTGCTGGGAAGCACGTACTTCGGCACAATCGCCACCACACCACTCACACACGGGGTCGCTTCCACACACGGGGACGCACTCACACCTTGCAGCACACACACAGGGACAACCCCACTGGGGTTTCGTGTCCCCACAAGGGTCTCCGGGGCATCTATACCCCCCAAGCTCTCCGTGCACCTGTCCACAGCACCCGTCCCCTCAACCTCGCAAAGCACGACCGAACTCACCTGGTCGTGACTCGCCTCAAGGGGGCATACTCCCTCCCCTCGTTCCTGGAGGAGGCTATCCCGCTGCTCGCACTGGGTCCCCACACGCTCCGCGAGCTCACCCTCATCGTCCTCCACTACCTCCGTGTGTGTGTGTGCGTCACTTACCCCGTCTTCATCGTGTAGTCTTTCCTCTATCGTTCCCATCTCCCGTGTCTCTGCCAACTCAGTCACATCTTCACCCTTTATCTCCCTTGTCTCAACTATTATTTCCGTCTCTTCCCTTGTTATCTCCCTCGTGCACGTCTCCGTCACCCCAATTAGTTTGTCCCTCTCGGTTACCGTCACGACCCTCGCCCAACACGCCCCCCGAATTATTTTGTCACCCGCCTCCACCGCGGGCCCGACAGCCATTGCACCCCCTTCCAGCTCGTTCGCTCCCACACGTGGAGTCGCCATTTTTAGCTCCCTGGTCACTGCCTTCATGCCCGCCTGCAGGCTTCGGCCCATGTTCTGCGTCTCACCCCGCAGCTTTTTCGTTTCTTCCTTCATGTTTGTTTCCATTCCGTTCATTTGCTTGTTCATTCCGTTCATTTGCTGTGTATTCGCATCCATCTTTTCGTTCATGCCTTTCATTTCATTTGTGTTTGCATCCATTTTCGTTTTCATTTCCGCATTCATTTGTTGCGCATCCGCATTCATCTTTGCCAGCATGGTGAATAGCTGGGCCATGTCGGGTGCGCTTGGGTGAGCTGATTCGGCAAGAATCGGGAGGTTTTGGTGGAGAGGGGGAGGGGAGGTGTCATACACCGCGCTGCTGCTGCACCTATTTCGGGCTCTGGGTTCAGTTGGGCGAGTTCGTTTTCCTGTACAACCAACATTTCCTGCACGGGGATTTCGCCCTGAGCCATGGATTCTACACATTACTACACATATACATTTCTAATACCCCCGGCTCCCGCTCGCCTTGAGACGCCATCTTATTTCTCGCAAAGGGTTAATTTAGCTCGCTCGTAATTTGGAGGGAATCGGGGGTCGCTCCTCTCACCCCTGGACCGATTCCCATGAATTTAGCTGGAGACAGGAGAGCCCGTTTTCCCGTTCTCCAATACCAGTGCCGCGAGGAGGGCGATGAGTTTGTATCCCACTCCTGACACCAGTGTTGCGGATTCGCGCCCGCCGGCGTGCGAACGGCCACGTAACTCGAATCGCGGCACGTCGCCCACTGGACGGACAATCCCGTCGTGACCCTCTCGGACTAACGCCGGGAACTAGTCACGGGTGGACCTTTCGGCCTCACCACGATCGTGCCAATCGGCCCCCCGCGTGGGATAGGGTTGCTCGCCAAATTCGACCTTCCTAAGTACCCACACGGAGGGTAGACCGGGCGATCGCACCTCGCCGCAGGTCGACTTCGGACACGGGCCACTTTAAGCGACCCGTTCCGTACTATCGGGATAACCGAGCGGTGTTATCGTCGGCCTCGACGGTTCGATTAATTATCGGGCGTTTTAGCCCACGACCAACCCTTTACGTGAAGCAAGAGGGAGATTCAATAAAGGAAAAGACGAAGCGAAATGGGAAAACAGTTCAACATGAAGCACATTTATTTCGCGATGAACGGAAAGCACACATATACAATTACACCAAAAGCAAATGTAAAAGAAGAAGAAACACAATAATACACAAAAAGCAAATATAAAAGAGAAACACAATGCAGATCTATTACCGACTACGCGAGCACACGGCAACACTTATGCAGTTTTACTTCACAGACGGCGCCGACAACACATATACCCAAAGCAAAAGAAAAGGACCACCCTCAAGGATGAGGCGGGCCTGGGGCCGAGACCGCGTCGGGCCTACCCGTCTGGTGATGAGCCGCGAAATGGCGCTGGCGCCCCGACTCCGCGGGCCTCGCTGGGACTGCCTGGTATGGGGTGGGGACGGGGCCCCCTTCTCGCACTATCTCAGCACGGGGGGAAACAGGAGGGGGTTGTTGATGCTCGGGGGATGGAGGATATCTCCCTGTCTCGGGTCCCGCGACGAGCGTCTCCACCACGACCTCGGTCGCGCCGCCGGCCTCTCCCTCCGCAGCTCCCCGACTCCGACACGAGCACCCCCTCGACCGCCTTCGCCGCCGCCACCTCTCCACAGCTCCGTCCTCTTCACTCTGACTACTACCACTTCTTCCCAGCTCCACCGACAACTCCACTTGACTGACGAACGCGGTCGTTTATATCCCCCGTGGCCTCGCTCCTTCACCTTCGACCCTTTACCTCCGACCCTTCACCTCTAACTGGCTAACCATTGGACCGAGGAAAAGTGGGCGTGAATCCTTTTTGATCCATGAATTTGCATATCGCGACCACACTCCAACGTACCTGGAGGCGGGGCCAAATCGCCCCACGCTCACCGATAGGACGGAACAGAAGTGGGCGTGAGTCGTTTTTGATCCGTTTCCTTCGGAAAGGCCGGCGCTTTTGCACCCCCGCTCGGTGCGCGCCCTGCACGAGTCCAGTATCGGTGCCCACAAGCGGCGTGGGAATGACGGTGATGCGATGGTTGCGAGGGCGAGTTGTGACGGTAAAGGTCGTGGCTGTTGTTGTGAAGCGGCGTTGCGGTTGGTGGTTGTTGTGTGATGGCTGTTGAGACGTGGTTGGTGGTGGTAGTAATGGCGGCTGGTCCAAAATAAAGATAGTAAAAGAAAAACGGCTATCTAGAAGGGTCGCAGCCCGCTTGAATGACATTTATTCCCTTTAAACAACGGGTTTGGGCCTAACTACACAAATACTTACAGAGATATTTCACCTAAGGGACCTAAATGGTGGTTTGCGAATTTCGTCAACCACAACAATATATATATATATATATATATATATATATATATATATATATATATATATATATATATATATATATATATATATATATATATATATATATATATATATATATATATATATATATATATATATATATATGTAGGGTGAATATACTGATTCTGGCTCACTTTTCCCCTTGTAAATGAATGGGGGATTTTCAGCGATTCATTTTTTTTTCCCCTAAAAAGTAACCCCCCTTTTTATCCCAAGGTATATTTATTTGTCTCCCCTTTTAACCTGGGGACACTTTTTTCAAATAACCAATGCAATAAGATAAAGATTTGTTCAAGTAGTAAAGTAGTAATGTGATTTGTTAAAGGTGATTCTATAGAAATATCTGAAACATGTAAGCCTCGGGACACTCTTTTTCAAATAACCAATGCATATTGTTTAGCTCACTCATTGAACCTATAAAGATTTGTTCATTCTCAAATTCCTTCCATAGTTTAATTTTCTTTGCACAATAATCCCCATCTAAAATATTTAAAAACAAAACATTTGAATCTTTATATTTTTTAAGATAACCCTTTTGTGACATTACGAAATGAGAAACTTCTCTTAATGCTCTTGTTTGACCACCTCCTGAGCCACAGGTTATTTTTGTTAAGCCACGCCCATTTTAAATGAAATTTTATAAGCCCCGACCACTTTTCTTTAAGCCCGCTCACATTCCCGAAGGCTCGCCCACTTTTCATGAGGTAGTTTCGTAAGCCCGCCCACTTTTCTTTAAGCCCGCTCACATTCCCTAAGGCTCGCCCACTTTTCATGAGGTAGTTTCGTAAGCCCGCCCACTTTTGCCAAGCCCCGCCCACTTTTCCCAAAGCCGCGCCCATGTTTCATGAAGTATTTCCATAAGCAACGCCCACTTTTCCTAAGCCCCGCCCACTTTTCATGAGGTAGATTCGTAAGCCCGCCCACTTTTGCCAAGCCCCGCCCACTTTCACAAAATATTCCCATAAGCCACGCCCACTTTTCCTAAGCCCCGCCCACTTTTTCTAAGCCCCACCCACTTTTGCTAAGCCCCGCCTACTCTTACATCATTTCCAGTTCATCTCTGACTCACAAAGAAATCACTGGAAAATTATAGAATGTTATGGTTTTGAAAAATTTGCCTGGGCTTGCCCAGGGAATTTCCAAAGGAAACCACACCCACCAGTCTTTCCATATAAAAGCCTCAAGCCCAGGCTCCATTTTAAACATTTTTTTTGCTGGCAATGGTGTACTGTGTGCTTGCCTGGAACTCTACTACTTGTATAGAACAAAACCTTCAAGTTGATTAACTTTATTCAAACCTCTTATCCATTGAGGTGAGATTTTATTTCCCGATTTTCAGTTTGATTGAAGCATCAACTCATTTAATAATTAAATAATTCAATTAACACATTATTATTTTCTCTCACAGGAAATTGTATCTGAAAATACCGATTTTGCCACAACTTTGGGCGAAATCGTTGGCTTGGTTGAAGACCTTGTGAGCGACCAAGACCCACAGAACGAGCTAGGCCTTGAGTGGGATGACTTTGGGGTTCCTTGGAGATCGACAACTTGTATGGAACTAAACCTTCAAGTTGATGAACTGGATTCAAACCTCTTATCTGTTGAGGTAAGATTTTATTTTCCTATTTTCAAAGTTTGAATGAAGCATACTCATTTCATAATAAAATCACTTCATTCATACATTATTATTTTCTCTCACAGGAAATTGTATCTGAAATACGAAATGAAAATACTGCTTTTGCTACAACTTGGGGCAAAATTGCTGGCTTGGTTGAAGACCTTATGAGCGACCAAGACCCACAGAACGAGTTCGTCCTTGATGACCCAACCAAAGAGTTATACCTTGGAGACCTGCAAAGTCCTGAAAAAGACTTTTGCAACAATAGTACTCATTGTGAGTTATCATGACAATACCCTCTGAACAAGTTATACCTTGATGAGCCAGAATACAAGTTTTACCTTGGAGACTCACAAATTTCAGACATTTTGAAAAATGGAGTTTTCCTTGAAGATCCACAGTTATATGATTTGAGATCTATCACTGAAACCCATCAAAATTGGAAAAATGGAGATTTCCTTGATGATCCACAGTTATACTATGTGAGATCGATCACTGAAACCCATCAAATGGGATGGGGATGGTCCGTGATGGGGACTGGGGCTTGAGACGGTGTCCCACGAACGAGGAATTCCCAGCAAGCCGAGTCATCAGCTCGCGTTGATTAAGTCCCTGCCCTTTGTACACACCGCCCGTTGCTACTACCGATCGGACAGTTTGGTGAGATCCTCGGATCAGCCCCTGCACAGGCCATCCGTGACACTTGTCGTCGTGTCAGCTCGTGCCGGTGCGCAGAAAAGATGAGCGAACTTGACTGTCTCGAGGAAGTAAAAGTCGTAACAAGGTTTCCGTAGGTGAACCTGCGGAAGGATCATTATCGGGACAAGCATGGCATAACGGAATGGCATGGCATGGCATGGCATAGCAGGTCGATGCGAGAGCACGGAGCACCCTCGCTCGAGACTGTCGAGGGTGCGGAAGACGCGATCATCGATGCTGTGTCGGTGATGCGTTGGCGACGATTTTTTCCCATGGATGTGGCTTCTTCGCGGTGACTCAGAGCGGTCGGCGTCGTCTGCACAGTTGCGCAGCGGCGAGGCCTTCTTTTCTTTCTCGCCGCACCGCGGTCGAGGTGATGCGCCCGTCGAGACGATTCGGTCGTCGAGCGAAGGCGAAGGCGAGGCCAATTTAGGTTTGTCCCACCGACGGAAGATGAGGCGAGGAGCTGCGCTGCTGCGCGGCTTCGTCGTCGGTGTTTAATGAAGCATCGTCTCGGAACGACTCACAGCGGTGGATCACTCGGCTCGTTCGTCGATGAAAAACGCAGCCAACTGCGAGGACTGGTGTGAATTGCAGGATACACTGATCATCGATACGTTGAACGCACATTGCGGCCCTGGGCTCCACCCGGGGCCACCCCTGTATGAGGGTCGCTCGATTATCGATCGGGAGCACGGGTGTCCTGGCCTTCCTTCGGTGGCTCGCTTTGCGCGGTTCCCGCGAATGGGAGTTCGAGGCTGCTCGACGGTCGCGGCTCGTCGAAATGCAGCACTGTTGTATTTGCATTCTTTGGTCGTGCCGCCGCCGTGGCCGTGGCGTGCGTGCGCCCTCGAGTGAGTGAGCCTGCTTCGACTTCGACTTTGACTTGTTCGGCTTCGACTTCGACTTCGTCGAGCGTGCGTGCATGGCTCCGTGTTGGTGTGGCAACCACGGCATAGAGAGAGAGAGAGCGCCAGATCCGAGTCTCCGCATCTCCCGTGTGAGCCGGCGCGTCCAACTTGTGAGGTGCGACGGGGACCGGTGGCCGGACACAGGAGCGCGTTGCTTTCGCGGTGGCGTGCCTCTCCGGGAGCACTTCGATGCTTGCGACCTCAGATCAGACGTGACGACCCGCTTAATTTAAGCATATTGTTGTGGTTGACGAAATTCACAAACCACCATTCAGGTCCCTTAGGTGATATATCTCTGTAAGTATATGTGTAGTTAGGCCCAAACCCGTTGTTTCGAGGGAATAAATGTCATTCAGTCGGGCTGCGACTCTTCAGGATAGCCGTTTTTCTTTTACTATCTTTATTTTGGACCAGCCGCCATTACTACCACCACAAACCACGTCTCAACAGCCATCACACAACAACCACAACCACAACACCGCTTCACAACAACAACCACCAACCACAACGCCGCTTCACAACAACAGCCACGACCTTTACCGTCACAACTCGCCACCATCGCATCACCACCATTCTTGCGCCACTTGTGGGCACCGATATTGGACTCGTGCAGGGCGCGCACCGAGCAGCGTGTTCAGAAACATCACAGACTTTCTGAGAAAAACGGATCAAAAACGACTCACGCCCACTTCTGTTCCGTCCTATCGGCGAGCTGGGGCGATTTGGCCCCGCCTCCAGGGCGTTGGAGTGCGGTCGCTATATGCAAATTCATGGATCAAAAAGCATTCACGCCCACTTTTCCTCGGTCCAATGGGGAGCCAGTTAGAGGTGAAGGGTCGCAGGTAAAGGGTCAAAGGTGGGGGAGCGAGGCCACGGGGGATATAAACGGCTGCGTTCGTCAGTCAACGCAGTTCGAGTTCGCGGTTGGGAGTTGTCGGTGGAGCTGGGAAGAAGAGGATGGAGCTGTGGAGAGGTGGCGGCGGCGAAGGCGATCGAGGGGGTGCTCGCATCCGAGTCGGGCAGCTGCGGAGGGAGAGGCCGGCGGCGCGACCGAGGTCGAGGTGGAGACGCTCGTCGCGGGACCCGAGACAGGGTGATATCCTCCTCCCCCCCGAGCATCAACAACCCCCTCCTGTTTCCCCCCGCGCTGAGATAGTGCGACAAGGGGGCCCCTTTCCCACCCCCTACCAGTCACTGTCCGCGAGGCCCGCGGAGTTGAGGCGCCACCGCCACTTTGCGTCTCATCATCAGACGGGTAGGCCCGACACGGTCTCGGCCCCAGGCCCGCCTACCCCCCTCATCCTGGAGGGTGGTTCTTTTTCTTTTGCTTTGGGTATCTGTGTTGTCGGCGCCGTCTGTGAAGTAAAATTGTATAAGTGTTGCCGTGTGCTCAGTAGTCGGATAGCTCTGCATTGTGTTTCTCTTTTATATTTGCTTTTTGTGTAATATTGTGTTTCTTCTCCTTTTACATGTGCTTTTGGTGTAATTGTATATGTGTGCTTCCCGTTCATCGCGAAATAAATGTGCTTATTGTTGAACTGTTTTCCCGTTTCGCTTCGTCTTTTCCTCTGTTGAATCTCCATCTTACTTCACGTAAAGGGTTGGTCGTGGGCTAAAACGCCCGATAATTAATCGAACCGTCGAGGCCGACGATAACACCGCTCGGTTATCCTGATAGTACGGAATGGGTCGCTTAAAGTGGCCCGTGTCCGAAGTCGACCTGCGGCGAGGTGCGATCGCCCAGTCTACCCTCCGTGTGGGTACTTAGGTAGGTCGAATTTGGCGAGCAACCCTATCCCACGCGGGGGCCGATTGGCACGATCGTGGTGAGGCCGAAAGGTCCACCCGTGACTAGTTCCCGGCGTCAGTCCGAGAGGGTCACGACTGGATTGTCCGTCCGGTGGGCGACGTGCCGCGATTCGAGTTACGTTGCCGTTCGCACGCCGGCGGGCGCGAATCCGCAACAATATTACTCAGCGGAGGAAAAGAAACAAACGAGGATTCCCTCAGTAACGGCGAGTGAACAGGGAAAAGCCCAGCGCCGAATCCCCGCTCGCAGTTCGGGCGTGTGGAGTTGTCACGTACAGGAGCTCGCACCTCCCGGTGTCGCTCGGGGGTCCTAGTCCTTTCGATCGGGGCCTCCTCCATGGATGGTGGCAGGCCGGTGCGGTGGCCCCCGACGTGCTGGGGTCGGGTCTCTTTGGAGTCGGGTTGCTTGGGAATTCAGCCTAAAGTGGGTGGTAAACTCCGTCCAAGGCTAAATACGTGCACGAGGCCGATAACCGGCAAGTACCGTGAGGGAAAGTTGAAAAGAACTCTGAAGAGAGAGTTCAAGAGTTCGTGAAACCATTGCGAGGTAAACGGGTGGGATCCGCGCGGTCCGCCCGGAGGAGTCAGCCGTGGCGTCGGTTGCCCGTCGTGGGTGTCGCAGTATCCGTCCCGTGCCCGGACGCTGTCGTGTCAACCGTCCCCTCGTGGGTCGAGTGCGCTTCGACGATCCCGGGCAATTTGTGGGCGGGCCTCGCCCCTCGGCGGACGTGGCCGCCGCCCGGTGCACTTTCCCACGTGCGGTGCACCGCGACCGTTTACGGAGGCATCCAGGAGCGCCTGGGTTTTCGACCGAGAGCTTTGCGATTGGTCGAGGTGCCGTTGCGGGGCCTGCGACCGGTGCTCTCCGCGTTGCGCCATTGCGAGCGTCGTGGGGGAGGTACCGGTGCCGCGCCTGTCGCGGGGGCCTGGCGAGAGCGTTTGCTCGCCCCGGTTCTGAGGGAAACGGGACGGAAAGAAGTCTGACGCCGTGCCGCGTGCGAGCGTGGTTTTGCGAAAGCGGCCATGTGACGCACGTCCGGGGCGCCTCCGCCGCCCGCCGCTCCGTCGACTGGCGGCGAACTGTTCTCAGTGCATCGTCGACCGCGGTGTGGTGCCGTGCGTCTATGGCAAAGGCCGTTTCCGCGTCCGCGTGGCCGGCGTGCCGAGGGCTTCGTGCGTCGGTCAGGGCCCTTCGGGGGGGGGGGGTTTGGGTCCTCCGGGACCCGTCCCGGTAGCCGGCCAAGCGTGCGTCTTTCTCGTGCGTGTCGTTTCTCGCGTTGGCGGTGCTGTCCCCGGCACTAGGGGTCTGCGGCGAGGGTCGAAATCCCACCCGACCCGTCTTGAAACACGGACCAAGGAGTCTAACACGTGCGCGAGTCGAAGGGCTCGAATGAAACCCCGAAGGCGCAATGAAAGTGTGCAGTGCGCGTGCGGTCGGGTCAAGGCGTCCCATCCGCTTGGCGGCCGGGTCGGGCGGTGCGGGTGCGGGTGCGAGCGCGGTGTTCCTCGGGTCCGGTGTCTTCGTGCCTCTTCTCTCGGTGGGCACCCTCTCGTCTCGTCTCACGGCGTTTTGGCCCGAACTGCCGGCAAGCGGTGCGGGCGCCCCTCGTGCTCGCGCGCGACAGCGTCGGGCGGGATCCTCGCCGCCGTGGCAGGGGCGAGGCGCACCGCCGGCCCGTCCTGCTCGCGCTGTAGGCGGACGGAGCCACAGCGTACTTGTTGGTACCCGAAAGATGGTGAGCTACGCCCGGGCAGGAAACCCTGGTGGAGGCCCGCAGCGGTTCTGACGTACAAATCGATCGTACGACCCGGGTGTAGGGGCGAAAGACCAATCGAACCATCTAGTAGCTGGGTCCCTCCGAAGTTTCCCTCAGGATAATTGGAGTTCTCGCTGGATGCGCAGTTTTATCCGGTAAAGCGCCTGCCGAGAGGCATTGGGGCCGAAAATGTTTCAACCTATTCTCAAACTTTGAATGGGTAAGACGCCCGGCTCGCAGCTTCGGAGCCGGGCGCGCGCGTCGCGCGCCATGTGCGCGGCATGTGGTCGAAGAATGCGAGCTGCCCAGTGGGCCACTTTTGGTGAGCAGAACTGGCGCTGCGGGATGAACCAAACGCTGGGTTAAGGCGCCGAACGCGAACGCTCATCGGAGCCCTGGCAAAAGCTGTTGGTTGGTCGAGACAGCAGGGCGGTGACCATGGAAGTCGAAATCCGCTAAGGAGTGTGTAACGACTCACCTGCTGAATCAACGGGCTCTGAAAATGGATGGCGCTCGAGCGTCGGGCGTATACCCGGCCGTCGCCGGCGATGTACCGTTCCTTCGCGCGTCGCCCGGTCCGTGCGCTACGTCGCGACGAGTAGGAGGGCCGCCGCATTGGCGCTGAAGCCTTGGCGTGGGCCTGGGTGGAGCCACCGCGGGTGCAGATCTTGGTGGTAGTAGCAAATATTCAAACGAGAGACTTTGCAGGCCGAGGTGGAGAAGGGTTCCATGTGAACAGCGCTTGGACATGGGTGAGTCGGTCCTAATAGACGGGCGAAGGCCTTGTGGACGATGTTGGGCGATGGGCTCCCATCCGCCCCGGTGCGAGCAAAAGGGAATCGGGCTCAGATCCCCGAACCCAGAGTGCGGAGAAAGGTCGGGGGATGGTTCGCGTGCTTGCAGTTTGTGCTCGTCGTGGCCGCCCAACGTTGCGGTAACGCAAAGCGCGCCTGGATACGGCGGCGGGGGTGCTGGGAAGAGTTTTCTTTTCTTCGTGAAGCGACGGGCACCCTGGAATTGGGTTGAGCCGAGAGAGGGGCCCGCGCCCTGCAGAGCGTCGCGGCTCCAGTGGCGTCCGGCGGGCCCTCACCGCCCATTAAAAATCCGGGTGCGATGACTGAATCTCGCTCTGGGCCGCACCCATATCCGCAGCAGGTCTCCAAGGTGAACAGCCTCTGGTGCGATGGAACAATGTGGGTAAGGGAAGTCGGCAAGCCAGATCCGTAACTTCGAGACAAGGATTGGCTCTGAGGGCTGGGTCGGTCGAGCCGGGGCGCGAAGCGGTGTACGGGAACGCGCTCGCGGTCGGGCGAGCCTCCGTTTCCCGGGGCCGTGAGGCTCCCGGCCCGTCGCTCGGTCCGCCGGCGCCACGCGGCGTGGCGTCGGGTTCTACTGCCGGCGTGGGCGGTGCGTTTGGCCGCGCCGTTCGCTGCTCCCGTCCGGGGAGGTGTGTGCGGGGTGCTGGTCGGGGCCGTCCCGCCCCACCCCTCGCTAAGGGCGTCTTTCCTCTACCGTTGTCGAGCGATCCGCATGGCGCGCGGCGAACCGCGTTTTGCGGTTGTGTTTCCGTCGCTTTCTCCGCCCTCTCCTTCGTGGGAGTGCGCGGGGTTCGCGTCGTCCGCGCGTCCCGGAGGGGGTCAAACGTGCGGCTGCGGAGTGGGGAGCGTCTCGGCGTGTGGCGGCCGAGACGCTTCGGCCGGTCTGGTCGCTGTCTCGGGCGCCATCGTGTGTCGGTGCGCGCCATCGATCCCCGCCTTCGCGCCGGCGGGCCTGTGCCCTCTCGCGGGGCGTCGGCGTCGGGCGTCCTGGGCCGGATCGGCCCGGCGGCAGTCTCGGAGCATGAGGGACTCTGTTGCGAACGTGAGCCATTGCCTCCCCTTGGAGCGCTCCGGCTGCTGCATGCGTGCAGTCTGCCCAGACCCGCCGCGTCCCGCGCCCTCTTCTGAGCCTCCCGAGGTTCGGTCGTTGGGCAAAGGTGCGATGGTGTGAGGCTCGGGTGAGCGCAAGCCTTGGCCGGCGACCGACAGTCGCCTGAGAACCGGTGCGGACAAGGGGATTCCGACTGTTTAGTTAAAACAGAGCATCGCGATGGCCGGCAATCGAGTGTGGACACGATGTGATTTCTGCCCAGTGCTCTGAACGTCAAAGTGATGAGATTCACTGACGCGCGGGTAAACGGCGGGAGTAACTCTCTTATGGGGTCGCCAAACAGAACTGGGCAAGCCCAACTGGGTCGCCAAATGCCTCGTCATCTCACTAGTGACGCTTGAATGGATGAACGAGATTCCCACTGTCACTATCTACTATCCAGCGAGACCACAGCCAAGGGAACGGGCTTGGCGGAATCAGTGGGGAAAGAAGACCCTTTTGACTCTAGCCCGATTCTGTGAAGGGACTTGAGAGGCGCAGAATAAGTGGGAGGCCCGCCAGGGCTCACGTGGTCCGACCCCATGAGGGGCGCAGGGTGCGCATTGTCGCCGACGCGGAGCCGCCGGTGAAATACCACTGCTCTTACCGTTCCTTTACTAACCCGTTGAGACGGGGAGTGCGGGCCCCCTGGTCGAGGGGTCCCGCGTTTCTGGTACGAAGCCCAAGGTTTGGTCGGCATGGCGCGCCTTCACGTGCCTCGTGTGCGTGTCGCGCGCACTCGCCGGCGAGCGGCTCGGGTGACCTGCTCCGGGGACAGTTCCGGGCGGGAGTTTGACTGGGGCGGTACGCCTGTCAAACAGTAACGCAGGTGTCCTGAGGCGAGCTCAGGGAGGATGGAAACCTCCCGCAGAGCAGAAGGGCGAAAGCTCGCTTGATCTTGATTTTCAGTACGAATACAGACCGTGAAAGCGTGGCCTCACGATCCTTTTGACTTTTTGGGTTTTTAGCAAGAGTTTTCAGAAAAGTTACCTCAGGGATAACTGGCTTGTAGCTGGATAACTGGATAACTGGCGGCCAAGCGTCCAGAGCGACGTCGCTTTTTGATCCTTCGATGTCGGCTCTTCCTGTCATTGCGAAGCAGAATTCGCCAAGCGTTGGATTGTTCACCCACAAACAGGGAACGTGAGCTGGGTTTAGATCGTCGTGAGACAGGTGAGTTTTACCTGACTGATGCTTCTGTCGCCGGGACAGCAACCCCGCTCAGTACGAGAGGAACCGCGGGTTCAGACACTTGGCGCGTGCGTCTGGCTGAGCAACCAGCGGTGCGAAGCTACCATCTGAGGGATTATGGCTGAACGCCTCTAAGTCAGAATCCCTCCTTGGGCACGGCGATACTGTTGCGTGTGGGGCTTCGGTCGGGACAGCGTATACGACTCTTGAGCCGGCGGTCCTCCGAATTTCGGAGGGCGGCTTCCGGCGCGGTCCTCCGCACGGCATCGGTTTCGAGGTTCGCCCGATGAATCTTGCAGCGCGACCCTCTCCGAGCGCCGCTCGCACAGCACGACGGTGGGGCGCCATACGCCGGATGACTCGTAAACGACCTGGTTACGGCTCGGGGTGTCGTAAGTAACAGAGCAGCTTCGTCGCTGCGATCTATTGAAAGTCATCCTTCGAGCTAATGTTTCGTTTGAGCGTTACACGGTGTAACGGTGTTACGCTGTAGTGCACTGCACTGTGGAAACGTGCAGCGAAGCGCGAAGGGCACTTGGCTATGCGAGCGTGGGTGCTGGCACTGACCGCCTCGAGGTGCCGTGTGCTTCGCGCGAGTTTACGCTCGTCGTGGCTGCTGCGTTTTTCTCGTTTGCTTTTTTTTCCTTCTGAGCAGCTGCCGACTGCAGAGGCTCGACCGGCGAACACCGAACGTCTCTGGGTTGCTGCGTGGCAGTTGTTCTCGTGGCAGTTTGCGGTGTGCTCGATGTTGCATGACAAGTAATTTGGGACGGGGTCCTCCACAAGGTCCCCCGTCGCATGGGCGTGTGTCGAGTGTGAGCGGACAGACGGGGGCGCCGAGCGCGTACGTTCACTCTCAAAATCAACAGGGCGAACGAAGGGAGAGGACAGCACACAGACAGCAGACACGAGAGGGGTTTCCTCCACAAGGACTCTTCGTGATTCGTGACTGGTCAATCAACATCACCGCCATTGCCCGGGACACTCGTGTGCAGTTGTACACCGTCCGTCTCTCTGACGGTGAACCAGAGAGAGAAGAAAGGAGTGGACAGGTCCTTCTTCACAAGTACCGTTTTTCACCGGTCCCTCAACACCGCCACCATCAGCAATACGAGGAGTCAGTTGCGCGCCATCCGTCTCTTTGACGGTGAGAAGAAAAGAGAAGAGCAGAGATATTTCCTCCATATTCACCCTTCGTCACCTGTCCGTCAACACCGCCACCGTCAAGGAATACCAGGACTCAGTTGCCCGCCGTCCGTCTCTGTGACGGTGACCTGAGGAGAGAAGCAAGGAGAGGTGCTTCCTCCACAAGACCCTTCTTTCGTCACGTGTCCCTGAACACCGCCACCGCCAGGAATACCAGGAGTGAGTTGCGCGCCGTCTGTCTCTCTGACGGTGAACGGAAAGGAGAGGAGAGGAGAGATCCTTCCTGCACATACTCCCTTCTTCACCTGTCTCTCAACACCGCCACCATCAAGGAATTCCAGGAGTTAGTTGCGCGTCATCTCTGACGGTGAACGGACAGGAGAGGAGAGGTGAGGAGAGATGAGATGACATGAGATGACATGAGATGACATGAGATGACATGAGATGACAAGAGAAGAGATGACATGAGATCCTTCCTCCACACGTACCCTTCGTCACCCGTCCATCAACACCGCCACCGTCAATGAATACCATGAGTCAGTTGCACGCCCTCCGTTTCTCTGATGGTGACCTGAGGAGAGAAGAGATAAGAGGAGGTGTGTGTGATTTGTGTGTGTTTTGTGTGTGTGTCTTGTGTGTGTTGTATGTGTGAGCATCTGCGAGCCTTCTCCGTGTGTGTTGTGTGAGCATCTCAAGTCCCTCGTCACCAGCATCTGCGGGCATTCTCCACGTGCATCTGCGGGCCTTCATCACCGGTATCTGGTTTGTATCACATGTGGTGTGTGCCCAGTGTCTGCTCCTCCCCACTATCATCTTCGGCCCTACTTCTCCACCCCACCCCGTTCTTTCCTGCAAGGGTCTTCAATCATTGATTGCTCCTTCTGGATCTGTATGTTTTTGAAATGATGAAAATGTGTTTATCCAATGTGATTTTTCAAAATTTGTTGAGGTTATTATTTGAAAACATTTCAGGTTCCACTGTCATGTTGCTTTGGGTGTCAATCAATGGAATGTGCCATTTTCAATTTCTCCTCAATCCTCATTAATTTTGGAAAATATTATTATTTCTTTATCAAAATAGATTTGTCATTTTAATTTAACATGGACATCCTTATTTCATATTTCGTCTTTTGGTGATTGTATTTGTTTTTGAACTGAGATGGGAAATGTGTTTATCCGTGATGCTTGATAAAAATTCTGTTGGGGTTATTGTGGGAATCGATTGAAGTTGATTCTTTGATGCTGTTTTAGTGTTTTTTTGTTTTTTTTGTATACCTTGGTCGAGGCTCGTATGAGAGCTCACACACAACTCACAGCAAGGAGGCATGAGACAAGAGGGGCGGGAGTGGAAGGGACAAAACAGTGGGGAACAGACACATTAGGTGAACTGTGGAAGGGAGAGGGATGGGGATGGGACGAGGAACATGGCGAAGAGAAGATGGACATTTCAGGGACTTTCAGGAAGGAAAGCAGGGGAATTGAAGGAAGTGGGATTGGGTGGATTATCGGGGGTAGAAAAGATCGAGGATTTGGATGGGGGAAGATAAGAGGTGGTGGTGAACAGCTGTTTTGAAAGCCTGGAGGGAAGAATGGGAAAGAATAGAGTGAGGAAGTTTATTCCAAAGGCGGGAAAAAAGAGGAATGAAAGAGTGAAGATGAGCAGTAATTCGTGATTTTGATAGTTTTACCAGAAGGGGGTTGTTGGCGGACCTTGAGCGCCCTGTGGAAATGTGGTGGGGACAGATCGCAGAGAGAGCAGGGGGGGCAAGGCTGGAGAGGAGTCGGTAGAAGACAGAAAGACCACCGACCAACCTGCGCTGATTGAGTGAGAGGCCCAAAGACTCAGCTTCATTGCGGGAGATGCCGATGATCTTAAATGCCCTGGTTTCGACAGCGTGAAGCTGAGAAAGGTGGGAGGCAGGAGCACCAGCCCAGAGGGGAGAGCAGTACTCCATCAGGCTACGGACAAAAGCTTTGTAAGTGGTCAGGAGCTCAAGAGGGCCGAGGAAGGACTTTGCACGACGGAGGATTCCCAGTCGGCGACTGGCTTTTGAGGCAAGGTTGGAAATGTGACTTTCCCAGGAAAGGTCATGGCAGATAGTGAGACCCAGAAGCTTGAAAGAAAAGACTTCTTCCAGAGGATTGTTGAGAAAGTGGATGGGGGGGGGTTTGTAAACGGTCCTTTCGAAGAGACAGTGAGAGTGTGAGATTTGTCTGGATTGAAAGACATGTTCCACGTGTTGGACCAGTTTGTGATTTTATCCAGATCTGCAGTGAGCGAAGAAGCTGCTGCTTGCCGGTCTGAGGGATGACAGATGGTACGGCAGAGGGTGGAGTCGTCGGCAAAGAGAAATAGAGGATTTTCCAGAGAGTCCGAGAGATCATTGATGAAAACCAGAAAAAGAACAGGGCCCAGAACGCTACTTTGAGGAACTCCAGCCTGCACAGGAAGAGGGGATGAAAGAACTCCATTTAGGGCCACACGTTGACTGCGACAGGAGAGGAAGTCTGCGAGCCATGAGTGGAGATGGCCTTGAATACCATGGGAAGAGAGTTTGGTGAGTAGGGCAGGGTGCCAGACTGTGTCAAAAGCACGTGATATGTCCAGGGATACGGCTCAGATTTCCTGTCTGGCATTGAGGACCTCCATCCATTGATGGGAGAGCAGAAGCAGCATATCCAGGGTAGAGTGACCTGGTCTGAAACCAAATTGATGATTGTAAATCAAGCCATTGGAGAAGAGGAAGGATTTCATGTCTGAATCGATGATGGATTCCATAACCTTGCTGATGATTGGGAGAAGGCTGATTGGTCTGTAGTTACAGAGATCTGTTTTTGCACCTTTTTTATGCAGGGCAGTGATGTTAGCAGATTTCCAAGCAGATGGCAGATGACCTTGGGTCAATGAGAGGGTGAATAGAACAGAGAGAGGGTGAGCAAGAGCAAAAGAGCAGGCTTTGAGGACACGTGGGCTGATGCCGTCTGGACCGGTTGCAGAATCTGACTCGAGGTTTGAAAGCAAGCTCTCCACCTTGTCAGGAGAAAAGGATACAGAGTCCAGGGACAGTTGGGTGCGACTGGGTAAAGTGGGTAGAGATAGTGATGGGTTTAGGACACAAGATTTAGCTGCAAACACCGAGTTTAGACATTCAGCTTTATCACGTGTGGAATCAGCAGTGCGGCCATTTGAGGTAAAGGAGGGGATGGAGGGGGAACATACAACAGAAACAGATTTGATTAAACGCCACCAGGATTTTGAGGAGTGAGAGAGGTTTGAGAGTTCAGACTTGAGATGAGAAAGATGTTGTTTTCTGGATTTTGAATGAATGCCACATGACATTTTCAATCATAACTCAATGTACTGTTTTTGGAAGATAGTTTCGATGAAAAACATAACACTTGTGTACTGTTACAAACAATGTGGCATTGTTATTGCAACAACCTCAACATTTACGTGTTTTTCACGATCATTATTTTACCAAATGTCTTGATATATTTTGAATTTGAAATCATCCACCACAGTCTGAGACATCAATTATTTTCTGAATGAGCTTCACCAATCTGAATATGAATGAGTATGAAGAAGCTCCAGAATAAATTTGCAGTTTTGTTTGTTGTGCACGTGAAGATTGTTTAACAGTGAAAAACAAGTGGCAACGCTAACTGAATGCTTGGACTCTGAAGAGCACATCAGGAAGCAGAAATTCTTCACCTTATCAGGTTCAAAGTTGGTGAAAAAATCCTCACTCATTTCCTGTGTTGGTGAAGTGGAGATGGAAATCACAATGGATGTCCATCACTTTGACAGGCGGGGATGGGGCCCGTCAATTTTTCCCTTTGATGGCATGGTTTTGGATGGTTTATCTTGTTTTTATTTATCATGTTTTACATTCATCAGGAGATATTATTTTACACTCTTGTTTTACATTCATCAGGAGATATAAATTTGTGTCTGTTGATTGTCACAGGAAGTTCCATTTTACGTGTTGTACTGATTTTCTGTCATTCATTCACAACGACATTTTATGAGAAGCTGAGTCTTGCAACTTACATCGGAAATATTCCAGTATTTATGTCGGTGCAAGTCACATGATATTTTTGAAATGTTGGCTTCACATTGCTTTATGATACTTCCAAGATATGCGACAAATAAGAGTCAAAAGAGAAGTGCTTATGTGGATACATACATAATACATTTCCCTTTCCAGAGGAGTGGGTGTTACATTTTCGGTCATTTGTCTGTTTGTTTATCTGTTTGTTTTTCTGTCCATAGAAAGCACAGATCAATTGGAATGTGAGTACTTTGATAAGTTGTGGACCAGAAAACCACATAAAGAAGTCCAGGTGAGGGTCTTTACTCATTGATTGCTCTTTCTCGTTCTTTATGTTTTTGAAATGAAAGAAATGTGTTTATCCAAGATGATTGAGCAAAAGTTTGTTAGGGTTATTATTTGATAATATTTGCGGTTATACTATAATTTTCATTTGGGTGTCAATGAATTTGAGGGCATTCCTGGACACCCAGTCGATTATGCAGTGCGTCCCATCATTGCCCCGCTCAGTTTCTTAGCACCCTCTCTGCTCAGTGTCCCAATGTCTGGGAGAATACTGGTGGGCCAGATGTTCTTTGTCTCCCTTTCCTTCTGTCAGTCATTTGCAATTACCTGACGCCACCATCTGGCTTATGGAGAGCCTGACTCTCGATATGTTGTTGACCTGGCTTCCTCGTGCTCACCTTGGAACTGTTTGCCTTCTTTGGACCCAGTGCCACCATCCGACTCGGTCCCATTTCACCTGAACCAGGACCGTGCTGTTATGATTGCCGGACGCACCTCGACTCCCTCAAGAGGCCTGCCAGTCAGCCATCCCGGGCCCAAGGAATGACCTTGGAACCCTGCTCACCGTCGGTGGGTGGGCAGATCGAGAACGCATACTGCCCTTGAGGGTGCAACCTCGGGTAAAATCGATCGGTGAGACTGCCTCTGCTCAATCCTGACTCTCATCACACACGTTGAAAGAAGTAGAATAACCCCGAGGGAACTCTGTGGATGTGGGTAGTCAAACGCAGGATCACCAACAAAGGGGTGTGACTCCCCATTGCCATGATCCAACACCAGGAGAATTATTCCCGATTCCCTTTCCACAACCACCAGCCTTGGTCATCGTCCTCACCCAAACTTCCAATGGGAAACACAAACACCCAAAAACTTTATGCTCGGCCACGATAGAAAAACTCATGGGAAAGAATTGGCCATTTGGTGAGCATGGCCCTGTGAACGGGGCACGCGAGCTCCACATCCTGCAATGGGTGCATATACGCCCAGCCAAGGGAATTGTTTCCCCAGGGTCTTGGGAGTTTTGCTGTGGCCTCGCCTCCCCTCCACGCTCCACACCCACCCTCATGGATCACAAAGATTTGCAATCACCAGTCGAGATTTAGCAAATCGCCTAAACATTGAATCTCTACTCAGATACGACGTTCGTATCAACTGACGGTACCCATGTTGCTTTCCGCCTTGATGGGGCATGGTCAGAACTACCCCTGCCCTTCAAATACAGACCAAATTCATCACGACTCAAGACGTTGGCAGTTCTGCTGTGACTTCCAGTGAAAGGAATCATTTGTGACCAGGCATTAATGACTGGCTACTTCCGATGCTGTTTTGGTGCCAAATCAATGCCACGTGACTTTTTCAATCATGACTCAATTTTCTGTTTTTGGAAGATAGTTTCGATTTAATTACATAATACTTGTGTGCTGTCACAAAGAACTTGTGTACTGTAAACATATTATGTTGCAAACATAATACCACTGCGGCTGCTCGTCGCCTGCATCTGCTGGCCCTCGTCGCCTGTATCTGCAGGTCTTCATCTCCTGCATTTGCGGGACTTCGTCGCACAGTTCACACAGTTCGGGAAAACAGTTCACACAAAGCACATTTATTTCCCGGTACACGGAAAGCACACATATACAGTCATACAGTCAAAATGCACATATAGCAACCAAAACAAAAGCAACAACGACACAGAGTTGATACCGACTTCACGCACACGGCAACACTTATACAGTTCTACTTTACGGATGGCGCCAACACACATTCACACAAAAGCAAAGAAAAGAAGCCACCCTCATAGACAAGGGGGCAGACGGGCCTGTAGGCCAATATGTGCGCATGACCTGGAGGAGCGGCCAGGTCTGCGAGACTGTGGGGGGGGGGGGGTCCTGTCCTACCCGCGTCCTCGTGACGCGTTGGCGGACGAGCCACAGATGTGACCACGCGGCTGTGCCCCGACTCCGTGCTCCTTGGCGGGTTTCGTTGGCATGACGTTTGGAGTGGGGTGGGAACGGGGCCCACTTTTTGCACTATCTCAGCGCGGAGGAAAGGGGGAATTGTTGATGCCCTGGGGGAGGAGAATGGCTGGCTGGCTTGGCTCCAGCGCCGAGCGATCCCACACCGTGACCTCGTCGCCGACCGCCGTCCTTTTTGCCCCGGACCCGAGCTCCTTTGCCTCTTCCCGCAACTCTCTTCAGCCGACTGCAGAACCCAACTCGATGACACTCTCCGATGACTTCGCCACCCGACTCCACTCTCTGCCACACCGATCACTTCGCCACCCGACTCGACTCCACTGCACACCGATCACTTCGCCACCCGACTCGACTCTTCCTCATTCACTTTGCGCTCGCCTTCTTATAGGCTGGCAGGAGCAGCTAATGTGCAAATATTCGGATCAGGATGACCTTGGGGGCGGAGCCACGCTCGCCCATTGGTCGGAGGAAACGGTGGCGTGAACCTCCCCTGATCCTAGAATTTGCATATATTGTTGCGAATTCGCGCCCGCCGGCGTGCGATCGGCCACGTGACTCGATCGCGGCACGTCACCCACCGGACGGACAATTCTGTCGTGACCCTCTCGGACTAACGCCGGGAGATCGTCACGGGTGGGCCTTTCGGCCTCACCACGATCGTGCCAATCGGCCACCCGCGTGGGATAGGGTTGTTCGCCAAACTCGACCTACCTAAGACCCCACGCGGATGGTAAACCGGGCGATCGCACCTCGCCGCAGGTCGACTCCGGACACGGGCTGCTTAAGCGGTCCGTTCCGTTTTATCGGGATAACCGAGCGGTGTTATCGTCGGCCTCGACGGTTCCGATTACTTATCGGGCGTATTAAGCCCACTACGAACCATTTACGTGAAGGAAGATGGAGATTCAACAAAGGGAAGGACGCAGCGAAACGGGGAACAAGTTCACACAAGCACTTTATTCACACAGACACAGAGCACACATATACAGCCAAACAGAATCAGAAATGCACATATATCAATTTAAAACAACAACAATGCAGAGCTACGACCGAATAAGCAAACACACGGCAACACTTAAAACAATAATACTTGACGGATGGCGCCACCCACAGACATTTACACAAAAAGCAAAGGAAAAGGAAAAAGAAGTCGCGACTTCCCTTTTCGTGGCCGGTGAGCCCCTCTCTCACGACCGTCAGCGTGGTCGCGCCTGGCCCCGACCTCTCTTGTGGCCGGCAAACCCTCTCCGGCACTCCTCGTCCGGACGCGCAGGTCCACCTCACAACCGGCGCTCATTCGTCTCCTGTCCGTGCCTTCGTGACAGGCCGCCCGCCAAGCCGCGGGCGCAGGACTCTTCCCCCGACAAGACAAGCAGACAGGAAGCCTCGAAGAACCAACTCAACCCAAACCAACTCGACCAACACTCGACCAACTCTCGACCAACTCTCCACCAACAACTCGACCAACCACTCTCAAGGTCCGTCCTGTCCGCCTTTTGTAGCATGGGGCTCCGCCCTTCGCTCCGCCCCGTTTTCGGCCCCGCCTCCCTTCGAGCTTCTTGGAGAAGCCTCTCGAAGGGGGGCATGACCTATCGCTCTCCCTCCACCCCGCGCCGTGCGGGGGCCAGTGGGAGTCAGTCTTGGCTCAGAGCCAGGGAATTATTCCCCCAAAAAGAGGCCCCCACCTTTTCTCACCTTTGACCCCCGGCTCGGATCGCACTTCCCCCACACCGAGCGCGGAGAATTTCGACGGGAGAAACAGGCGGGAAAACCTCCGAGCATCGTTGTTGGTTTTTGTTCGTTCCCGGAGATCGTAACCGCACAGGGCCGACTGAATGGCGAGTGGCGAAGATGTGGTAGCGTAGATGGTGGAGGTGGCGTAGTTGTAGTGTGTTTGGCGCTGTGGTGGGGATGGCGTGGTTGTTGAGATGCTGTTTGTTTGAAAGAAAAGATAGAACAGAAAAATGGCTAACTCAAAGCGTCGCAGCCCGGATGATCACATAAATTCCCTCTATACAACGGGTTTGGGCTAACTACACATGTACTTACAGAGATATCTCACCTGAGGGCCCTTTATGGTGTAATGCGAATTTCCACAACCGTAAGAATATCAATTTCACACAGTTGCGGTTGTTGGCGGGGCCAAGCCGCATCTGCTTGGATCATAAGACATCCAAACACATATCATCTTCTGCCCAACTTCTCCACCTCCACCCCGTTCTTTCCTTCAAGGGTCTTCAATCATTGATTGGCCCTTCTGGATCTGTATGTTTTTGAAATTATGAAAATGTGTTTATCCAAGATGATTTTTCAAAATTTGTTGGGGTTATTATTTCAAAACATTTCAGGTTCCACTGTCATGTTGCTTTGGGTGTCAATCAATGCAATGTGCCATTTTCAATTTCTCCTCAATCCTCTTTAATTTTGGAAAACAATATTATTTCTTTATCAAAATCGATTTGTCATTTTAATTTAACATGGACATGCTTATTTCATATTTCGTCTTTTGGTGATTGTATTTGTTTTCGAACTGAGATGGGTAATGTGTTTAACCGTGATGCTTGATAAAAAGTATGTTGGGTTTATTGTGGGAATCGATTGAAGTTGATTCTTTGATGCTGTTTTGGTGTTGAATCAATGCCACGTGACATTTTCAATCATTACTCGATGTTCTGTTTTTGGAAGATAGTTTCGATGAAAAACATCACACTTGTGTACTGTTACAAACAATGTGGTATGATTATTGTAACAACCTCAACATTTACGTGTTCTTCACGATCATTGTTTTAACAAGTGTCTTGAAATTTTTTGAATTTGAAATCATCCACCACAATCTGAGACTTCAATTATTTTCTGAATGAGCTTCACCAATCTGAATATGAATGAGTATGAAGAAGCTCAAGAATAAATTTGCAGTTTTGTTTGTTGTGCACGTGAAGATTGTTTAACAGTGAAAAACAAGTGGCAACGCAAACTGAATGCTTGGACTCTGAAGATCACATCAGGAAGCAGAAATTCTTCACCTTATCAGGTTCAAGGTTGGTGAAAAATCCTCACTAATTTCCTGTGTTGGTGAAGTGGAGATGGAAATCACAATGGATGTCCATCACTTTGACGGGCGGGGATGGGGCCCGTCAATTTTTTTCCCATTGATGCCATGGTTTTGGATGGTTTATTTTCCTTCTTGTTTCACATTCATCAGGAGATATTCATTTTTGTCTGTTGATTGTCACAGGAAGTTCCATTTTAAGTGTTGTATTGATTTTCTGTCATTCATTCACAACGACATTTTAAGAGAAACTGCATCTTGCAACTCACATGGGAAATATTCCAGTGCTGTATTTATGTCGGTGCAAGTCACATGATATTTTTGAAATGTTGGCTTTCCATTGCTTTATGATATTTCCAAGATATGCGACAAATAAGAGTCAAAGGAGAAGTGTTTATTTGGATACTTATTTTACATTTTTATGATTTCCCACTCCAGAGAAGTGGGTATTACATTTTCGGCCGTTTGTTTGTTTGTTTGTCTCTTTGTTTTTCTGTCCATCAAAAGCACAGATCAATTGGAATGTGAGGACTTTGATAACTTGTGGACCAGAAAACCACATAAAGAAGTCCTGGTGAGGGTCTTCACTCATTGATTGCTCTTTCTTGTTCTTTATGTTTTTAAAATGAAAGAAATGTGTTTATCCAAGATGTTTGAGCAAAAGTTTGTTGGGGTTATTATTTGATAATATTTGCAGTTATACCAGAATTTTCCTTTGGGTGTCAATTAATTTGAGGGCATTCGTGGACACCCATTCGATTCTGCACCATTGCCCCGCCCAGTTTCTTGGCACCCTCTATGCTCAGTGTCCCAATGTCGAGGAGAATACTGTTGGGCTGTATGTTCTTTGTCTCCCTTTCCCTGTGTCACTCATTTGCAATTACCTGATGCCACCATCTGGCTGCCGAGAGCCTGACTCTCTGTATGTTGTGGACCTGGCTTCTTCGTGCTCACCTTGGCAACTGTTTGCCTTTTGTGGACCCAGTGCCACCGTCCGACTCGGTCCCATTTCACCTGAACCAGCACCGTGCGGTCATGATTGCCGGGACGCACCTCGACTCCCTCAAGAGGCCTGGGAGTTAGCCATCCCGGGCCCAAGGAATGACCTTAGACAAGTCTCAAAGTTTGATGGCTGCTTGAACACCCTGCCAGTCGGCTTGAGTTAAATGCCAGACTCGACGGCGTTGAAGTGGTTCTCTGATAAAAGCCAGAGAGATGTCCACTTTGACAAGCAGATAGTCAGAAGAACCGATTGGAGTGGAGGAAGAACAGCAGATATTTTCTGGGAAACTGTCAAAATCAGATCCAGAAGAGATAGAGTACCTTTGGTTAAGATCTGGTTGGCAAATTGACCAATTGAGTCAGTCCCAATGAGTCGCAGAAATCTTTTGCTGAAGTGCCATGACAGGAGAGAGAGGTACCCACACCCAGCCACCTGGCCTGATGACAATTGAAGTCACCTTCCTTCTCACCAGGGCGAGATACTTGGGAGTCAGAGATGTCTTGAGGGAGGAAAGTTTCTGTTTGGCAGATTATGTCTGGTTTGTCTGTCTGGAAAGATCTGGAAGGAAAGGTCTGTATGGAAAGATCTGTAAGCAACCTGTATGGAAAGATCTGTAAGGTTTGAGCCAAGGCCCCTGAAATTTGAAATCCACACTGTTATTGAAGAGGGAGGGAGGAGGCTCTGGCTGCTGGGGAGAGGAGTGGGTAGGGGGGAGGGGAGGATGGAGGGGGGAGGTAAGGAGAGTTGTTGAAAGAGTGTGGGGGGTTTCAGAATAGCTCGGGAAGGGGGCTGGATGAGGAGTAAAGGCTCTGTGGTGCTGGGGGAGAGGGGGGCAAGAGAAGGGGCAGAAGACAGTTGAGTATTTGAGGTGGTGGAGTGATGAGATGGAGGTGAGAGGGCAGCGGAAGGAGTCAGCTTTGTGGATGTGAGGGGGGGGGTAACTTTGAGAAGGGTGTGTGAGGGGGGTGAATGGTGGGTGAAGCATGAGTGGGGAGAGTTTTTGAGAAAGGTGAGAGGGAGGCTTGGAGGGAGAAGAATGTGATGGTTGCTGTGAGATGGGTGAATAGGCACTGAAGTTGGAAAAAAAAGAATGGTTGATGGAAAGCGAACATTTCCAGCAAACTGGGGTTATTAAAGTTTTTCGGTCAGAGATGCGATTAAAGACATTTCTTGATGGATGCAATATTGGGGAATTAAGAGAAGAAACGCTGTCACAGTTGGATTTTTTTCTGCAAGGTGTGAGGGAAAGGTCGAATTGAGAGCAGTCTGTTGAAATCTGTGAAAGAGGAAGATGAAGCATTGTCGGGGATCGTTTTTAGGGTACCCAGTCAAATGGACTGGGTAACCTTTTGTTTTTTCCCCCGCCGCGTGGCGGAAGGGGGATATTGTTGTTACCCAGGGCATCTGGCTGTCCGTCCGTCCGTCCGGGCGTCAACATTTATAGTTGTGAGTGTGATAACTCATAAACTGTTTGCCATATCGATTTGAAATTTGGGTCACACATGAACCACCTAAAAAGGAAGAATGCGATTGATTTTGGGCGTGGCCGGATCCAAGATGGCCGACTGGGGCGGCGTCAACATTTATAGCTGTGAGAGCGATAATTCATAAACTGTTCGCCAGATCGATTTAAAATTCGGGTCACTCATGTGCTACCTGAAAAGGAAGAACCTTATTGATTTTGAGCGTGGCCGGATCCAAGATGGCCGACTAGGGTGGCCATCTTGAAAAAAATGTTTTTGCGCCATATCGATTTGAAATTTGTCACACATGTACCACCTGAAAAGGAAGAACCCCATTGATTTTGAGCGTGGCCGGATCCAAGATGGCCGACTGGGCGGCCATCTTGAAAAAATGTTTTTTGTAATAAATGGAAAACCGCTTATCTGATTTCAATTATTTCAGGTTACTACGTTCCTCACCCCTGGCGAACTTTTTTGAGATGATGACCAAATGGTGTCTTGTTTCCAATTCACCTCCCTCATGATCTGGAATATGTATGACCTTTTTCATTCAATGGCGGGGAATTCCCCATCTCTGATGGTATATTTCTTAATTATTATTGTTATTATTATCACTATTATTATTTTTTGAGACAGTTTTCATCAGATAAGGTAATGGAAAGGGTGTAGAAAAAATCGTGAGGTGAATGGTGAATTTGGATCGGTAATCGTCGAGGGTGGAAACAGATCACGTGGTTACGGGAGAAGAATGTTGCTCCGCGAGGTGAATCGCAAAAGTGAATTCATGATTTAACTTTTGGTAACTTCAAGTTCCCTGAGACACAGACTTGTTTATATTGTTCATGTCACCCTGCATTCCATTCAGTAACTTTTCTGCCCAGTCCATTGGAGCTTAGACGTTCCCAAAGCAGTTTTCTTTCAATCCTCTGTTTTTGTTTTGATTCTTGTCCGTGTTCTTTTTCAGGGCAAGAGCTGGACTTTATCACATTTAATCTCAAATTTAAATCAGAAGTTGAAGCTGTCAGATGTTGATTTTTAAAAATTGGTGCAATCACGTGATCACTGAAGACGTTTATTTGAATTCAGCGTCCAATCAGGAACGCACACCTTGCGTCACAACTTGTCCATCAAATCTCGCGTTACATGAAAAACGGTTGTGATGTGAACTGATTCTGGTTCAAATCTCACGAGACGAGGGGGGGGGGGGGGGTCAATAAGAGGTTTATGCGATTCTTTCGTACGAAGCAAAACATTCTTTTAACTCGTTCGCTTTGCTTCAATTTGCAGTAGGATTGGCGGTTTATGCTTTTTGTTGCCCCCAAACTTTTCCTTCGGTTTTTTTTGGCCTGAAAAGTGGCGGAACCGACCCCTTCAACCCTCTCCCCGAATCTCTGATGGTTGGTATAACCTTTGTGACATCATTTGTTGATGCTTGTTTGCTCTGTTGCTAATGGAGACAAACGGCATTGCTCTCTTTTATTGAGAGGGGACAAAAGAGCATCATTTCTGTTTCGTTTCCCCACAATGGTGTCGTGTTTTCTGCTGCTCTGTGGAAATCATATTTTTTACCCTTTTGAGATGGCAAGACGACATTAATATCGTCGAGCAAACAGCAAGTCCTTTATTTTATTAGTTTAGAGTTATTTCATGAGATTTGTTTCAGTTTGACATGAGGAATATTTCCAAATGTCCATCATTTATCATTTCAATGATAGTAAATACTCACGTGTAAAATTGTATTAACTAATGCAACGACGTTTATGAAAGGTGAACGAACAGAAGATTTGGGGCACTTGCACCGCCCACCTCAAAATGGTGGTGCAACAACAGGTGGTGGAGGTTCAATTTGTCCAAATGGAGGGCAAAATATCCTGATGGTGAAATAAAATTTGGCATCACCATTATTCACGTTTATTATGATTCATCAACCCCTTGGGCACAAACCTCTCTTCCTGTTACCCCCTCACTCCGCCTCTCTCCCTCTCTCTCCCCCCTCCCTCCCCCTCTCCCCTCTCCTCTCCCTGCTCCCACCCTCCTCTCCCCTCTCTTTATGTCCATACGACATCCTTTTGTGTGGACTTTCAAACTCAATGAATTATGTCTTTGAGTCACTGATAGTTAAAATTAAGGTTATTTTGCACCTCTTTGAAATATATTCGTAAATGTTTTGTTTAATTCGCAATGCTGAAGGTGGATTTTTTTCCTTAATTGATGATTAACACTGCATCCTTTGTTCAAAGACTTCCGGTACAGATACTTTAATTAACAACGCTGACTTGGTTTGTTCATCTTTGTGATAATTTTCATACTGTCACAGTACAGAGCGTCGGTGCCGCCGAAGCAGCTTCCTGACGAAGGGTTGTACCGGGTGCACGCCATTGTCTTCCCAGCAGTAGTTTGGGCTTTGTAATTTGGCCACGGTGGTGCCGATAACTTACCAACTCCAGGCGGAGAACACCGTGGCCATCTTTAAAGTCCACCAACTGTCATGTCGATAGATCGAACACACAGTTTAACGTCCATCAGAGGGATGGCACACAAATTGATTAATCACCCCACCTATTAAACACCTGGATGACAGTTTATTGCTGGGCCAAGATTCAAACCCAGGTAAGACAGCCCAGAGGCAAGTGTGCATACCTTGAGCCATACTTTCAGATCAGGTCTTATCTTTACGCTCTGTTAATAAACAAATTGCAATTTCATGATGTATTTATATGTTTACCATTTGGGCATGCTTGCACACTGCAAGCAATGACTCGAGTGAATCCTTAAGTGCAGACATAATCAATGCAAGCTTCATATATTTGATGATGTGGATTGTGTGAGAGATTTATATTGAAGAGAAAGAGGCTACAATAACAATAATGCAAAAAGACAAAAGAAAAATGTTGCATATTCATAATTATCTTGATCAATGAGCAAAAAAAATTGCGTCATGTGACCCAAATTGCAATGTAATTGAATATTCAAGTGTGCTATCCTTACCAAGATTACTTAATAATTAACAGGTCAGGTATGGGAGCATGTGCCAGAACAGCACGTCGCTGCGTCCACTTTCCGCTGGTACTCCAGGGGCCTCCGTCTGGCCATCCCCCAGGCAGATGCCAGGCCCATCCCCATCTCCTTGAGATGATGGTCAACGTGTTGCAACCATGAGGCACGTGGTCGACCCACTGGCCTCCTCCACTCATGAGACTCCCTCGCTGAGAGAATCTGGTGAGCAGGATCAGAGTCAGGAAAACGAGCCACATGTCCATACAGCCGCAACTGACGCTCACGGACTATGCAGGTAACAAATCTCATCCGAGTCTCTCTCAGAAACCGCTCGTTGGACACAAAATCCGACCAGCGATTGCCAAGGATTCTCCGAAGAGACCTGGTACCAAAGGAATTAAGTCTCCGTCTCAGATCCTTGGTCAGAGTCCAAGTCTCGCACCCATAGAGCAAGACTGGAAGTACCAAGGACCTGAAGACTCGGACTTTGGTCCTCCCGCACAGGTACCGGCAGCGCCACACCCCATGATCCAGTGAATCCATGACTCCCCAGGCCCGACCCAGACGTCTATTGACCTCTGACTCGCAGCCAGCAGAGACATGAATATCACTGCCAAGGTAAGTGAATCTCTCCACGACCTCAACATCCTCACCACAAACAGACACAGACAGGACAGCAGCATCCAAGATGTCACCGAAAGCCTGGATCTTAGTTTTGACCCAAGAAATCCGTAATCCCAACGGCTCCGACTCCTCATTCAGCACCTCGAGGGCCCCCAAGAGGATGTCTAAAGTCTCCGCAAAGATGACTGCATCATCTGCAAAGTCAAGGTCCGAGATCTTCACATTCCCAAATGACGCACCGCAACTTGATCTCTCCGACATCCTCCCAAGAATCCAGTCCATACAAGTGCTGAAAAGTGTGGGGGCAAGTACACATCCCTGACGAACTCCAGTAACAACTGGAAATAAGTCAGAGATGGTACCACCACACTTCACAGCACTCTCAGTACCAGAGTAGAGTTCAGACATCAGATCGATCAGTTTTGATGGCACCCCACGAAGACCAAGAATCCTCCAGAGGACATCCCGATTCACTGAATCGAACGCTTT
Source organism: Eptatretus burgeri (assembly GCF_056783735.1). Taxonomy (NCBI): domain Eukaryota; kingdom Metazoa; phylum Chordata; class Myxini; order Myxiniformes; family Myxinidae; genus Eptatretus; species Eptatretus burgeri. The sequence goes on from NC_140961.1 coordinate 164,723,801, forward strand.
ACAGAGATCAACATAGGCTGCAAGCAGCCCCTGCCGAAACTCTCATCTGCGTTCGGTGAGGACACGAAGTGCAAGGATACGGTCAACCGTTGACCTCTTTGGTGTAAAGCCTGACTGCTCTGGACGCTGGTGCTCAAGCAGATGGTGGCGAACCCTATCGAGAATTATCCGAGCAAAGACCTTGCCCGGCACTGAGAGCAGCGTCACCCCTCGGTAGTTGTTGCAGTCTTGGCGATCACCCTTCCCTTTCCAGAGAGGGACAACAAGGCCCCTCTTCCAGTCAGTTGGGATGATGCCTGTATTCCATGCAGAGCACAAAACTGCATGCAACGACACGAGTGCAGCATTTCCACCAACCTTGAGAAGTTCGGCATGGATGCCACAGATCCCTGGAGCTTTGCCCCGTTTCAACTGGTTCACCACAGCCCGTGTTTCCACAAGCGTAGGTGGACCACAGTTGATTCGAGGGTCAGCAACAGGGATTGCAACACCCTTGACGTCCAACTCGACAGTTGGGGGATCAGCCTGGTACAACCGCTCAAAGTAACCGGCCCAGCGGGCCTTCACTTCAGACTCCTCTGTCAAGAGCCTACCACTCTCTGCTCGAACTGTAGTGCTCCGAGGGATGGGCTTGGATGAACGTAATGCGCGAATTCCCCTGTAAGTGGGACGAGAATCACCTGTCCACAGGTGATGCTCTACCCCCTCACAGATTCCTCGCACATAGGCCTCCTTGTCCACCCTCAGTGCATGTACAGTTTTACGCCTCAGCTCCCTGAACAGCTCAGCTCTGCCACTCAGCCTGGCCCTGCGACTCTGGTCAATGGTATCCATTGTCCCTTGAGAGACAAAATTCTTCTTTGCCCTGCGGTGAGCTCCAAGGCATCCACCGGCAACATCAAAGACGGTGGTCTTGAAGGTGCTCCACAACTCTTCAGGACCCCCCAAAGCACCCAGACCCCCCAAGTGTCCACTCAGCCTGTTCGCAAACCCCTCAGCTACTCTCTCATCCCTGAGCTTGGCAACATCCAGCCTCGGCTGGGATGGTACCATTCTCCAGGATTTAAGGTGCAGCTTTAGAGTTGCTACAACAAGCCTGTGGTCAGTATTGAGGAACTGAGCACTCCGGTAGACCCTGCAGTTCTGGATCATCCTCCAACGACCGTCAATGAGGACATGGTCAATCTCCTTTGCCACACCGCCAGCGTTGGAATACCAAGTCCAGCGATGAGCTTGTGGGCGCTGAAACCATGAACCAGCCACCCTAAGTCCATGACTTCTTGCAAAGTCAAGGAACTTAGTGCCATTCTGGTTCATAGTTCCTGACCCATGGGGACCAACACACACCTCATAACCGTCCCTATCAGTTCCAGTCGATGCATTGAAATCCCCCAAGACTAGCAGTGTATCTCGTCTGGGGCACTGATCAACCACAGACTCGAGTGTGGCTTAGAATGCATCCTTCACGGTGAGATCACTCGCCTCAGTCGGAGGATAAACAGAGACCAGGGAAATGACACCTAAGGAGTGACGAATCCTTAATCTCATAATACGCTCGTTGACCGGTGTTACCTCAATTATCATTGGGGTCAGCTTATTGGACACAGCGACAGCAACCCCTTGGGTATGGAAACCATCAGAGCGACCAGACCAATAGTAGGTGTAACCACCCACCATTATCTCGCCGCAATCCGGTCTCCGAACCTCAGAGAGAGCTGCAACCCCGATGTCCAAACGCTTGAGCTCAGATGATAACAGAGACAGGTGATCATCCTCTCTTAGGGATAGGACATTCCAGGCACCCACCCGAAGGGACCGCCTCAGGTTAACCCAAGGAGACCGCCGTCTGGTGGACGACACCTCAGCACCACTCCGACACACTCTCCCGCAATCTGACCCAGCGATGTTACCCCGTGGTTTCCCTCCGATCAAAGATTGGGGGTCCCGAAGGCTTTGCCCCAATCCCGTCATCCGGTGAGCTGCCCTGCGAAGGGAAGCTGCACAGGAGGTACTCCCACGGAGTGGGTTTTCAGATTTTTTTTGCGGTTTTACGTTTTGCGGAATGAAGGGTTTTACGGTGGCTGGAGTGCAAATCCTGCCACCAACCTCCTAATAAGAAGTAAGCCAACTGCAGGAGGACGTCCGCAGACACAGTTGGGCACTAGATATGGATGGCCGTTGGCTCACAAGGAGCTCCTCCGCCCTTTGACAGGTTTTGTTTTTAATCCTGCTGGGTGTCCATATCCAAACACCTTCCTCACCAGAGAACCTGGTGGGGGAGACGGTTTAGTCACCGACAACCCGACCATGGAACAGGTTCGTACAGGTTTACATGGTACCTGTAGCAGGTCACAAATCGAACCTGACCTGACATAATTAACAAACTGCTACGAATACTGAATAATTGGTAATACAGTGTTGAAAGCATATCAAATGCTTAAGCACATCATCAATCAGATCGAGACATAGACATCAAATGGCACCACAGCCGACTCCGCTCATGAGAAGGCCGACTGCCTCAATTCTGTGTTTGCTTCCAAATCTTGTCCCAAACCCCACATTCTCGGAACCCATCCTTCCCATCAAAAGCAACTGCTCATGGATGCTGTCTTTTTCACCTGAGAAGGTGGAGAAGGTTCTTTCAACCCCCAACTTTGACTCCGCCACTGCACTGGACGCCGTCAGCTCACATGTCTTAAAAACCTGCTCTGCTGCTCTTGCACATCCTATCTCTGCCCTTTTCACCCTGAAATTTGCAATGTGTCATCTATGTGCTTGGAAATCTGCAACATTACTGCACTATATCTCTAGCTGCCAAAACTGATCCCTTCAACTTCAAACCTTACTCACTTGCAATCATCAGCAAGGTCAATCAATCATTGCAGTTGACATGTAATCCTTCCTTTTCTCCAACAACTTCATCTCAGATCAACAATTTGATTTCAGATCAGGTCACTCAACCTTGGACCTGCTGCCTTAACTCACCGGACAATGGATGGAGGCCCTTAATGTCAGACATGAGATCAGGGCAGTCTCTTTGGATATATCTCGTGCTTTTCACACAGTCTGGCATCGTGCCTTACCATCCAAACTCTGTTTACGCCATTCAAGGTCAACTCCACAGATGTCTTCCTCCACTCTCGGAGCCAAAGTGTGGCTCTCAACATAAACCTGCATCTGCGGGCCCACATTTCTCCTCGTTACCTTCACGTGCAGGCCCTTCTTTCACTGCATGTGCATTCTGTCATCGCCTGCATCTGTGGGCCTTTCGTTGCCTGCATCTTCTGGCCTCTCATCGCCTGCATCTGCGGGTCTCTCGTCGCCTGCATCGGCGGGTCTCTCGTCGCCTGCATCGGCGGGTCTCTCGTCGCCTGCATCTGCGGGTCTCTCGTCGCCTGCATCTGCGGGTCTCTCGTCACCTGCATCTGCTGGCCTCTCGTCGCCTGCATTTGCGGGTCTCTCGTCGCCTGCATCTGCGGGCCTCACGTCGCTTGCCTCTGCGGGCCTCTCGTCACCTGCATCTGTTTGCCTCTCATCGCCTGCATCTGCAGGTCTCTCGTCGCCTGCATCTGCGGGTCTCTCGTCGTCTGCATCTGCTGGCCTCTCGTCACCTGCATTTGCGGGTCTCTCGTCGCCTGCATCTGCGGGCCTCACGTCGCTTGCCTCTGCGGGCCTCTCGTTGCGTGCATCTGCGGGCCTCTCGTCGCCTGCCTCTGCTGGTCTCTCGTTGCCTACATCTGCAGGCCCTCGTCGCCTGCATCTGCGGGCCCTTGTCGCCTGCATCTGCGGGCCCTCGTCACCTGCATTTGCGAGTCTCTCGTCGCCCTCATCTGCGGGCCTCTCATCGCCTGCATCTGCTGGCCTCTCATCGCCTGCATCTGCAGGTCTCTCGTCGCCTGCATCTGCGGGCCTTCATCGCCTGCATCTGCGGGCCTTTGTCGCCAGCATCTGCCGGCCCTCGTCACCTGCATCTGTGGTCCCTCGTCGCCTTCATATGCGGGCCTTCGTCACCTGCATCTGCGGGCCTTTATCGCCTGAATCTGTGGGCCTCTCGTCGCCTGAATCTGCGGGCCTCTCGTCAACTGAATCTGCGGGCCTCTTGTCGCCTGAATCTGCGGGCCTCTCGTCGCCTGAATCTGCGGGCCTCTCGTCGCCTGAATCTGCGGGCCTCTTGGCACCTGAATCTGTGGGCCTCTTATCGCCTGAATCTGCGGGCCTCTCGTCGCCTGCATCTGCGGGCCTCTCGTCGCCTGAATTGGCGGGTTTCTCGTTGCCTGAATATGCGTGCCTCTCTGTACTTGCATCTGCTGGTCTCTCGTCGTCTGTGATATTTCCAAGATATGCGACAAATAAGAGTCAAAAGAGAAGTGTTTATGCGGATACTTATTTTACATTTTTATGATTTCCCTCTCCAGAGGAGTGGGTGTGACATTTTCGGTCGTTTGTCTGTTTATTTATCTGTTTGTTTTTCTGTCCATCGAAAGCACAGATCAATTGGAAAATGAGTACTTTGATAACTTGTGGACCAGAAAACCACATAAAGAAGTCCTGGTGAGGGTCTTTACTCATTGATTGCTCTTTCGAGTTGTCAGTATTTTTGAAATGAAAGAAATGTGTTTGTCTAAAATGTTTGAGCAAAAGTTTGTTGGGGTTATTATTTGATAATACTTGCGGTTATACTCTAATTTTCCTTTGGGTGTTAATTAATTTGAGGGCATTCGTGGACACCAAGTCGATTCTGCAGTGCGTCCCACCATTGCCCCGCTCAGTTTCTTGGCACCCTCTCTGCTAAGTGTCCCAATGTCTGGGAGAATCCTGATGGGCTGAATGTTCTTTGTCTCCCTTTCCCTCTGTCACTCATTTGCAATTACAAGACGCCGCCATCTGGCTGCCGAGAGCCTGACTCTCTACATGTTGTGCACCTGGCTTTCTGGTGCTCACCTTGGCAACTGCTTGCCTTCTGTGGACCCAGTGCCACCGTCCGACTCGGTCCCATTTCACCTGAACCAGGACCGTGCGGTCATGATTGCCAGGACGCACCTCGACTCCCTCAAGAGGCCTGGGAGTTAGCCATCCCGGGCCCAAGGAATGACCTTAGATGAGTCTCAAAGTATGATGGCTGCTTGAACACCCTGCCAGTCGGCTTGAGTTAAATGCCAGACTCGACGGCGTTGAAGTGGTTCTCTGATAAAAGCCAGAGAGATGTCCACTTTGACAAGCAGATAGTCAGAAGAACCGATTGGAGTGGAGGAAGAACAGCAGAAATTTTCTGGGAAACTTGTCAAAATCAGATTCTGAAGAGACAGAGTACCATTGGTTGAGATCTGGGTCGGAAAATTGACCGATTGAGTCAGTCCCAATGAGTCGCAGAAATCTTTTGCGAAACTGCCATGACAGGAGTTAGAGGTACCCACACCCAGCCCCCTGGCCTGATGACAATTGAAGTCACCACATATGAGGAAGAGAGAGAGAGAGTTTGGATGAGAGGATAGAAGTTAGTCCATGTTTTTGGATAGTGAGGTGAAAATGGAGTCATCACTGTTTGGTGGATGGTACAGTACACATATAAGCATGAGGTGGCGGTGTAGGGGAAGTCGTAGCCAGAGGTATTCCTGGGCGTGTGGGGGGAGAGTGGGCAGTGCATGGTGAGTGAGGAATAGAGTGTTTGAGGAAGAGAAAAACTCATCCACCAGCGTGGGGCTCAGGTTTGTCATACTGGAGGAGGGAATAACCAGGGAGAGATACTTGGGAGTCAGAGATGTCTTGAGGGAGGAAAGTTTCTGTTTGGCAGATTATGTCTGGTTTGTCTGTTTGGAAAGATCTGTAAGGAGAGTTCTGCATGGAAAGATCTGCAAGCATCCTGAATGGAAAGATCTGTAAGGTTTGAGCCAAGGCCCCTGAAATTTGAAATCCACACTGTTATTGAAGAGGGAGGGGAGGAGGCTCTGGCTGCTTGGGAGAGGAGTGGGGAGGGGGAGGGGAGGATGGAGGGGGAGGTAAGGAGAGTTGTTGAAAGAGTGTGGGGGTTTCAGAATAGCTCGGGAAGGAGGCTGGATGAGGAGAAAAGGCTCTGTGGTGCTGGGGGAGAGGGGGGGCAAGAGAAGGGGCAGAAGACAGTTGAGTATTTGAAGTGGTGCAGTGATGAGATGGAGGTGAGAGGGCAGTGGAAGGAGTCAGCTTTGTGGATGTGAGGGGGGGTAACTTTGAGAAGGGTGTGTGAGGGGGGTGAATGGTGCGAGAAGCATGAGTGGGGAGAGTTTTTGAGAAAGGTGAGAGGGAGGCTTGGAGGGAGAAGAATGTGATGGTTGCTGTGAGAGGGGTGAATATGCACTGAAGTTGGAAAAAAAGAATGGTTGATGGAAAGCGAACATTTCCAGCAAACTGGGGTTATTAAAGGTTTTAGGTCAGAGATGCGATTAAAGACGTTTCTTGATGGATGAAATAAAGGGGAATTAAGAGAAGAAACGCTGTCACAGTTGGATTTTTTTCTGCAAGGTGTGACGGAAAGGTCGAATTGAGAGCGGTCTGTTGAAATAGAAAGAGTCGTACGTAATGACACAATAATGAGAACCACACTTGTGAAAGAGGAAGATGAAGCATTGTCGGGGATCGTTTTTAGGGTACCCAGTCAAATGGACTGGGTAACCTTTTCTTTTTATCCCCCGCCGCGTGACGGAAGGGGGATATTGTTGTCACCCAGGGCGTCCGTCCGTCCGTCCGGGCGTCAACATTTATAGTTGTGAGTGCGATAACTCTGTTTGCCATATCGATTTGAAATTTGGGTCACACAGGAACCACCTGAAAAGGAAGAACCCTTTTGATTTTGGGCGTGGCCGGATCCAAGAGGACGACTGGGGCGCCATCTTGAAAAAAACGTTTTTTGTAATAAATGGAAAACCGCTTCTCTGATTTCAATTATTTTCGGTTACTACGTTCCTCACCCCTGGGGAACTTTTTCGAGATGATGACCAAATGGTGTCTTGTTTCCAATTCAGCTGCCTCATTATCTGGAATATGTGTGACCTTTTTCATTCAATGGTGGGGGATTCCCCATCTCTGATGGTATATTTTTAATAATGTGGTGGTGAAGCGTTTTTAATAATGTGGTGGTGAAGTGTTTTTAATAATGTGGTGGTGAAGTGTTTTTAATAACATGGTGGTTACGTGGAGTTGAAGTGTTTTTAATAATGTGGTGGTGAAGTGTTTTTAATAATGTGGTGGTGATGTGTTTTGAATAACATGGTGGTTACATGGAGGTGAAGTGTTTTTAATAATGTGGTGGTGAAGACTTTTTAATAATGTGGTGGTGAAGTGTTTTTAATAATGTGGTGGTGAAGTGTTTTTAATAATGTGGTGGTTCAGTGTTTTTAAGAAGGTGCTGGTGAAGTGTTTTTATCCCCCGCCGCACGGCAGAAGGGGGATATTGTTGTCACCCAGGGCGTCCGGCTGTCCGTCCGTGCGTCAACATTTATAGCTGTGAGTGCGATAACTCATAAACTGTTTGCCATATCGATTTGAAATTTGGGTCACACATGAACCACCTGAAAAGTAAGAACCCTATAGATTTTGGGCATGGCCGGATCCAAGACGGCCGACTGTGGCGGCCATCTTGAAAAAAATGTTTTTTGTAATAAATGGAAAACCGCTTATCTGATTTCAATTATTTCAGGTTACTACGTTCCTCACCCCTGGCGAACGTTTTTGAGATGATGACCAAATGGTGTCTTGTTTCCAATTCACCTCCCTCATTATCTGGAATATGTATGACCTTTTTCATTCAATGGCAGGGGATTCCCCATCTCTGATGGTATATTTAATAATGTGGTGGTGAAGTGTTTTTTATCATGTGCTGGTGAAGAGTTTTTAATAATGTGGTGGTGAAGTGTTTTTATCCTCTGCCGCGTGGTGGAAGGGGGATATTGTTGTCACCAAGGTTGTGCGGCTGTCCGTCCATCCATCCGGGCGTCAACATTTATAGCTTTGAGTGCGATAACTCATAAACTGTTCGCCATATCGATTTGAAATTTGGGTCACACATGTACCACCTGAAAAGGAAGAACCCTATTGATTTTGGGCGTGGCCGGATCCAAGATGGCCGACTGGGCGGCCATCTTAAAAAAATGTGTTTTGTAATAAGTGTAAAACTGCTTATCTGATTTCAATTATTTTTGGTTACTACGTTCCTCACCCCTGGGGAACTTTTTTGAGATGATGACCAAATGGTGCCTTGTTTCCAATTCACCTCCCTCGTTATCTGGAATATGTATGACCTTTTTCATTCAATAGCGGGGAATTCCCCATCTCTGATGGTATATTTTTAAATTATTATTGTTATTATTATCACTATTATTATTTTTTGTGAGAGTTTTCATCACAAAAGGTAATGGAAAGGTTGTAGAAAAAATCGTGAGGTGAATGGTGAATTTGGATCGGTAATCGTCGAGGGTGGAAACGGATCACGTGGTTACGGGAGAAGAATGTGGCTCCGGGAGGTGAATCGCAAAAGTGAATTCATTATTTAACTTTTGGTAACTTCGAGTTCCCTTCGACACAGACTTGTTTATGTTGTTCATGTCGCCCTGCATTCCATTCAGTAACTTTTCTGCCCTGTCCATTGGAGCTTAGACGTTCCCAAAGCAGTTTTCTTTCAATCCTCTGATTTTGTTTTGATTCTTGTGTTCGTGTTCTTTTTCAGGGCAAGAGCTGGACTTTATCACATTTAATCTCGTAATTTAAATCAGAGGTTGAAGCTGTCAGATGTTGGTTTTTAAAAATTGGTGCAATCACGTGATCACTGAAGACGTTGATTTGAATTCAGCGTCCAATCAGGAACGCACACCTTGCGTCACAACTTGTCCATCAAATCTCGCGTTACTTGAAAAACGGTTGTGATGTGAACTGATTCTGGTTCAAATATCGCGAGACGAGGGGGGGGGGGGTTCAATGAGAGGTTTATGCGATTCTTTCGTACGAAGCAAAACATTCTTTTAACTCGTTCGCTTTGCTTCAATTTGCAGTAGGATTGGCGGTTTACGCTCTTTGTTGCCCCCAAACTTTTCCTTCGGTTTTTTTTTTTTTGGCCTGAAAAGTGGCGGAACCGACCCCTTCAACCCTCTCCCCGAATCTCTGATGGTTGGTATAACCTTTGTGACATCATTTGTTGATGCTTGTTTGCTTTGTTGCTAATGGAGACAAACGGCATTGCTCTCTTTTATTGAGAGGGGAGAAAAGAGCATCATTTCTGTTTCGTTTCTCCACAATGGTGTCGTGTTTTCTGCGGCTCTGTGGAAATCATATTTTTTTTACCCTTTTGAGATGGCAAGACGACATTAATATCGTCGAGCAAACAGCAAGTCCTTTATTTTATTAGTTTAGAGTTATTTCATGAGATTTGTTTCAGTTTGACATGAGGAATATTTCCAAATGTCCATCATTTATCATTTCAATGATAGTAAATACTCGCGTGTAAAATTGTATTAACTAATGCAACGACGTTTATGAAGGGTGAACGAACAGAAGATTTGGGGCACTTGTACTGCCCACCTCAAAATGGTGGTGCAACAACAGGTGGTGGAGGTTCAATTTGTCCAAATGGAGGGCAAAATATCCTGATGGTGAAATAAAATTTGGCATCACGATTATTCACGTTTATTATGATTCATCAACCCCTTGGGCACAAACCTCTCTTCCCGTTACCCCCTCTCTCCGCCTCTCTCCCACTCTCTCCCACCTCCCTCCCCCTCTCCCCTCCCCTCTACCCTCTCCCACCCCTCCTCTCCCCTCTCCCACCCCTCCTCTCCCACCCCTCCTCTCCCCTCTCTTTATGTCCATACTACATCCTTTTGTGTGGACTTTCAAACTCAATGAATTATGTCATCGAGTCACTGATAGTTAAAATTAAGGTTATTTTGCACCTCTTTGAAACATATTCGTAAACGTTTTGTTTAATTTGCAATGCTGAAGGTGGATTTTTTTCCTTAATTGATGATTAACACTGCATCCTTTGTTCAAAGACTTCCGGTACAGATACTGTTATTAATAACGCTGACTTGGTTTGTTCATCTTTGTGATAATTTTCATACTGTCACAGTACAGAGCGTCGGTGAAGCCGAAGCAGCTTCCTGACGAAGGGTTGTACTGGGTGCACGCCATTGTCTTCCCAGGAGTCGTTTGGGCTTTGTAATTTGGCCACGATGGTGCCGATAACTTACCTACTCCAGGCGTAGGACACCGTGGCCATCTTTAAAGTCCACCAACTGTCATGTTGATAGATCGAACACACAGTTTAACGTCCATCAGAGGTTTGGCACACAAATTGATTAATCACCCCACCTATTAAACACCTGGATGACAGTTTATTGCTGGGCCAAGATTCAAACCCAGGTAAGACAAGAGCTGAGCTAAAAGGATGGCTCAAGGTATGCACACTTGCCTCTAGGCTATCTTTACGCTCTGTTAATAAATAAATTGCAATTTCATGATGTATTTATATGTTTACCAGTTGGGCATGCTTGCACACTGCAAGCAATGACTCGAGTGAATCCTTAAGTGCAGACATAATCAATGCAAGCTTTATATATTTGATGAAGTGGATTGTGTGAGAGATTTATATTGAAGAGAAAGAGGCTACAATAACATGCATGCAAAAAGACAAAAGAAAGATGTTGCATATTCATAATTATCTTGATCAATGAGCAAAAAAAATTGCGTCATGTGACCCAAACTGCAATGTAATTGAATATTCAAGTGTGCTATCATTACCAAGATTACTTAATAATTAACAAACTGCAACGAATACTGAATAATTGGTAATACAGTGTTGAAAGCATATCAAATGCTGAAGCACATCATCAATTAGATCGAGACATAGACCTCAAATGGCACCACAGCCGACTCCGCTCATGAGAAGGCCGAATGCTTCAATTCTGTGTTTGCTTCCAAATCTTGTCCCAAACCCCACATTCTCGGAACCCATCCTTCCCCATCAAAAGCAACTGCTGATGGATGCTGTCTTTTGCACCTGAGAAGGTGGAGAAGGTTCTTTCAACCCCCGACTCTGACTCGTGAGCTGACGGCGTCCAGTGCAATGTCTTAAAAACCTGCTCTGCTGCTCTTGCACATCCTCTCTCTGCCCTTTCCACCCTGAAATTTGCAATGTGTCATCTATGTGCTTGGAAATCTGCAACATTACTGCACTATATCTACAGTATACGTGTAAAAACTGATCCCTTCAACTTCAAACCTTACTCACTTACAATCATCAGCAAGGTCAATCAATCATTGCAGTTGACATGTAATCTTTCCTTTTCTCCAACAACTTCATCTCAGATCAACAATTTCATTTCAGACCAGGTCACTCCACCTTCGACCTGCTGCCTGAACTCACCGGACAATGGATGGAGGCCCTTAATGTCAGACATGAGATCAGGGCAGTCTCTCTGGATATCTCTCATGCTTTTCACACAGTCTGGCATCGTGCCTTACTATCCAAACTCTGTTTACGCCATCCAAGGTCAACTCCACATCTGTCTTCCTCCACGCTCGGAGCCACAGTGTGGCTCTCAACATAATCCTGCATCTGCGGCCCCACATTTCTCCTCATTACCTTCACGTGCAGGCCCTTCTTTCAATGCACGTGCAGTCTGTCATCGCCTGCATCTGTGGGCCTCTCGTCGCCTGCATCTGCGGGCGTCTCGTCACCTGCATCTGCGGGCCTCTCGTCGCCTGCATCTGCGGGCCTCTCCTCGCCTGCATCTGAGGGCCTCTCGTCGCCTGCATCTGCGGGCCTCTCGTCGCCTGCATCTGCTGGCCTCTCGTCGCCTGCATCTGCTGGCCTCTTGTCGCATGAATATGAGGGCCTCTCGTCACCTGAATCTGCGGGCTTCTCGTCGCCTGCATCTGCGGGCCTCTCGTCACCTGCACGTGCGGACCTCTTGTCAACCGATCCTGCGGCCTCTCGTCGCCGAACCTGCGGGCCTCTCGTCGCCCGCACGTGCGGGCCTTTAGTCGCATGCATGTGCAGGCCTTTCATCGCCTGCACTTGTGGGCCTCTCGTCGCCTGCACGTGCGGGCCTCTTGTCGCCCTCACGTGCGGGACTCTCGTCGCCTCTAACATGCGGGCCTCTCGTCGCCTGCATCTGCGGGCCTCTCGTCGCCTGCCTCTGCGGGCCTCTCGTCGCCTGCATCTGCGGGCCTTTCGTCGCCTGCACCTGTGGGCCTCTCATCACCTGCATGTGTGGGCCTCTGGTCGCCTGCACGTTTGGGCCTCTCGTTGCCAGCACGTGCTGGCCTCTCATTTGCCCGCACGTGCAGGCATCTCATCACCTGCATCTACCGGTGTGTCTCGTCACCTGCATCTGCGGGCCTCTCGTCACCAACATCTGCTGGCCTCTCGTCGCCTGCATCTGCGGGCCTCTCGTCGCCTGCAACTGCTGGCCTCTCGTCGCCTGCATCTGTGGACCTCTCGTCGCCTGCATCTGCGGGCCTCTCGTCGCCTACATCTGCTGGCCTCTCGTTTGCCTGCATCTGCTGCCCTCTCGTCGCCTACATCTGTGGACATCTCGTCGCCTGAATTTGTGGGCCTCTCGTCGCCAGAATTTGCGGGCCTCTCGTCGCCTGCATCTGCGGGCCTCTCTTCGCCTGCATCTGCGGGCTTCTTATGCTCGTCCACGATAGAAAAACTCATGTGACCGAATCGGCTATTCGGTGAGCATGGCCCTGTGTATAGAGCGCGTGAGCTCCACAGCCCGCAACGGGTGCGTTTTCGCCCGGCCAAGGGAATTGTTTCCCGAGGGTCCGGGGAGTTCCGCCATGGCCTCGCCTCCTGTGCACTCTCCACCTCCACCCTAATGGATCCCAAAGTTTTACAATCACAGGTCGAGATTTCGCAAATCACCCAAACGTCGCATCTCTACTCGGCTACGACGTCCGTATCCACTGACGGTACCCACGTCGATTTCCGCCTTGAGGGGGCTTGATCAGAAGTACCCCAGGCCTTCAAATGCAGACCTATTTTATTCGGGGTCAAGACGTTGGCAGTTCCACTGTGCCTTCCCATGAGAATAATCATTTGTGACCAGGCATTAATGACTGGCTACTTCCGATCCGTCCTGCAAGATGAACCACATGGTGAAAACTTCGGCTGGGTGGATCACACACACCTTGCATACCGGATGATGCAAGGCCCTTCCTATCCCTCTCTCTGACTTTCTGTCGACATCAATGACGCAACCTCACTGGTGAATCAGCATCACTCTACCTCCCAAATTACCTTTCACCAACCTACTCATTAACCATAGTTTGCAGGGATCAAAGCTCGGGGCTGACCACAACGATTGGTTTGTGTCATATGTGGTGTGCGCCCTGTGTCATCTCCTCCCCACCATCATCTGAGGCCCGACTTCTCCACGCCCACCCTATTCTTTCCTGCAAGGATCTTCAATCATTGACTGATCCTTTGAGTTCTGTATTTTTTTTAAAATCATGAAAATGTGTTTATCCAACCTGCTTTTGCAAAATTTGTTGGGGTTATTATTTGGAAATATTTCAGGTTCCACTGTCATGTTCCTTTGAGTGTCAATCAATGCAATGTGCCATTTTCAATTTCTCCTCAATCCTCTTAAAATTTGGAAAATAATGTTATTTCTTTTTCAAAATTGATTTGTCATTTTAATTTAAAATGGACATCCTTATTTCATATTTAGTCTTTTGCTGATTGTATTTGTTTTTGAACTTCGATGGGAAACGTGTTTAACCATGAGGCCAAAAAAAAAAAATGTTGCATTGGCGTAACGGGTCACTGAAAAATAGGGTAGGTCGGTCGGGATCCTTTTTTTTTTTTTTTTCCCTAATAAATCCCAAAATTTTTGTATAATAAATCCAAAAATTTCATAAATCCTAATAAATCCCTCCCAAAATCTCCCCCGGCTCGAGTACCACCCTTTTTGTCGGCGGGTTCTGTCCGAAACACTTCCGGGTTTTTGCGATCGCAATCTCAATCAACAAGATACTTGAAATCGATAGCAAAAAAACAAAAAAAAAAACGTAGGGTCGGCGCAATTTTTAGGGTCGGGCGGGTTACGCCAATGCAACATTTTTTTTTTTTGGCCTTATGCTTGAGAAATAGTATGTTGGGGTTATTGTGGGAGTCGATTGAAGTTGATTATTTGATGCTGCTTTGGTGATGAATCAATGCCACGTAACATTTTCAATCATGACTCAATATTCTGTTTATGGAAGATAGTTTCGATTTAATAACATAATACTTGTGTACGGTTATAAACAATGTGGCACGGAAAGAGTAAAAAACCTCAACATTTACGTGTTCTTCACGATCATTGTTTTGACAATTGTCTTGATTTGTTTTTGAATTGAAATCATCCACCGCAATGTAAGCCATCTATTATTCTCGGAAATGAGCTTCACCAATCTGAATATGAATGATTATGAAGAAGCTCAAGAATAAATTTGCAGTTTTATTTGTTTTGCACGTGAAGATTGTTTAACAGTGAAAAACAAGTGGCAACGCTAACTGAATGCTTGGACTCTGAAGAGCACATCAGGAAGCAGAAATTCTTCACCTTATTCGGTACAAGGTTGGTGAAAAATCCTCACTCATTTCCTGTGTTGGTGAAGTGGAGATGGAAATCACAATGGATGTCCATCACTTTGACGGGCGGGGATGGGGCCCGTCAATTTTTCCCTTTGATGGCATGGTGTTGGATGGTTTATCTTGTTTTTATTTATCATGTTTTACATTCATCAGGAGATATAAATTTGTGTCTGTTGATTGTCACAGGAAGTTCCATTTTACGTGTTGTACTGATTTTCTGTCATTCATTAACAATGACATTTTATGAGAAGCTGCGTCTTGCAACTCACATGGGTAATATTCCAGTATTTATGTCGGTGCAAGTCACATGATATTTTTGAAATGTTGGCTTCACATTGCTTTTGATATTTCCAAGATATGTGACAAATAAGATTCAAAAGAGAAGTGTTTATGTGGCTTCGTTTATGCCGAGGGCTTCGTGCTTTGGTCAGGGCCCTTCGGGGTGGGTTTGGGTCCTCCGGGGCCCGTCCTCTCACGTCGGGTACCCGGCCGCGCGCGCGTCTTCCTCACGCGTGCCGTTTCGCGCGTTGGCGGTGCGGTCCCCGGTGCTCGGGGTCTGCGGCGAGGGTCACAATCCCACCCGACCCGTCTTGAAACACGGACCAAGGAGTCTAACACGTGCGCGAGTCGAAGGGCTCGAACGAAACCCCGGAGGTGCAATGAAAGTGTGCAGTGCGCGTGCCGTCGGGTCAAGGCGTCCCATCCGCTCGCCGGCCGGGTCGGGCGGTGCAGGTGCGGGTGCGAGCGCGATGCTCCTCGGGTCCGGTGGCTTTGTGCCTCCTCTTCCTGTGGGCATCCTCTCGTCTCGTCTCGTGCTGTTTCGGCCCGAACCGCCGGCAAGCGGTGAGGGTGCCCCTCGTGCTCGCGCGCGAAACCGTCGGGCGGGATCCTCGCCACCGTGGCAGGGGCGAGGCGCACCGCCGGCCCGTCCTGCGCTCTCCGTCCGGCGCGAGCCCGCGGAGGCGGACGGAGCCCTAGCGTACTTCTGTTGAGACAACGTTGCTCCGCTGATTGAGATCGAGCGCTGTCCACACGTATGGTCTTGGTAGAGAAGAGCTTTAATTCACACCAAACATGTATACATGGAGAGATATAGAGAGACACAGAATACCCACAGTAGTCCAGCTAATTCTAACTCTGCTGGCTTGGCACTCTGGCTTGCCTTATATACAATTTGTCCTGCCCCTTGTGGGACCATCTGGTTTCAAGATTGGCCCAGCTCCCATCACTACTTTCTATTGAGACTTTGTTTCCCAAAGATCAATTTCCTCCAAGGGGTAAAAGCCAGGTGCTGATTTCCTCCCTTTGGGCTCTAAAAGCCATCTGGTTTGGTCATTATCCGGCCAGGGAGTCAAGAAGACGGATTACTTTTTGAGAGCCTTTACCTTGCTTTCCTTATTCCACTCCTTGGAAAGTGGAAGCAGCTGTTGTGCTGTGTCAAATGGCACTGATTTACAATCGAGTTTCCTTCGGCTCGAGGCTTGTTTATGACCAAGCTTACTTGGCTCAAGGTTGATTTACGATCGGGCTTCTCTTGGCTCAAGGTTTTTACAAGGGTAATAAAAGCCAGTTGCTCAGCCGTGTCACAAAGAAAGAGACTACATGCTTTGGCTTTTAACACAGCCAAGAACTGCAGCTGTTAAGAGTGCTCTATAATGAATGCCTTTGGCTCTTTCTTTCACTTTTGATTGTTAAAAAGTAATTCTGCTAACAAATGGCTATTCTCAGCTTGGGAGAGATGCAATCTCTCAACACTTCTTGGTACCCGAAAGATGGTGAGCTACGCCCGGGTAGGGCGAAGAGAGGGGAAACCCTGGTGGAGGCCCGCAGTGGTTCTGACGTGCAAATCGATTGTATGACCCGGGCGTAGGGGCGAAAGACCAATCGAACCATCTTGTAGCTGGTTCCCTCTGAAGCTTCCCTCAGGAGAGCTGGAGCTCTCGCTGGATGCGCAGTTTTATCCGGGAAAGCGACTGACGAGAGGCATTGGGGCCGAAACGGCTTCAACCTATTCTCAAACTTTGAATGTGGAAGACGCCCAGCTCGCAGCTTCGGAGCCGGGCGCGCGTCGCGCGCCGTGCGCTCAGCGCGTGGGCGAAGAATGCGAGCTATCCAGTGGGCCACTTTTGGGAAGCGGAACTGGCGCTGTGGGATGAACCGAATGCCGGGTTAAGGCGCCGAACGCGGACGCTCATCGGAGCTCTGGCAAAAGGTGTTGGTTGGTCGAGACAGCAGGGCGGTTGCCATGGGAGTCAGAATCCGCGAAGGAGTGTGTAACGACTAACCTGCCGAATCAACTGGCCCTGAAAATGAATGGCGCTCAAGCGTCGGTCCTATACCCAGCCGTCGCCGGCGATGTACCGTTCCTTCGCGCAGCGCACGGTCCGTGCGCTTCGCCACGTCAAGTAGGAGGGCCGCCACGGTGGCGCTGAAGCCTTGGGCGTGGGCCCGGGCGGAGCCGCCGCGGGTGCAGATCTTGGTGGTGGTAGCAAATATTCAAACGAGAGACTTTGAAGGCCGAGGTGGAGAAGGGTTCCATGTGAACAGCGCTTGGACATGGGTGAGTCGGTCCTAATAGACGGGCGAAGGCCTTGCGGACGATGTTGGGCGATGGGCTCCCATCCGCCCCGTTGCGAGCGAAAGGGAATCGGGCTCAGATCCCCGAACCCAGAGTGCGGAGAAAGGTCGGGGGATGGTTCGCGTGCTTGCAGTTTGTGCTCGTCGTGGCTGCCCAACGTTGCGGTAACGCAAAGCACGCCTGGAGACGGCGGCGGGGTTGCTGGGAAGAGTTTTCTTTTCTTCGTAAAGGGACGGGCGCCCTGGAATGGGTTTGACCCGAGATAGGGGCCTGCGCCCTGCAGAGCCTAGCGGCTCCTGCGGCGTCCGGCGGGCCCTCGCCGCCCCTTAAAAATCCGAGTGCGATGACTGAATCTCGCTCTGGGCCGTACCCATATCCACAGCAGGTCTCCAAGGTGAACAGCCTCTGGTGCGATGGAACAATGTGGGTAAGGGAAGTCGGCAAGCCAGATCCGTAACTTCGAGACAAGGATTGGCTCTGACGGCTGGGTCGGTCGAGCCGGGGCGCGAAGCGGTGTACGGGAACGTGCTCGCGGTCGGGCGAGCCTCCGTTTCCTGGGGCCGCGAGGCTCCCGGCCCGTCGCTCGATCCGCCGGCGCCACGCGGCGTGGCGTCGCGTTCTACCGCCGGCGTAGGCGGTGCGTTCGGCCGCGCCGTTCGCTGCTGCCGTCCGGGGAGGTGTGTGCAGGGTGCCGGTCGGGGCCGTCCCTCCCCACCCCTCGCTAAGGGAGTCTTTCCTCTACCGTTGTCGAGCGATCTGCGTGGCGCGCGGCGACCCGCGTTTTGCGGTCACATTTCCTTCGCTTTCTCCCCCCCCCTCCTTCGCGGGGGTGCGGGAGGTTCGCGTCGTCCGCGCGTCCCGTAGGGAGTCAAACGTGCGGCTGCGGAGTGGGGAGCGTCTCGGCGTGGGGCGGCCGAGATGCTTCGGCCAGTCCCGTCGCCGTCCCGGGCGCCATCGCGTGTCGGTGCGCGCCATCGATCCCCGCCTTCGTGCCGGTGGGCCCGTGCCCTCTCGCGGGGCATCGGCATCGGGCCTCCTGGGCCGTATCGGCCCGGCGGCGGTCTCGGACTGTGAGGGACTCTGTTGCGAACGTGAGCCATTGCCTCCCCGTGGAGCGCTCCAGCTGCTGCGTGCGCGCAGTCTGCCCGGACCCGCCGCGTCCCGCGGCCTCTTCCGAGCCTCCCGAAGTTCGGTTGTTGGGCAAAGATGCGATGGTGCGAGGCTCGGGTGAGCGCGAGCCTCGGCCGGCGCCCGACAGTCACCTGAGAACCGGTGCGGACAAGGGGATTCCGACTGTTTATTTAAAACAGAGCATCGCGATGGCCGGCAATCGAGTGTGGACACGATGTGATTTCTGCCCAGTGCTCTAAATGTCAAAGTGATGAGATTCACTGACGCGCGGGTAAACGGCGGGAGTAACTCTCTTATGGGGTCACCAAACAGAACTGGGGCAAGCCCAACTGGGTCGCCAAATGCCTCGTCATCTCACTAGTGACGCTTGAATGGATGAACGAGATTCCCACTGTCCCGATATACTATCCAGCGAAACCACAGCCAAGGGAACGGGCTTGGCGGAATCAGCAGGGAAAGAAGACCCTTTTGAGCTTGACTCTCGCCCGATTCTGTGAAGGGACTTGAGAGGCGCAGAATATGTGGGAGGCCCGCCAGGGCTCACGTGGTCTGACCCCGTGAGGGGCGCAGGGCGAACGTTGTCGCAGACGCGGAGCCGCCGGTGAAATACCACTACTCTTACCGTTCCTGTACTAACCCGTTGAGACGGGGAGTGCGGGCCCCCCGGTCGGGGGGGTCCCGCGTTTCAGGTGCGAAGCCCAAGGTTTGGTCGGCGTGGCACGCCTTCGCATGCCTCGTGTGCGTGTCGCGCGCACTCGCCGGCGAGCGGCTCGGGCGACCCGCTCCGGGGACAGTTCCGGGCGGGAGTTTGACTGGGGCGGTACGCCTGTCAAACAGTAACGCAGGTGTCCTCAGGCGAGCTCAGGGAGGATGGAAACCTCCCGCAGAGCAGAAGTGAAAAAGCTCGCTTGATTTTGATTTTCAGTATGAATACAGACCGTGAAAGCGTGGCCTCACGATCCTTTTGACTTTTTGGGTTTTAAGCAAGAGGTGTCAGAAAAGTTACCACAGGGATAACTGGCTTGTGGCGGCCAAGCGTCCATAGTGATGTCGCTTTTTGATCCTTCGATGTTGGCTCTTCCTATCATTGCGAAGCAGAATTCGCTAAGCGTTGAATTGTTCACCCACTAACAGGGAACGTGAGCTGGGTTTAGACCGTCGTGAGACAGGTGAGTTTTACCCTACTGATGCTTTTGTCGCCGGGACAGCAACCCCGCTCAGTACGAGAGGAACTGCGGGTTCAGACACTTGGCGCGTGCGTCTGGCTGAGCAGCCAGCGGCGCGAAGCTACCATCTGAGGGATTATGGCTGAACGCCTCTAAGTCAGAATCCCTCCTTGGGCACGGCAATACTGTTGCGCGTGGGGCTTCGGCCGGGACAGCGTATACGACTCTTGAGCCGGCGGTCCCCTCCGAATTTCGGAGGGCGACTTTCGGCGCGGTCCTCCGCACGGCATCGGTTTCGAGGTTCGCCCGATCAATCTTGCAGCGCGACCCTCTCCGAGCGCCGCTCGCACAGCACGACGGTGGGGCGCCATACGCCAAATGACTCGTAAACGACCTGGTTACGGCTCGGGGTGTCGTAAGGAACAGAGCAGCTTCGTCGCTGCGATCTATTGAAAGTCATCCTTCGAGCTAATGTTTCGTTCGAGCGATACACGGTGTAACGGTGTTACGCTGTAGTGCAATGCACTGTGTCACTGTGTTTCCTTCTGAGCAGCTGCTGACTGCAGAGGCTCGACCGGCGAACACCGAACGTCTCTAGGTTGCTGCGTGCGGTTGTTCTCGTGGCAGTTTGCAGTGTGCTCGATGTTGCATGACAAGTAATTTGGGACGGGGTCCTCCACAAGGTCCCCCGTCGCATGGGCGTGTGTCAAGTGTGTGCGGACGGACGGGGGCGCCAAGCACGTACGTTCACTCTCGAAATCAACAGGGTGAACGAAGGGAGAGGACAGCACACAGACAGCAGACAGCAGACAGGAGAGGGGTTTCCTCCACAAGGACCCTTCGTGATTCGTGACCATTCCGTCAAGATCACTGCCATTGCCCGGGACACTCGTGTGCAGTTGTACGCAGTCCGTCTCTGTGACAGTGACCTGAGAAGAGAAGCAAGGAGAGATGCTTCCTCCACAAGACCCTTCTTTCGTCACGGGTCCCTGAACACCGCCACCGCCACCGCCAGGAATACCAGAGTGAGTTGCGCGCCGTCCGTCTCTCTGACGGTGAACGGAGAGGAGAGGAGAGATCCTTCCTGCACAAACTCCCTTCTTCATTTGTCTGTCAACAGCGCCACCATCAAGGAATTCCAGGAGTTAGTTGCGCGTCATCTCTGACGGTGAACGGACAGGAGAGGAGAGATGAGATTGGATGAGATGAGATGAGATGACATGAGATCCTTCCTCCACACGTACCCTTCGTCACCCGTCCATCAACACCGCCACCGTCAATGAATACCATGAGTCAGTTGCACGCCCTCCGTTTCTCTGATGGTGACCTGAGGAGAGAAGAGACAAGTGGAGGTGTGTGTGTGTGTGTGTGTTTTGTGTGTGTGTCTTGTGTGTGTTGTATGTGTGAGCTGCTGCAGGCCTTCTCCGTGTGTGTTGTGTGAGCATCACCTGCATCTGTGGGACTTCGTGGATGGATCTGTGGTCCGTCGTCGCCTGCATCTGCGGGCCTTCTCCGCGTGCATCTGCGGGCATTCGTCGCCTGCATCTGAAGGCTCTCGTCGCCTGCATCTGCGGGCCTTCGTCACCGGTATCTGGTTTGTATAATATGTGGTGTGTGCCCAGTGTCTGCTCCTCCCTACTATCATCTTCGGCCCTACTTCTCCACACCACCCCGTTCTTTCCTGCAAGGGTCTTCAATCATTGATTGGTCCTTCTGAATCTGAATGTTTTTGAAATGATGAAAATGTGTTTATCCAATATGATTTTTCAAAATTTGTTGGGGTTATTATTTGAAAACATTTCAGGTTCCACTGTCATGTTACCTTGGGTGTCAATCTATGTAATGTGCCGTTTCAATTTCTTCTCAATTCTCTTTAATTTTGGAAAATCATATCATTTCTTTATCAAAATAGATTTGTTATTTTAATTTAACATGGACATCCTTATTTCATATTTAGTCTTTTGGTGATTGTATTTGTTTTTGAACTGAGATGGGAAATGTGTTTCACCATGATGCTTGATAAAAAGTATGTTGGGGTTATTTGTGGAATCGAATGAAGTTGATTCTTTGATGCTGTTTTGGTGTTTAATCAATGCCACGTGACATTTTCAATCATTACTCGATGTTCTGTTTTTGGAAGATAGTTTCGATGAAAAACATCACACTTGTGTACTGTTACAAACAATGTGGCATTATTATTGTAACAACCTCAACATTTACGTGTTCTTCACGATCATTGTTTTAACAAGTGTCTTGAAATTTTTTGAATTTGAAATCATCCACCACAATCTGAGACATCAATTATTTTCCGAATGAGCTTCACCAATCTGAATATGAATGAGAATGAAGAAGCTGAAGAATAAATTTACAGTTTTGTTTGCTGTACATGTGAAGATTGTTTAACAGTGAAAAACAAGTGGCAACGCAAACTGAATGCTTGGACTCTGAAGAGCACATCAGGAAGCAGAAATTCTTCACGTTATTAGGTTCAAGGTTGGTGAAAAATCCTCACTCATTTCCTGTGTTGGTGAAGTGGAGATGGAAATCACAATGGATGTCCATCACTTTCACGGGCGGGGATGGGACCCATCAATTTTTCCCATTGATGCCATGGTGTTGGATGGTTTATTTTCCTTCTTGTTTCACATTCATCAGGAGATTTTCATTTTTGTCTGTTGATTGTCACAGGAACTTCCAGTTTAAGTGTTGTATTGATTTTCTGTCATAAATTCACAACGACATTTTATGAGAAACTGCATCTTGCAACTCACATGAGAAATATTCCAGTACTTATGTCGGTGCAAGTCACATGATATTTTTGAAATGTTGTTTTATGATATTTCCAAGATATGTGACAAATAAGAGTCAAATGAGAAGTGTTTATGTTGATACTTATTTTACATTTTTATGATTTTCCTCTCCAGAGAAGTGGGTGTTACATTTTCGGTTGCTTGTCTGTTTGTTTTTCTGTCCATCGAAAGCACAGCTCAATTGGAATGTGAGTACTTTGATAACTTGTGGACCAGAAAACCACATAAAGAAGTCCTGGTGAGGGTCTTCACTCATTGATTGCTCTTTCTCGTTCTTTATGTTTTTGAAATGAAAGAAATGTGTTTGTCCAAGATGTTTGAGCAAAATTTGTTATGCTTGCTATTTGATAATATTTGCAGTTATACTATCATTTTCCTTTGGGTGTCAATGAATTTGAGGGCATTCGTGGACACTCGTTCGATCCTGCAGTGCGTCCCACCATTGCCCCGCTCAGTTTCTTGGCACCCTCAATACTAACTGTCCCAATGCCTCGGAGAATACTGGTCGGCCGGATTTTCTTTGTCTCCCTTTCTCTTTGTCACTCATTTGCAATTACCTGACGCCACCATCTCGCTTTAAGAGAGCCTGACTCTCTGTATGGTGTGGACCTGGCTTCCTGGTGCTCACCTTGGTAACTGTTTGCCTTCTGTGGACCCAGTGCCACTGTCCGACTCGGTCCCATTTCACCTGAACCAGGACCTTGCGGTCATGATTGCTGGGACACACCTCGACTCCCTCAAGAGGCCTGGGTGTCAGCCGTCCCAGGCCCAAGCAATGACCTTGGAACCCTGCTCACCATCGTTGGGAGGGCAGATCGAGAATGCATGCTGCCATTGAGGGTGCAACCGTGGGTAAAATCGATCGGTGAGACCGCCTCTGCTCAATACTGACTCCCATCGCACAGGTTGAAAGAAGTAGAATGATCCCGAGGGATCTCTGTGGATGTGGATAGTCACACGCAGGATCTCCAACAAAGCGGTGTGACTCCCCATTGCCATGACCCAACACCATGAGAGTTATTTCCGATTCCCTTTCCACAACCACCAGCCTTGGTCATCGTCCTCACTCCAACTTCAAAGGGGAAACACAAACACTCTAAAACGTCATGCTCGGCCACGAGAGAAAAACACATGGGAAACAATTGGCCATTCGGAGAGCATGGCCCTTTGAACAGGGCACGCGAGCTCCACATCCTGCAATGGGTGCATATTCGCCCTGCCAAGAGAATTGTTTCCCCAGGGTCCTGGGAGTTTTGCCGTGGCCTCGCCTCCCCTGCACGCTACACACCCACCCTCATGGATCACAAAGATTTGCAATCACCAGTCGAGATTTCGCAAATCGCCTAAACATCGAATCTCGACTCAGATACGACGTTCGTATCAACTGACGGTACCCATGTCGCTTTCCGCCTTGATGGGGCGTGGTCAGAAGTACCCCTGCCCTTCAAATACAGACCTAATTCATCACGACTCAAGACGTTGGCAGTTCCGCTGTGCCTTCCAGTGAGCGGAATTATTTGTGACCAGGCATTAATGACTGGCTACTTCCGATGCTGTTTTGGTGACGAATCAATGCCACGTGACTTTTTCAATCATGACTCAATTTTCTGTTTTTGGAAGATAGTTTCGATTTAATTACATAATACTTCGGGCCTTCGTCTCCTGCATCTGATGGCTCTCGTCCCCTGCATCTGCGGGCCTTCATCACCGGTATCTGGTTTGTGTCATCCTAGTACCGGCCCGTCGGGGCGGGCCCGTATGTGCGTAAACGACGACTGGATTGGGGCATTATTTCAATTAGATCGGACCACCCGTATCATAAATGGCCACAACTTGGGAAACATCTGGGAAACATACTCAGGTCCCCAGCGTCAATTGTGACGTCATATAAAATGAAGAAGAATTGCCATGCTCCCTCTCTCTCGCCCCCCCTCGCTCCCCCTCGTCTCGCCCCTCCTCTCTCTCCCCTCCTCTCTCGCCCCTCTCTCTCGCCCCTCTCTCACCGCCCTCTCTCGCCCCCTCCTCTCTCCCCCTCTCTTGAATTGTAATGCCCCCTCTCTCACCCCTCTCTCCCTCTCTCCCCCTTCTTTCTAGCCCCCCTCTCTCTCCCCCTCTCTCACCCCTAGTCTGGCCCCTCCTCTCTACCCCTCCTCTCTCGCCCTTCTCTCTCGACCCTCTCTCTCGCCCACACTCCCACCCTTCACACCCCCTCTCCCGTCCCCCTCTCTCGCTCTCTCTCGTCCCCACTCCCACCCCCTCTCCCCCTAGTCTCGCCCTTCCTCTCTCCCCCTCCTCTCTCGCCCCCACTGTCATCCCCCCTCTCCCGTCCCCCTCCCTCGCAGATATTGGTCGACAGATAAATGGCCGTAACTTGCGAACTGCTCGTCCGATTAATATCAAACTTCGAAAAGGCATATCCGCGGGTCCCCAGCAATATTCCTGGCAAGTTTCAATCAGATCGGACCGTCAATCGTGCAAAAATAAATAAATAAGCAAATAAATAAACATTAATTGTGACGTCATTCGTGATTTCACAGCACCGTGTCTTGTCATTGGTCGACAGATAAATGGCGTAACTTGGGAACCGCTCGTCCGATTGATATCAAGCCTCGAAAAGGAACATCCGCGCATCCCCGGCAATATTCCTGGCAAGTTTCAATCAGATCGGACCGGCGGTTGTCGAGAAACGGTGGTCGCATACACACACACACACACACACACACACACACACACACACACACACACACACACACACACACACACACACACACACACACACACACACACACACACACACACACATACACATACACACACACATACACACACATACAAACACACACACACACACACATACACACACACACACACACATACACATACACACACACATCCGCACACATACAAACACACACACACATACACACACACACACACACACACACACACACACACACACACACACACACACACACACACACACACACACACACACACACACACACACACACATTGCTGGAATTATAGAACGATGTGGTGTGTGCCCAGTGTCTGCTCCTCCCCACTGTCATCTTCGGCCCAACTTCTCCACCCCACCCCATTCTTTCCTGCAAGGGTCTTCAATCATTGATTGCTCCTTCTGGATCTGTATGTTTTTGAAATGATGAAAATGTGTTTATCCAATATAATTTTTCAAAATTTGTTGGTGTTATTATTTGAAAACATTTCAGGTTCCACTGTCATGTTCCTTTGGGTGTCAATCAATGCAATGTGCCATTTTCAATTTCTCCTCAATCGTCATTAATTTTGGAAAATAATATTATTTCTTTATCAAAATATATTTGTCATTTTAATTTAACATGGACATCCTTATTTCATATTTCGTCTTTTGTTGATTGTATTTGTTTTCGAACTGAGTTGGGAAATGTGTTTAACCGTGATGCTTGATAAAAAGTATGTTGGGTTTATTGTTCGGAATCGATTGAAGTTGATTCTTTGATGCTGTTTTGGTGTTGAATCAATGCCACGTGACATTTTCAATCATCACTCGATGTTCTGTTTTCGATGAAAAACATCACACTTGTGTACTGTTACAAATAATGTGGTATGATTATTGTCACAACCTCAACATTTACGTGTTCTTCACGATCATTGTTTTAACAAGTGTCTTGAAATTTTTTGAATTTGAAATCATCCACCACAATCTGAGACTTCAATTATTTTCCGAATGAGCTTCACCAATCTGAATATGAATGAGTATGAAGAAGCTCAAGAATAAATTTCAGTTTTGTTTGTTGTGCACGTGAAGATTGTTTAACAGTGAAAAACAAGTGGCAACGCCAACTGAATGCTTGGACTCTGAAGATCACATCAGGAAGCAGAAATTCTTCACCTTATTAGGTTCAAGGTTGGTGAAAAATCCTCACTCATTTCCTGTGTTGGTGAAGTGGAGATGGAAATCACAATGGATGTCCATCACTTTGACGGGCGGGGATGGGGCCCGTCAATTTTTTCCCATTGATGCCATGGTTTTGGATGGTTTATTTTCCTTCTTGTTTCACATTCATCAGGAGATATTCATTTTTGTCTGTTGATTGTCACAGGAACTTCCATTTTAAGTGTTGTATTGATTTTCTGTCATTCATTCACAACGACATTTTATGAGAAACTGCATCTTGCAACTCACATGAGAAATATTCCAGTGCTGTATTTATGTCTGTGCAAGTCACATGATATTTTTGAAATGTTAGCTTTCCATTGCTTTATGATATTTCCAAGATATGCGACAAATAAGAGTCAAAGGAGAAGTGTTTATATGGATACTTATTTTACATTTTTATGATTTCCCTCTCCAGAGAAGTGGGTATTACATTTTCGGCCGTTTGTTTGTTTGTTTGTCTCATTGTTTTTCTGTCCATCAAAAGCACAGATCAATTGGAATGTGAGTACTTTGATAACTTGTGGACCAGAAAACCACATAAAGAAATCCTGGTGAGGGTCTTCACTCATTGATTGCTTTTTCTTGTTCTTTATGTTTTTAAAATGAAAGAAATGTGTTTATCCAAGATGTTTGAGCAAAAGTTTGTTGGGGTTATTATTTGAAAATATTTGCAGTTATACTATAATTTTCCTTTGGGTGTCAATTAATTTGAGGGCATTCGTGGACACCCATTCGATTCTGCTCCATGCCCCGCCCAGTTTCTTGGCACGCTCTCTGCTCAGTGTCCCAATGTCTGGGACAATACTGTATGTTCTTTGTCTCCCTTTCCCTGTGTCACTCATTTGCAATTACCTGATGCCACCATCTGGCTGCCGAGAGCCTGACTCTCTGTATGTTGTGGACCTGGCTTCCTGGTGCACACCTTGGCAACTGTTTGCCTTCTGTGGACCCATTGCCACCGTCCGACTCGGTCCCATTTCACCTGATCCAGCATCGTGCGGTCATGATTGCCAGGACGCACCTCGACTCCCTCAAGAGGCCTGGGAGTTAGCCATCCCGGGCCCAAGGAATGACCTTAAACAAGACTCAAAGTTTGATGGCTGCTTGAAGACCCTGCCAGTCGGTTTGAGTTAAATGCCAGACTCGACGGCGTTGAAGTGGTTCTCTGATAAAAGCCAGAGAGATGTCCACTTTGACAAGCACATAGTCAGAAGAACCGATTGGAGTGGAGGAAGAACAGCAGATATTTTCTGGGAAACTTGTCAAAATCAGATCCAGAAGAGATAGAGTACCATTGGTTGAGATCTGGGTCGGGAAATTGACCGATTGAGTCAGTCCCAATGAGTCGCAGAAATCTTTTGCTAAAGTGCCATGACAGGAGAGAGAGGTACCCACACCCAGCCACCTGGCCTGATGATAATTGAAGTCACCACGTATGAGGAAGAGAGAGAGAGAGAGACTTTGGATGAGAGTATAGAAGTTAGTCCATGTTTTTGGATAGTGAGGTGAAAAATGGAGTCATCACTGTTTGGTGGATGCTCCAGTTCACATATAAGCATGAGGTGGCGGTGTAGTGGAAGCCGTATCAAGAGGTATTCCTGGGCGTGTGGGGGAGAGTGGGCAGTGCATGGTGAGTGAGGAATAGTGTTTGAGGAAGAGAGCAACTCATCCACCAGCGTGGGGCTCAGGTTTGTCATACTGGAGGAGGGAGTAACCAGGGAGAGATACTTGGGAGTCAGAGATGTCTTGAGTTTCTGTTTCTGTTTGGCAGATTATGTCTGGTTTTTCTGTATGGAAAGATCTGGAAGGAAAGGTCTGTCTGGAAAGATCTGTAAGCAACCTGTATGGAAAGATCTGTAAGGTTTGAGCCAAGGCCCCTGAAATTTGAAATCCACACTGTTATTGAAGAGGGAGGGGAGGAGGTTCTGGCTGCTGGGGAGAGGAGTGGGGAGGGGGGTTGGGAGTATGGAGGGGGAGGTAAGGAGAGTTGTTGAAAGAGTGTGGGGGGTTTCAGAATAGCTCGGGATGGGGGCTGGATGAGGAGAAAAGGTTCTGTGGTGCTGGGGGAGAGGGGGGCAAGAGAAGGGGCAGAAGACAGTTGAGTATTTGAGGTGGTGGAGTGATGAGATGGAGGTGAGAGGGCAGCGGAAGGAGTCAGCTTGGTGGATGTGAGGGGGGTGTAACTTTGAGAAGGGTGTGTGAGGGGGGTGAATGGTGGGAGAAGCATGAGTGGGGAGAGCTTTTGAGAAAGGTGAGAGGAAGGCTTGGAGGGAGAAGAATGTGATGGTTGCTGTGAGAGGGGTGAATAGGCACTGAAGTTGGAAAAAAAAAGAATGGTTGATGGAAAGCGAACATTTCCAGCAAACTGGGGTTACTAAAGTTTTTCGGTCAGAGATGCGATTAAAGACGTTTCTTGATGGATGCAATATAGGGGAATTAAGAGATGAAACGCTGTCACAGTTGGATTTTTTTCTGGAAGGTGTGAGGGAAAGGTCGAATTGAGAGCAGTCTGTTGAAATAGAAAAAGAGTCGTACGTTATGACACAATAATGAGAACCACACGTGTGACAGAGGAAGATGAAGCATTGTCGGGGATCGTTTTTAGGGTACCCAGTCAAATGGACTGGGTAACCTTTTGTTTGTATCCCCTGCCGCGTGGCGGAAGGGGGATATTGTTGTTACCCAGGGCGTCCAGCTGTCCGTCCGTCCGTCCGTCTGGGTGTCATCATTTATAGTTGTGAGTGCGATAACTCATAAACTGTTCGCCATATCGATTTGAAATTTGGGTCACACATGAACCACCTGAAAAGGAAGAACCCGATTGATTCTGGGCATGGCCGGATCCAAGATTGCCGACTGGGGCGGCCATCTTGAAAAAAATGTTTTTTCGCTATATCGATTTGAAATTCGGGTCACATGTACCACCTGAAAAGGAAGAACCCTATTGATTTTGGGCATGGCCGGATCGAAGATGGCCGACTGGGCGGCCATCTTGAAAAAATGTTTTTTGTAATAAATGGAAAACTGCTTATCTGATTTCAATTATTTTTGGTTACTATGTTCCTCACCCATGTGGAACTTTTTTGAGATGATGACCAAATGGTGTCTTGCTTCCAATTCACCTCCCTCATTATCTGGAATATGTATGACCTTTTTCATTCAATGGCGGGGAATTCCCCATCTCTGATGGTATATTTCTTAATTATTTTTGTTATTATAATCACTATTATTATTTTTTGAGAGAGTTTTCATCAGATAAGGTAATGGAAAGGTTGGAGAAAAAATCGTGAGGTGAATGGTGAATTTGGATCGGGAATCGTCGAGGGTGGAAACAGATCACGTGGTTACGGGAGAAGAATGTGGCTCCGCGAGGTGAATCGCAAAAATGAATTCATTATTTATCTTTTTGTAACTGCAAGTTCCCTTCGACACAGACTTGTTTATATTGTTCATGTCGCCCTGCATTCCATTCAGTAACTTTTCTGCCCAGTCCATTGGAGCTTAGACGTTCCCAAAGCAGTTTTCTTTCAATCCTCTCTTTTTGTTTTGATTCTTGTCCGTGTTCTTTTTCAGGGCAAGAGCTGGACTTTATCACATTTAATCTCGTAATTTAAATCAGACGTTGAAGCTGTCAGATGTTGGTTTTTAAAAATTGGTGCAATCACGTGATCACTGTAGACTTTGATTTGAATTCAGCGTCCAATCAGGAACGCACACCTTGCGTCACAACTTGTCCATCAAATCTCGCGTTACGTTAAAAACGGTTGTGATGTGAACTGATTCTGGTTCAAATCTCACGAGACGAGGGGGGGGGGGTCAATGAGAGGTTTATGCGATTCTTTCGGACGAAGCAAAACATTCTTTTAACTCGTTCGCTTTGCTTCAATTTGCAGTAGGATTGGCGGTTTATGCTCTTTGTTGCCCCCAAACTTTTCCTTCGGTTTTTTTTTTGGCCTGAAAAGTGGCGGAACCGACCCCTTCAACCCTCTCCCCGAATCTCTGATGGTTGGTATAACCTTTGTGACATCATTTGTTGATGCTTGTTTGCTTTGTTGCTAATGGAGACAAACGGCATTGCTCTCTTTTATTGAGAGGGGAGAAAAGAGCATCATTTCTGTTTCGTTTCTCCACAATGGTGTCGTGTTTTCTGCGGCTCTGTGGAAATCATATTTTTTACCCTTTTGAGATGGCAAGACGACATTAATATCGTCGAGCAAACAGCAAGTCCTTTATTTTATTAGTTTGGAGTTATTTCATGAGATTTGTTTCGGTTTGACGTGAATAATATTTCCAAATGTCCATCATTTATCATTTCAATGACAGTAAATACTC
The DNA here is from genome assembly GCF_056783735.1 of Eptatretus burgeri. Classification (NCBI taxonomy): domain Eukaryota; kingdom Metazoa; phylum Chordata; class Myxini; order Myxiniformes; family Myxinidae; genus Eptatretus; species Eptatretus burgeri. Next base: position 164,754,369 of record NC_140961.1, read on the forward strand.
GTGTGTAAAATTGTATTAACTAATGCAACGACGTTTATGAAGGGTGAACGAACAGAAGATTTGGGGCACTTGCACTGCCCACCTCAAAATGGTGGTGCAACAACAGGTGGTGGAGGTTCAATTTGTCCAAATGGAGGGCATCATATCCTGATGGTGAAATAAAATTTGGCATCACGATTATTCACGTTTATTATGATTCAACAACACCTTGGGCACAAACCTCTCTTCCCGTTACCCTCTCTCTCCGCCTCTCTCCCTCTCTCTCCCTCCTCCCTCCCCCTCTCCCCTCACCTCTCCCCTCTCCCACCCCTCCTCTCCCACCCCTCCTACCCCCCCTCCTCTCCCCTATCTTTATGTCCATACTACATCCTTTTGTGTGGACTTTCAAACTCAATGAATTATGTCATTGAGTCACTGATAGTTAAAATTAAGGTTATTTTGCACCTCTTTGAAATTTATTCGTAAACGTTTTGTTTAATTTGCAATGCTGAAGGTGGATTTTTTTCCTTAATTGATGATTAACACTGCATCCTTTGTTCAAAGACTTCCGGTACAGATACTGTTATTAACAACGCTGACTTGGTTTGTTCATCTTTGTGATAATTTTCAGACTGTCACAGTACAGAGCGTCGGTGCCGCCGAAGCAGCTTCCTGACGAAGGGGTGTACTGGGTGCACGCCATTGTCTTCCCAGCAGTAGTTTGGGCTTTGTAATTTGGCCACGGTGGTGCCGATAACTTACCCACTCCAGGCGTAGGACACCGTGGCCATCTTTAAAGTCCACCAACTGTCATGTCGATAGATCGAACACACAGTTTAACGTCCATCAGAGGGATGGCACACAAATTGATTAATCACCCCACCGATTAAACACCTGGATGACAGTTTATTGCTGGGCCAAGATTCAAACCCAGGAAAGACAGCTCAGAGGCAAGTGTGTATACCTTGAGCCATCCTTTCAGCTCAGGTCTTATCTCTACGCTCTGATAATAAACAAATTGCAATTCCATGATGTATTTATATGTTTACCAGTTGGGCATGCTTGCACACTGCAAGCAAGGACTCGAGTGAATCCTTAAGTGCAGACATAATCAATGCAAGCTTTATATATTTGATGATGTGGATTGTGTGAGAGATTTATATTGAAGAGAAAGAGGCCACAATAACATGCATGCAAAAAGACAAAAGAAAAATGTTGCATATTCATAATTATCTTGATCAATGAGCAAAAAAAATTGCGTCATGTGACTCAAACTGCAATGTGATTGAATATTCAAGTGTGCTATCATTACCAAGATTACTTAATAATTAACAAACTGCTACGAATACTGAATAATTGGTAATACAGTGTTGAAAGCATATCAAATGTTTAAGCACATCATCAATCAGATCAAGACATAGACATCAAATGGCACCACAGCCGACTCCGCTCATGAGAAGGCCGAATGCCTCAATTCTGTGTTTGCTTCCAAATCTTGTCCCTAACCCCACATTCTCGGAACCCATCCTTCCCCATCAAAAGCAACGTGTCATGGATGCTGTCTTTTGCACCTGAGAAGGTGGAGAAGGTTCTTTCAACCCCCGACTCTGACTCCGCCACTGCACTGGACGCAGTCAGCTCAGATGTCTTAAGAACCTGCTCTGCTGCTCTTGCACATCCTCTCTCTTTTCCCTTTTCACCCTGAAATTTGCAATATGTCATCGATGTGCTTGGAAATCTGCAACATTACTGCACTATATCTACAGTATTCGTGTAAAAACTGATCCCTTGAACTTCAAACCTTACTCACTTACAATCATCAGCAAGGTCAATCAATCATTGCAGTTGACATGTAATCTTTCCTTTTCTCCAACAACTTCATCTCAGATCAACAATTTGATTTCAGACCAGGTCACTCCACCTTGGACCTGCTGCCTAAACTCACCGGACAATGGATGGAGGCCCTTAATGTCAGACATGAGATCAGGGCAGTCTCTTTGGATATATCTCGTGCTTTTCACACAGTCTGGCATCGTGCCTTACTATCCAAACTATGTTTACGCCATCCAAGGTCAACTCCACATATGTCTTCCTCCACTCTCGGAGCCAAAGTGTGGCTCTCAACATAATCCTGCATCTGCGGGCCCACATTTCTCCTCGTAACCTTCACGTGCAGGCCCTTCTTTCACTGCATGTGCATTCTGTCATCGCCTGCATCTGTGGGCCTTTCGTTGCCTGCATCTACTGGCCTCTCGTCGCCTGCATCTGCGGGTCTCTCGTCGCCTGCATCTGCTGGCCTCTCGTCGCCTGCATTTACGGGTCTCTCGTAGCCTGCATCTGCGGGCCTCACGTCGCTTTCCTCTGCGGGCCTCTCGTCGCCTAAATCTGCGGGCCTCTCATCGCCTGCATCTTTTATGGTCTCTCGTCGCCTGCAACTACGGGTCTCTCGTCGCCTGCATCTGCTGGCCTCTCGTCGCCTGCATTTGCGGGTTTCTCGTCGCCTGCATCTGCGGGCCTCACGTCGCTTGCCTCTGCGGGCCTCTCGTCGCGTGCATCTGCGGGCCTCTCGTCGCCTGCCTCTGCTGGTCTCTCGTTGCCTACATCTGCAGGCCCTCGTTACCTGCATTTGCGAGTCTCTCGTCGCCTGCATCTGTGGGCCTCTCGTCGCCTGCATCTGCTGGCCTCTCATCGCCTGCATCTGCGGGTCTCTCGTCGCCTGCATCTGCGGGCCTCTCATCGCCTGCATCTGCGGGTCTCTCGTCGCCTGCATCTGCGGGCCTTCGTCGCCTGCATCTGCTGGCCTCTCATCGCCTGCATCTGCGGGTCTCTCGTCGCCTGCATCTGCGGGCCTTCGTCGCCTGCATCTGCGGCCTTTGTCGCCAGCATCTGCTGGCCCTCCTCGCCTGCATCTGTGGTCCCTCATCGCGTTCATATGCGGGCCTTCGTCACCTGCATCTGCGGGCCTTTGTCGCCTGAATCTGTGGGCCTCTCGTTGCCTGAATCTGCGGGCCTCTCGTCAACTGAATCTGCGGGCCTCTTGTCGCCTGAATCTGCGGGCCTCTCGTCGCCTGAATCTGCGGGCCTCTTGTCACCTGAATCTGTTGTCCTCTCGTCGCCTGAATCTGCTGGCCTCTCGTCAACTGAATCTGTGGGCCTCTCGTTGCCTGAATCTGCGGGCCTCTCTTCGCCTGACTCTGTGGGCCTCTCATCGCCTGCATCTGCGGGCCTCTCGTCGCCTGCATCTGCGGGCCTCTCGTCGCCTGAATCGGCAGGCCTCTCCTTGCCTGAATATGCGGGCCTCTCTTCGCCTGCATCTGCTGGTCTCTCGTCGCCTGCATCTGCTGGTCTCTCGTCGCCTGCATCTGCGGGCCTCTCTTTGCCTGCATCTGCGGGCCTCTTATGCTCGTCCACGATAGAAAAACTCATGTGACCGAATCGGCTATTCAGTGAGCATGGCCCTGTGTATGGAGCACGTGAGCTCCACAGCCCGCAACGGGTGCGTATTCGCCTGGCCAAGGGAATTGTTTCCCGAGGGTCCGGGGAGTTCCGCCGTGGCCTCGCTTCCCGTGCACTCTCCACCCCCACCCTAATGGATCCCAAAGTTTTACAATCACAGGTCGAGATTTCGCAAATCACCCAAACGTCGCATCTCTAGTCGGCTACGACGTCCGTATCCACTGACGGTACCCACGTCGATTTCTGTCTTGAGGGGGCTTGATCAGAAGTACCCCAGGCCTTCAAATGCAGACCTATTTCATTCGGGGTCAAGACGTTGGCAGTTCCACTGTGCCTTCCAGTGAGAGGAATCATTTGTGACCAGGCATTAATGACTGGCTACTTCCGATCCGTCCTGCAAGATGAACCACATGGTGAAAACTTCGGCTGGATGGAACACACCCACCTTGCATACCGGATGATGCAAGACCCTTCCTGTCCCTCTCTCTGACTTTCTGTCGACATCACTGATGCAAACTCACTGGTGAATCAGCATCATTCTACCTCCCAAATTACCTTTCACCAACCTCCCCATTAACTATAGTTTTGCAGGGATCACAGCTCGGGGCTGACCACAACGATTGGTTTGTGTCATATGTGGTGTGCGCCCTGTGTCATCTCCTCCCCACCATCATCTTAGGCCCGACTTCTCCACCACCACCCTATTCTTTCCTGCAAGGATCTTCAAGCATTGACTGATCCTTTGAGTTCTGTATTTTTTTTTTAAATCATGAAAATGTGTTTATCCAACCTGCTTTTGCAAAATTTGTTGCAGTTATTATTTGGAAATATTTCAGGTTCCACTGTCATGTTCCGTTGGGTGTCAATCAATGCAATGTGCCATTTTCAATTTTTGCTCAATCCTCTTAAAATTTGGAAAATAATGTTATTTCTTTTTCAAAATAGATTTGTCATTTTAATTTAAAATGGACATCCTTATTTCATATTTAGTCTTTTGCTGATTGTATTTGTTTTTGAACTTCGATGGGAAACGTGTTTAACCATTATGCTTGATAAATAGTATGTTGGGGTTATTGTGGGAGTCGATTGAAGTTGATTATTTGATGCTGCTTTGGTGTTGAATCAATGCCACGTGACATTTTCAATCATAACTCAATATTCTGTTTATGGAAGATAGTTTCGATTTTATAACATAATACTTGTGTGCGGTTAAAACAATGTGGCACGGAAAGAGTAAAAAACCTCAACATTTACGTGTTCTTCACGATCATTGTTTTGACAAGTGTCTTGATTTGTTTTTGAATTTGAAATCATCCACCACAATGTAAGCCATCTATTATTCTCGGAAATGAGCTTCACCAATCTGAATATGAATGAGTATGAAGAAGCTCAAGAATAAATTTGCAGTTTTGTTTGTTGTGCACGTGAAGATTGTTTAACAGTGAAAAACAAGTGGCAACGCGAACTGAATGCTTGGACTCTGAAGAGCACATCAGGAAGCAGAAATTCTTCACCTTATTAGGTTCAAGGTTGGTGAAAAATCCTCACTCATTTCCTGCGTTGGTGAAGTGGAGATGGAAATCACAATGGATGTCCATCACTTTGACGTGCGGGGATGGGGCCCATCAATTTTTCCCTTTGATGCCATGGTTTGGGATGGTTTATTTTCCTTCTTGTTTCACATTCATCAGGAGTTTTTCATTTTTGTCTGTTGATTATCACAGGAAGTTCCATTTTAAGTGTTGTATTGATTTTCTGTCATTCATTCACAACGACATTTTATGAGAAGCTGCGTCTTGCAACTCACATGGGAAATATTCCAGTATTTTTGTCGGTGTAAGTCACATGATATTTTTGAAATGTTGGTTTCACAGTGCTTTATAATATTTGCAAGATATGCGACAAATAAGAGTCAAAAGAGAAGTGTTTATGTGGATACTTACATAATACATTTATATGATTTCCCTCTCCAGAGGAGTGGGTGTTACATTTTCGGTCATTTGTCTGTTTGTTTATCTGTTTGTTTTTCTGTCCATCGAAAGCACAGATCAATTGGAATGTGAGTACTTTGATAACTTGTGGACCAGAAAACCACATAAAGAAGTCCTGGTGAGGGTCTTCACTCATTGATTGCTCTTTCTCGTTCTTTATATTTTTGAAATGAAAGAAATGTGTTTATCCAAGATGTTTGAGCAAAAGTTTGTTGGAGTTATTCTTTGATAATATTTGCGGTTATACTATAATTTTCATTTGGGAGTCAATGAATTTCAGGGCATTCCTGGACACCCGGTCGATTCTGCAGTGCGTCCCACCATTGCCCCGCTCAGTTTCTTGGCACCCTCTCTGCTAAGTGTCCCAATGTTTGGGAGAATACTGGTGGGCCGGATGTTCTTTGTCTCCCTTTCCCTCTGTCACTCATTTGCAATTACCTGATGCCACCATCTGGCTTATGGAGAGCATGACTCTCGATATGTTGTGGACCTGGCTTCCTCGTGCTCACCTTGGCAACTGTTTGCCTTCTGTGGACCAAGTGCCACCATCGGACTCGGTCCCATTTCACCTGAACCTGGACCGTGCTGTCATGATTGCCGGACGCACGTCGACTCCCTCAAGAGGCCTGCCAGTCAGCCATCCCCGGCCCAAGGAATGACCTTGGAACCCTGCTCACCGTCGGTGGGTGGGCAGATCGAGAACTCATACTGCCCTTGAGGGTGCAACCGCGGGTAAAATCGATCGGTGAGACTGCCTCTGCTCAATCCTGACTCCCATCACACACGTTGAAAGAAGTAGAATAATCCCGAGAGAACTCTGTGGATGTGGGTAGTCATACGCAGGATTGCCAACAAAGGGGTGTGCTCCCCATTGCCATGATCCAACACCATGAGAATTACTCCCGATTCCCTTTCCACAACCACCAGCCTTGGTCATCGTCCTCACCCCAACTTCCAATGGGAAACACAAATACCCAAAAACTTCATGCTCGGCTACGACAGAAAAACTCATGTGACCGAATCGGCTATTCGGTGAGCAAGGCCCTGTGTATGGAGCGCGTGAGTTCCACAGCCCACAACGGGTGCGTATTCGCCCGGCCAAGGGAATTGTTTCCCCAGGGTCCGGGGAGTTCCGCCGTGGCCTCGCCTCCCGTGCACTCTCCACCCCCACCCTAATGGATCCCAAACTTTTACAATCACAGGTCGAGATTTTGTAAATCACCCAAACGTCGCATCTCTACTCGGCTACGACGTCCGTATCCACTGACGGTACCCACGTCGTTTTCCGCCTTGAGGGGGCTTGATCAGAAGTACCCCAGGCCTTCAAATGCAGACCAATTTCATTCGGGGTCAAGACGTTGGCAGTTCCACTGTGCCTTCCAGTGAGACGAATCATTTGTGACCAGGCATTAATGACTGGCTACTTCCGATTCGTCCTGCGAGATGAACCACACGGTGAAAACTTCGGCTGGGTGGATCACACCCACCTTGCATACCGGATGATGCAAGGCCCTTCCTGTCCCTCTCTCTGTCTTTCTGTCGACATCACTGACACAAACTCACTGGTGAATCAGCATCATTCTTCCTCCCAAATTTCCTTTCACCAACCTCCCCATTAACCATAGTTTTGCAGGGATCACAGCTCGGGGCTGACCACAACGATTGGTTTGTGTCATATGTGGTGTGCGCCCTGTGTCATCTCCTCCCCACCATCATCTTAGGCCCGACTTCTCCACCCCCACCCTGTTCTTTCCTGCAAGGATCTTCAATCATTGACTGATCCTTTGAGTTCTGTATTTTTTTTTAAATCATGAAAATGTGTTTATCCAACCTGCTTTTGCAAAATTTGTTGGGGTTATTATTTGGAAATATTTCAGGTTCCACTGTCACGTTCCGTTGGGTGTCAATCAATGCAATGTGCCATTTTCAATTTCTCCTCAATCCTCTTAAAATTTGGAAAATAATGTTATTTCTTTTTCAAAATAGATTTGTCATTTTAATTTAAAATGGACATCCTTATTTCATATTTTGTCTTTTGCTGATTGTATTTGTTTTTGAACTTCGATGGGATGATTATGCTTGTGTTTATGAACGTGTTTAACCATTATGCTTGATAAATAGTATGTTGGGGTTATTGTGGGAGTCGATTGAAGTTGATTATTTGATGCTGTTTTGGTGTTGAATCAATGCCACGTAACATTTTCAATCATAACTCAATATTCTGTTTATGGAAGATAGTTTCGATTTTATAACATAATACTTGTGTACGGTTATAAACAATGTGGCACGGAAAGAGTAAAAAACCTCAACATTTACGTGTTCTTCACGATCATTGTTTTGACAAGTGTCTTGATTTGTTTTTGAATTTGAAATCATCCACCGCAATGTAAGCCATCTATTATTCTCGGAAATGAGCTTCACCAATCTGAATATGAATGAGTATGAAGAAGCTCAAGAATAAATTTGCAGTTTTGTTTGTTGTGCACGTGAAGATTGTTTAACAGTGAAAATCAAGTGGCAACGCTAACTGAATGCTTGGACTCTGAAGACCACATCAGGAAGCAGAAATTCTTCACCTTCTCAGGTTCAAGGTTGGTGAAAAATCCTCACTCATTTCCTGTGTTGGTGAAGTGGAGATGGAAATCACAATGGATGTCCATCACTTTGACGGGCGGGGATGGGGCCCGTCAATTTTTTTCCCATTGATGCCATGGTGTTGGATGGTTTATTTTCCTTCTTGTTTCACATTCATCATATCAGGAGATATTCATTTTTGTCTGTTGATTGTCACAGGAAGTTCCATTTTAAGTGTTGTATTGATTTTCTGTCATTCATTCACAACGACATTTTATGAGAAACTGCATCTTGCAAATCACATGAGAAATATCCCAGTATTGATGTCTGTGCAAGTCACATGATATTTTTGAAATGTTGGCTTCACATTGCTTTATAATATTTCCAAGATATGCAACAAACAAGAGTCAAAAGAGAAGTGTTTACGTGGATACTTATTTGGCATTTTTATGATTTCCCTCTCCAGAGGAGTGGGTGTTACATTTTCGGCCGTTTGTCTGTTTGTTTGTCTCTTTGTTTGTTTGTCTGTTTGTTTGTCTCTTTGTTTTTCTATCCATCGAAAGCACAGATCAATTGGAATGTGTGTACTTTGATAACTTGTGGACCAGAAAACCACATAAAGAAGTCCTTGTGAGGGTCTTCACTCATTGATTGCTCTTTCTAGTTCTCTATATTTTTGAAATGAAAGAAATGTGTATCCAAGATGTTTGAGCAAAGGTTTGTTGGGATTATTATTTGATAATACTTTTATACTCTAATTTTCCTTTGGGTGTTAATTAATTTGAGGGCATTCGTGGACACCCGGTCGATTCTGCAGTGCATCCCACCATTGCCCCACTCAGTTTCTTGGCACCCTTGATGCTAAGTGTCCCAATGTCTGGGAGAATCCTGATGGGCCGTATGTTCTTTGTCTCCCTTTCCCTCTGTCACTCATTTGCAATTACAAGACGCCACCATCTGGCTGCCGAGAGCCTGACTCTCTACATGTTGTGGACCTGGCTTCCTGGTGCTCACCTTGGCAACTGTTTGCCTTCTGTGGACCCAGTGCCACCGTCCGACTCGGTCCCATTTCACCTGAAGCAGGACCGTGCTGTCATGATTGCCAGGACGCACCTCGACTCCCTCAAGAGGCCTGGGAGTTCGCCATCCCGGGCCCAAGGAATGACCTTCGAAACCTGCTCACCATCGGTGGGTCAGCAGATCGAGAACGCACACTACTCTTGAGGGTGCAACCTTGGGTAAAATCGATCAGTGAGACCGCCTCTGCTCAATCCTGACGCCCATCACACAGGTTGAAAGAAGAAGAATGATTCCGAGGGAACTCTGTGGATGTGGGTAATCAGACCAGGATCACCAACAAAGGGGAGTGATGCCCCATTGCCATGATCCAACATCATGAGAATTATTCCCTATTCCCTTTCCACAACCACCAGTCTTGGTCATTGTCCTCACCCCAACTTCCAATGGGAAACCCAAACACCCAAAAACATCATGCTCGGCCACGATGGGAAAACTTATGGGAAAGAATTGGCAATTTGGAGAGCGTGGCCCTGTCAACGGGGCATGCGAGTTCCACATCCTACAATGGGTGCGTATTGGCCCAGCCAGGGGAATTGTTTCCCCAGGGTCCTGCGAGTTTTGCCGTGGCCTCGCCTCCCATGCACACTCCACACCCACCCTCATGGATCACAAAGTTTTGCATTCACCAGTCGAGATTTCGCAAATCGCCCAAACATCAAATCTCTATTCAGATACGACGTTCGTATCAACTGACGGTACACACATCGCTTTCCGCCTTGATGGGGCGTGGTCAGAAGTACCCCTGCCCTTCAAACCCAGACCGAATTCATTAGGAGTCAAGACGTTGGCAGTTCCGCTGTGCCTTCCAGTGAGAGGAATCATTTGTGACCAGGCATTAATGACTGGCTACTTCCGATGCTGTTTTCGTGTTGAATCAATGCCACGTGACATTTTCAATCATGAATCACTATTCTGTTTTTTGAAGATAGTTTCGATTTAATAACATAATGCTTGTGTACTGTCACAAACAACTTGTGCACTGTAAATATATTATATTATGTTACAAACATAATACTACTACGGGCCTCTCGTCACCTGCATCTGCGGGCCTCTCGTCGCCTGCATCTGCAGGCCCACATTTCTCGTCGTTACCTTCACGTGCAGGCCCTTCTTTAACTGCACGTGCAGTCTGTCATCGCCTGCATCTGTGGGCCTCCAGTTGCCTGAAACTGCGGGCCTCTCGTCGCTTGCATCTGTCGGCCCACATTTCTCCTTGTTACCTTCACGTGCAGGCCCCTTTTTAACTGCATTACAGTCTGTCATCGCCCGCATTTGCATGTCCTCAACGCCTGAATCTGCAGGCCTCTCGTCATCTGAAGCTGCGGGCCTTCGTCGCCTGCATCTGCGGGCATTCATCGCCTGCATCTGCAGGCCTTCGTCGCCTGCATCTGCGGGCCTTCATCGCCTGCATCTGCGGGCCTTCATCGCCTGCATCTGCCGGCCCTCGTCGCCTGCATCTGTGGTCCCTCATCGCGTTCATATGCAGGCCTTCGTCGCCTGCATCTGCGGGCCTTTGTCGCCTGCATCTCCGGGCCTTTGTCGCCTGCATCTCCGGGCCTTTGTCGCCTGCATCTCCGGGCCTTTGTCGCCTGCATCTCCGGGCCTTTGTCGCCTGCATCTCCGGGCCTTCGTCGCCTGCATCTGCCAGCTCTCGTCACCTGCATCTGTGGGCCTTCATCACCGGTATCTGGTTTGTATCATTTGTGATGTACGCCCAGTGTTTGTTCCTCCACACCATCATCTTCGGCCCTACTTCTCCACCCCACCCCGTTCTTTCCTGCAAGGATCTTCAATCATTGATTGCTCCTTCTGGATCTGTATGTTTTTGAAATGATGAAAATGTGTTTAACCAATATGATTTTTCAAAATTTGTTGGGGTTATTATTTGAAAACATTTCAGGTTCCACTGTCATGTTGCTTTGGGTGTCAATCAATGCAATGTGCCATTTTCAATTTCTCCTCAATCCTCTTTCATTTTGGAAAATAATATTATTTATTTATCAAAATAGATTTGTCATTTTAATTTAACATGGACATCCTTATTTCATATTTCGTCTTTTGGTGATTGTATTTGTCTTTGAACTGAGATGGGAGATGTGTTTAACCGTGATGCTTGCTAAAAATTCTGTTGGGGTTATTGTGGGAATCTATTGAAGTTGATTCTTTGACGCTGTTTTGGTGTTGAATCAATGCCACGTGACATTTTCAATCATAACTCAATGTTCTGTTTTTGGAAGATAGTTTCGATGAAAAACATCACACTTGTGTACTGTTACAAACAATGTGGCATTGTTATTGCAACAACCTCAACATTTACGTGTTTTTCACGATCATTATTTCAACAAATGTCTTGATATATTTTGAATTTGAAATCATCCACCACAGTCTGAGACATCAATTATTTTCCGAATGAGCTTCACCAATCTGAATATGAATGAGTATGAAGAAGCTCAAGAATAAATTTGCAGTTTTGTTTGCTGTGCACGTGAAGATTGTTTAACAGTGAAAAACAAGTGGCAACGCCAACTGATTGCTTGGACTCTGAAGAGCACATCAGGAAGCAGAAATTCTTCACCTTATTAGGTTCAAGGTTGGTGAAAAATCCTCACTCATTTCCTGTGTTGGTGAAGTGGAGATGGAAATCTCAATGGATGTCCATCACTTTGACAGGCGGGGATGGGGCCCGTCAATTTTTCCCTTTGACGCTATGGTTTTGGATGGTTTATTTTCCTTCTTGTTTCACATTCACCAGGATATATTCATTTTTGTCTGTTATTTCCAAGATATGCGACAAATAAGAGTCAAAAGAGAAGTGTTCACTTCCGGTTCCGGTTTTAGAGCAGCGAGAGGTCTCCTTTGGGGCTCCCTGCTGACGTTCTCAAAGCGAAGTTTCCGGTTGTTATTTGTCCCGTTTTAACTGTTTAATTTTCTCACCTACATGTTACTGTGTGTTGCTAGTTCGGTTTTGTTTCAAAAATCGTGCTATTTTGTGAGTATTTTTGTCGACGTTCTTACCTGTGCTTGAGGCCTAGGCCTAGGCTTGAGGCCTACCGGTTCCACTCGGTGTTCGATCGTTTTGTTTTTTGTTTGTTTGTTTGTTTTTTCTCCCCATTACCTTCAATTTCTATCCTCCCCATTACCTTCAATTTTGATCCTCCCCACTTTCCAAACATCCCCCATTCTCCCAACTAATCTCTTTCTTATCTCAAAAAAAAAAAATACCCTACAACAACAACAACACGCTACCTTCTCCCGATTCTGCTTCTTCTTCTTCCTCTTAACTTCCTCCTCGTCTTCTTCCTCGATTTTTTTTTTTTTTTATTTTTTTTTTTTTTTTATTTACACTTCCATGACCTAATCTGTTGAACTCTCTCATATATTAATATTAACAACAAAAATATATATATATATACCCAACAACAACAACACGCTCACCTTCTCCCGATTTTGCTTCTTCCTCCTCCTTGCCTCCTCCTCGTCTTCTTCCTCGATTTTTTTTTTTTTTTTTTTTTTTTTTTTTTTTTTTACACTTCCATGACCTAATCTGTTGAACTCTCTCATACATTATTTTTAACTACAAAAACGATCTTATAATGCTTCATCTTCCTCTCTCACACATGTGGTACTCTTTTCTGTTTCACAATGCACTACTCTTCTGCTATTTTAACAGACTGCTCTCATTTCGACCTCTCCTTCATTCCTTGCCTAAAAAATCCAACTATTACAGCGCTTCTTCTCTCCATGCTCTGAATTCGCCTTCATTGCATCCATCAAGAATTGTGTTAAATCGCATCTCTGACCAAAAACTTTTAAAAACCACAGTTTGCCATGGATGTTCGCTTTCCATCAAACATTCTTTTTTTCCAACTTCAGTGCCAACTCACCCCCCTCACCCCTCACTCACTCTCAAAGCAACCATCCCACTCTTCTCCATCCAAGCCTCCCTCTCACCTCTCTCAAAAATTCCCCCTCACCTTTCTCCCACCTTTCATCCCCTCACTCTTCCTTCTCAAAGTTGCCCCCCTCTCATCCACCAAGCTGCCTCCCTCCACTGCCCTCTCACCTCCATCTCTTCACTCCACCTCCTCAAATCCTCAACTGCCTTCTTCCTTGTCTCTTGTCCCCCCTCTCCCCCAGCAACACAGAGCCTTTTCTCCTCCTCATTTGGCCCCCTCCCCTCGCTGTTCTGCAATACCCCACACTCCTTCAGCAACCCTCCTTACCTGCCCCCCTCGTCCCTTGTCCTACCCTCCCCCTCCCCCTCCACCTCCTGCACCCAAAGCCTCCTCCCCTTCCTCTTCATTAAAAGTGTGGACCTCAAATATCCGGGACCTTCGCTCAAACCTTTCAGATCTTTCCATACAGGTTGCCACTGACAAACCAGACATTATCTGCCTAACAGAAACTTTCCTCTCCCAAGACGTGTCTGACTCCCAAGTATCTCTCCCTGGTTACTCCCTCTTACGGTATGACAGACCTGAGCCTCGTCCTGGTGGAGGTGTTGCTCTCTTCATCAAAGACTCTATTCCTCACTCTCCCTGCACTGCTCTCACTCCCCCACACCCCCAGGAATACCTCTGGCTTCGGCTTCCCCTCCACTCCCACCTCATGTTTATATGTGTACTGTACCGTCCACCGAACAGTGATGACTCCATCTACACCTCACTATCCGAAAACATGGACCATCTTCTATCTTCTCATCCAAACTCTCTCTTCCTCTTATGTGGTGACTTCAATTGTCATCACGCCAGTTGGCTCGGTGTGGGTACCTCTCTCACCTGCCATGGCACCTCAGCAAAAGCTTTCTGCGACTCATTGGGACTGACTCAATCGGTCAACTTCCCGACCCGGATCTCAACCAATGGTCTTCCATCTCTTCTGGATCTGATTTTGACATATTTCCCTGACAATATCTGCTGCTCTTCCTTCGCTCCAATTGGTTCTTCTGACCACGTCCTTGTCAAAGTGGACATCTCTCTGGCTGTTATCAGAGAACCACCTCACCGCCGTCGAGTCTGGCATTTCACTCAAGCCGACTGGCAGGGTCTCCGAGCAGCCATAAAACTGACAGACTGGTCTCCTATCACTACTTTCTCAAACATCAACTCATCCTGGGAATTCTTTCAAAGAAACTTGCTATCCCTCATGCACAGATTTATCCCCTTTCGTGTTCAGTTGTCTTAATCTTCCTCCCGCCCTTGGTTTACTGAAGCTTGTGGCGAGGCAGTTGTCCTGAAACAACTTGCCTTTGCCTCATGGAAAGCAAACCCAACTGAGGGCAATCTCAGTTCTTTCCACAAAGCTCGGAACAAGTGTGTATCTACCCTCAGGGGAGCCAGAAAACAACATCTTTCTCATCTCAAGTCTGAACTCTCAAACCTCTCTCCCTCCTCAAAATCCTGGTGGCGTTTAATCAAATCTGTTTCTGGTGTATGTTCCCCCTCCATCCCCTCCCTTACCTCAAATGGCCGCACTGCTGATTCCACACGTGATAAAGCTGAATGTCTAAACTCGGTGTTTGCAGCTAAATCTTGTGTCCTAAACCCATCACTATCTCTACCTACTTTACCCAGTCGCACCCAACTGTCCCTGGACTCTGTATCCTTTTCTCCTGACAAGGTGGAGAGCTTGCTTTCAAACCTCGAGTCAGATTCTGCAACCGGTCCAGACGGCATCAGCCCACGTGTCCTCAAAGCCTGCTCATCTGCTCTTGCTCACCCTCTCTCTGTTCTATTCACCCTCTCATTTGCCCAAGGTCATCTGCCATCTGCTTGGAAATCTGCTAACATCACTGCCCTGCATAAAAAAGGTCCAAAAACAGATCCCTATAACTACAGACCAATCAGCCTTCTCCCAATCATCAGCAAGGTGATGGAATCCATCATCGCCTCAGATATGAAATCCTTCCTCTTCTCCAATGGCTTGATTTCCAATCATCAATTTGGTTTCAGACAAGGTCACTCTACCCTGGATATGCTGCTTCTGCTCTCCCATCAATGGATGGAGGTCCTCAATGCCAGACAGGAAATCCGAGCCGTATCCCTGGACATATCACATGCTTTTGACACAGTCTGGCACCCTGCCCGACTCACCAAACTCTCTTCCCATGGTATTCAAGGCCATCTCCACTCATGGCTCGCAGACTTCCTCTCCTGTCGCAGTCAACGTGTGGCCCTAAATGGAGTTCTTTCATCCCCTCTTCCTGTGCAGGCTGGAGTTCCTCAAGGTAGCGTTCTGGGCCCTGTTCTTTTTCTGGTTTTCATCAATGATCTCTCGGACTCTCTGGAAAATCCTCTATTTCTCTTTGCCGAAAACTCCACCCTCTGCCGTACCATCTGTCATCCCTCAGACCGGCAAGCAGCAGCTTCTTCACTCACTGCAGATCTGGATAAAATCACAAACTGGTCCAACACGTGGAACATGTCTTTCAATCCAGACAAATCTCACACTCTCACTATGTCTCTTCGAAAGGACCGTTTACAAAACCCCCCCATCCACTTTCTCAACAATCCTCTGGAAGAAGTCTTTTCTTTCGAGCTTCTGGGTCTCACTATCTGCCATGACCTTTCCTGGGAAAGTCACATTTCCAACCACGCCTCAAAAGCCAGTCGCCGACTGGGAATCCTCCGTCGTGCTAAGTCCTTCCTCGGCCCTCTTGAGCTCCTGACCACTTACAAAGCTTTTGTCCGGAGCCTGATGGAGTACTGCTCTCCCCTCTGGGCTGGTGCTCCTGCCTCCCACCTTTCTCGGCTTCACGCTGTTGAAACCAGGGCATTTAAGATCATCGGCATCTCCCGCAATGAAGCTGAGTCTTTGGGCCTCTCACTCAATCACCGCAGGTTGGTCGGTGGTCTTTCTGTCTTCTACCGACTCCTCTCCAGCCTTGCCCCCCCTGCTCTCTCTGCGATTTGTCCCCACCACATTTCCACAGGGCGCTCAAGGTCCGCCAACAACCCCCTTCTGGTAAAACTACCAAAATCATGAATCACTGCTCATCTTCACTCTTTCATTCCTCTTTTTTCCCGCCTTTGGAATAAACTTCCTCACGCTATTCTTTCCCATTCTTCCCTCCAGGCTTTTAAAACAGCTGTTCACCACCACCTCTTATCTTCCCCCATCCAAATCCTCGAGCTTTTCTACCCCCGATAATCCACCCAAGCCCTCTTCCTTCATTTCTCCTGCTTTCCTTCCTGAAAGTCCCTGAAATGTCCATCTTCTCTTCGCCATGTTCCCCATCCCATCCCCATCCCTCTCCCTTCCACAGTTCACCTAATGTGTCTGTTCCCCACTGTTTTGTCCCTTCCACTCCCGCCCCTCTTGTCTCATGCCTCCTTGCGGTGAGTTGTGTGTTTGCTCTCATACGAGCCTCGACCAAGGAAAAAAAAAAAAAAAAAAAAAGTGTTTATGCGGATACTTATTTTACATTTTTATGATTTCCCTCTCCAGAGGAGTGGGTTTTACATTTTCGGCCGTTTGTCTGTTTATTTATCTGTTTGTTTTTCTGTCCATCGAAAGCACAGATCAATTGGAATGTGAGTACTTTGATAACTTGTCGACCAGAAAACCACATGAAGTCCTGGTGAGGGTCTTCACTCATTGATTGCTCTTTCTAGTTGTCTGTATTTTTGAAATGAAAGAAATGTGTTTCTCCAAAATGTTTGAGCAAACGTTTGTTGGGGTTATTATTTGATAATACTTGCGGTCATACTCTAATTTTCCTTTGGGTGTTAATTAATTTGAGGGCATTCGTGGACACCCGGTCGATTCTGCAGTGCGTCCCACCATTGCTCAGCTCAGTTTCTTGGCACCCTCGATGCGAAGTGTCCCAATGTCTGGGAGAATCCTGATGGGCCGTATGTTCTTTGTCTCCCTTCCCCTCTGTCACTCATTTGCAATTACAAGACGCCACCATCTGGCTGCCGAGAGCCTGACTCTCTGTATGTTGTGGACCTGGCTTCCTGGTGCTCACCTTGGCAACTGTTTGTCTTCTGTGGACCCAGTGCCACCGTCCGACTCGGTCCCATTTCACCTGAACCAAGACCATGCGGTCCTGATTGCCAGGACACACCTCGACTCCCTCAAGAGGCCTGGGAGTTAGCCATCCCGGGCCCAAGGAATGACCTTGGAAACCTGCTCACCATCGGTGGGTCAGTAGATCGAGAACGCACACTACCCTTGAGGGTGCAACCGTGGGTAAAATCGATCAGTGAGACCACCTCTGCTCAATCCTGACGCCCATCACACAGGTTGAAAGAAGTAGAATGATTCCGAGGGAACTCTGTGAATGTGGGTAGTCACACCCAGGATCACCAACAAAGGGGAATGATGCCCCATTGCCATGATCCAACATCATTAGAATTATTCCCTATTCCCTTTCCACAACCACCAGCCTTGGTCATTGTCCTCACCCCAACTTCAAATGGGAAACCCAAACACCCAAAAACATCATGCTCGGCCACGATGGGAAAACTCAATGGAAAGAATTGGCAATTTGGAGAGCATGGCCCTGTGAACGGGGCACGCGAGTTCCACATCCTACAATGGGTGCGTATTCGCCCAGCCAAGGGAATTGTTTCCCCAGGGTCCTGCGAGTTTTGCCGTGGCCTCGCCTCCCATGCACACTCCACACCCACCCTCATGGATCACAAAGTTTTGCATTCGCCAGTCGAGATTTCGCAAATCGCCCAAACATCGAATCTCGACTCAGATACGACGTTCGTATCAACTGACGGTACCCACGTCGCTTTCCGCCTTGATGGGGCGTGGTCAGAAGTACCCCTGCCCTTCAAACCCAGACCGAATTCATCAGGAGTCAAGACGTTGGCAGTTCCGCTGTGCCTTCCAGTGAGAGGAATCATTTCTGACCAGGCATTAATGACTGGCTACTTCCGAAGCTATTTTGGTGTCAAATCAATGCCACGTGACATTTTCAATCATGAATCATTATTCTGTTTTTTGAAGATAGTTTCGATTTAATAACGTAATGCTTGTGTGCTGTCACAAACAACTTGTGCACTGTAAATATATTATGTTACAAACATAATACTACTACGGGCCTCTCGTCGGCTGCATCTGCGGGCCCACATTTCTCGTCTTTACCTTCACGTGTAGGCCCTTCTTCAACTGCACGTGCAATCTGTCATCGCCTGAATCTGTGGGCCTCCAGTTGCCTGAAACTGCAGGCCTCTCGTTGCCTGCATCTGCAGGCCTCTCGTTGCCTGCATCTGCAGGCCCACGTTTCACCTCGTTACCTTCACGTGCAGGCCCTTCTTTAACTGCACTACAGTCTGTCATTGCCCGCATCTGTATGTCCTCGTCGCCTGCTTCTGCTGGCCTTTCGTTGCCTCCATCTGATGGCCTCTCGGCGCCTGCAACTGCGGGCCTCTCATCACCTGCATCTGCGGGCCTCTCGTCGCCTGCATCTGCGGGCCCACATTTCTCCTCATTACCTTCATGTGCAGGCCCCTCTTTAACTGCACTACAGTCTGTCATCGCCCGCATTTGCGTGTCCTCATCGCCTGAATCTGCAGTCCTCTCGTCACCTGAAGCTGCGGGCCTTCATCGCCTGCATCTGCGGGCCTTCATCGCCTGCATCTGCAGGCCTTCGTCGCCTGCATCTGCGGGCCTTAGTCGTCTGCATCTGTGGGCCTTTGTCGCCAGCGTCTGCCGGCCTTCGTCGCCTGCATCTGCGGGACTTCGTCGCCTGCATCTGGGGTCCGTCGTCACCTGCGTCTGCGGGCCTTCTTCGCCTGCATCTGCCAGCTCTTGTCGCCTGCATCTGCGGGCCTTCATCACCGGTATCTGGTTTGTATCATTTGTGGTGTGTGCCCAGTGTTTGCTCCTCCCCACCATCATCTTCGGCCCTACTTCTCTACCCCATCCCGTTCTTTCCTGCAAGGGTCTTCAATTATTGATTGCTCCTTCTGGATCTGTATGTTTTTGAAATGATGAAAATGTGTTTATCCAATATGATTTTTCAAAATTTGTTGGGGTTATTATTTGAAAACATTTCAGGTTCCACTGTCATGTTGCTTTGGGTGTCAATCAATTCAATGTGCCATTTTCAATTTCTCCTCAATCCTCTTTAATTTTGGAAAATAATATTATTTCTTTGTCAAAATATATTTTCATTTTCATTTAACATGGACATGCTTATTTCATATTTAGTCTTTTGATGATTGTATTTGTTTTTGAACTGAGATGGGTAATGTGTTTTACCATGATGCTTGATAAAAATTACGTTGGGTTTATTGTGGGAATCGCTTGAAGTTGATTCTTTTATGCTGTTTTGGTGTTGAATCACTGTCACGTGACATTTTCAATCATTACTCAATGTTCTCTTTTTGGAAGATAGTTTCGATGAAAAACATCACACTTGTGTACTGTTACAAACAATGTGGCTTTGTTATTGCAACAACCTCAACATTTACGTGTTTTTCACGATCATTATTTTTACAAATGTCTTGATATATTTTGAATTTGAAATCATCCACCACAATCTGAGACATCAATTATTTTCCGAATGAGCTTCACCAATCTGAATATGAATGAGTATGAAGAAGTTCAAGAATAAATTTGCAGTTTTGTTTGTTGTGCACGTGAAGATTGTTTAACAGTTAAAAACAAGTGGCAACGCCAACTGAATGCTTGGACTCTGAAGAGCACATCAGGAAGCAGAAATTCTTCACCTTATTTGGTTCAAGGTTGGTGAAAAATCCTCACTCATTTCCTGTGTTGGGGAAGTGGAGATGGAAATTACAATGGATGTCCATCACTTTGACTGGGGTGGGGGGGGCGGGGGGGGATGGGGCCCGTCAATTTTTTCCCATTGATGGCATAGTTTTGGATGCTTTATTTTCCTTCTTGTTTTACATTCATCAGGAGATATTCATTTTTGTCTGTTGATTGTCACAGGAAGTTCCATTTTAAGTGTTGTATTGATTTTCTGTCATTCATTCACAACGACATTTTATGAGAAACTGCATCTTGCAACTCACATGAGAAATATTCCAGTGCTGTATTTATGTCGGTGCAAGTCACGTGATATTTTTCAAATGTTGGCTTTACATTGCTTTATGATATTTCTTAGATATGCGACAAATAAGAGTCAAAGGAGAAGTGTTTATATGGATACTTATTTTACATTTTTATGATTTCCCACTCCAGAGAAGTGGGTATTACATTTTCGGCCGTTTGTTTGTTTGTTTGTCTCTTTGTTTTTCTGTCCATCAAAAGCACAGATCAATTGGAATGTGAGTACTTTGATAACTTGTGGACCAGAAAACCACATTAAGAAGTCCTGGTTAGGGTCTTCACTCATTGATTGCTTTCTTGTTCTTTATGTTTTTGAAATGAAAGAAATGTGTTTATCCAAGATGTTTGAGCAAAAGTTTGTTGGGGTTATTATTTGATAATATTTGCAGTTATACAAGAATTTTCCTTTGGGTGTCAATTAATTTGATGGCATTCGTGGACACCCATTCGATTCTGCACCATTGCCCCGCCCAGTTTCTTGGCACCCTCTATGCTCAGTGTCCCAATGTCTGGGAGAATACTGTTGGGCTGTATGTTCTTTGTCTCCCTTTCCCTGTGTCACTCATTTGCGATTACCTGATGCCACCATCTGGCTGCCGAGAACCTGACTCTCTGTATGTTGTGGACCTGGCTTCCTGGTGCACACCTTGGCAACTGTTTGCCTTCTGTGGACCCAGTGCCACCGTCCGACTCGGTCCCATTTCACCTGAACCAGCACCATGTGGTCATGATTGCCGGGACGCACCTCGACTCCCTCAAGAGGCCTGGGAGTTAGCCATCCCGGGCCCAAGGAATGACCTTAGACAAGTCTCAAAGTTTGATGGCTGCTTGAAGACCCTGCCAGTCGGCTTGAGTTAAATGCCAGACTCGACGGCGTTGAAGTGGTTCTCTGATAAAAGCCAGAGAGATGTCCACTTTGACAAGCACATAGTCATAAGAACCGATTGGAGTGGAGGAAGAACAGCAGATATTTTCTGGGAATCTTGTCAAAATCAGATCCAGAAGAGATAGAGTACCATTGGTTGAGATCTGGGTCGGGAAATTGACCGATTGAGTCAGTCCCAATGAGTCGCAGAAATCTTTTGCTGAATTGCCATGACAGGAGAGAGACGTACCAACACCCAGCCACCTGGCCTGATGACAATTGAAGTCACCACATATGAGGAAGTGAGAGAGAGTTTGGATGAGAGGATAGAAGTTCGTCCATGTTTTTGGATAGTGAGGTGAAAATGGAGTCATCAATGTTTGGTGGATGGTACAGTTCACATATAAGCATGAGGTGGCAGTGTAGGGGAAGCCGCAGCAAGAGGTATTCCTGGGCGTGTGGGGGAGAGTGGGCAGTGCATGGTGAGAGAGGAATAGAGTGTTTGAGGAAGAGAGCAACTAATCCACCAGCGTGGGTCTCAGGTTTGTCATACTGGAGGGAGGGAGTAACTTGGGAGAGATACTTGGGAGTCAGAGATGTCTTGAGGGAGGAAAGTTTCTGTTTGGCAGATTATGTCTGGTTTGCCTGTATGGAAAGATCTGGAAGGAAAGGTCTGTATGGAAAGATCTGTAAGCAACCTGTATGGAAAGATCTGTGAGCAACCTGTATGGAAAGATCTGTAAGGTTTGAGCCAAGGCCCCTGAAATTTGAAACCCACACTGTTATTGATGAGGGAGGGGAGGAGGCTCTGCCTGCTGGGGAGAGGAGTGGGGAGGGGAAGATGGAGGGGGGAAGTAAGGAGAGTTGTTGAAAGTGTGGGGGGTTTCAGAATAGCTCGGGAAGGGGGCTGGATGAGGAGAAAAGGCTCTGTGGTGCTGGGGGAGATGGGGGGGGCAAGAGAAGGGGCAGAAGACAGTTGAGTATTTGAGGTGGTGGAGTGATGAGATGGAGGTGAGAGGGCAGCGGAAGGAGTCAGCTTTGTGGATGTGAGGGGGGGCAACTTTGAGAAGGGTGTGTGAGGGGGGTGAATGGTGGGAGAAGCATGAGTGGGGAGAGTTTTTGAGAAAGGTGAGAGGGAGGCTTGGAGGGAGAAGAATGTGATGGTTGCTGTGAAAGGGGTGAATAGGCACTGAAGTTGGAAAAAAAAAGAATGGTTGATCGAAAGCGAACATTTCCAGCAAACTGGGGTTATTAAAGTTTTTCGGTCAGACATGCGATTTAAAGACATTTCTTGATGGATGCAATAAAGGGGAATTAAGAGAAGAAACGCTGTCACAGTTGGATTTTTTTCTGCAAGGTGTGAGGGAAAGGTCGAATTGAGAGCGGTCTGTTGAAATAGAAAAAGTCGTACGTTATGACACAATAATGAGAACCACACGTGTGAAGGAGGAAGATGAAGCATTGTCGGGGATCGTTTTTAGGGTACCCAGTCAAATGGACTGGGTAACCTTTTGTTTTTATCCCTCACCGCGTGGCGGAAGTGAGATATTGTTGTCACCCAGGGCGTCCGGCTGTCCGTCCGTCCGTCCGTCCGGGCGTCAACATTTATAGTTGTGAGTGCGATAACTCATAAACTGTTCACTATATCAACTTAAAATTTGGGTCACACATGAACCACCTGAAAAGGAAGAACCCTATTGATTTTGGGCGTGGCCGGATCCAAGATGGCCGACTGGGGCGGCGTCAACATTTATAGCTCTGAGTGCGATAATTCATAAAGTGTTCGCCATATCGATTTGAAATTCGGGTCACACATGTGCCACCTGAAAAGGAAGAACCCTATTGATTTCGGGCGTGGCCGGATCCAAGATGGCCGACTAGGGCGGCCATCTTGAAAAAAATGTTTTTTCGCCATATCGATTTGAAATTTGAGTCACACATGTACCACCTGAAAAGGAATAACCCTATTGATTTTGGGCATAGCCGGATACAAGATGGCCGACTGGGGCGGCCATCTTGAAAAATGTTTTTTGTAATAAATGGAAAAACTGCTTATCTGATTTCAATTATTTTTGGTTCCTACGTTCCTCACCCCTGGGGATCTTTTTTGAGATGATGACCAAATGGTGTCTTGTTTCCAATTCACCTCCCTTATGATCTGGAATATGTATGAACTTTTTCATTCAATGGCGGGGAATTCCCCATCTCAGATGGTATATTTCTTAATTATTATTGTTTTTATTATCATTATTATTTTTTGAGACAGTTTTCATCACACAAGGTAATGGAAAGGTTGTAGAAAAAATCGTGAGGTGAATGGTGAATTTGGATCAGTAATCCTCGAGGGTGGAAACAGATCACGTGGTTACGGGAGAAGAATGTGGCTCCGGGAGGTGAATCGCAAAAGTGAATTCATTATTTAACTTTTGGTAACTTCAAGTTCCCTTCGACACAGACTTGTTTATATTGTTCATGTCGCCCTGCATTCCATTCCTTAACTTTTCTGCCCAGTCCATTGGAGCTTAGACGTTCCCAAAGCAGTTTTCTTTCAATCCTCTGTGTTTGTTTTGATTCTTGTCCGTGTTCTTTTTCAGGGCAAGAGCTGGACTTTATCACATTTAATCTCGAAATTTAAATCAGAGGTTGAAGCTGTCAGATGTTGATTTTTAAAAATTGGTGCAATCACGTGATCACTGAAGACGTTTATTTGAATTCAGCGTCCAATCAGGAACGCACACCTTGCGTCACAACTTGTCCATCAAATGTCGCGTTACATGAAAAACGGTTGTGATGTGAACTGAATCTGGTTCAAATCTCACGAGACGAGGGGGGGGGTCAATAAGAGGTTTATGCGATTCTTTCGTACGAAGCAAAACATTCTTTTAACTTGTTCGCTTTGCTTCAATTTCCAGTAGGATTGGCGGTTTATGCTCTTTGTTGCCCCCAAACTTTTCCTTCGGTTTTTTTTTTGGCCTGAAAAGTGGGGGAACCGATCCCTTCAACCCTCTCCCCGAATCTCTCATGGTTGGTATAACCTTTGTGACATCATTTGTTGATGCTTGTTTGCTTTGTTGCTAATGGAGACAAACGGCATTGCTCTCTTTTCTTGAGAGGGGAGAAAAGAGCATCATTTCTGTTTCGTTTCTCCACAATGGTGTCGTGTTTTCTGCTGCTCTGTGGAAATCATATTTTTTACCCTTTTGAGATGGCAAGACGACATTAATATCGTCGAGCAAACAGCAAGTCCTTTATTTTATTAGTTTGGAGTTATTTCATGAGATTTGTTTCGGTTTTACATGAGTAATATTTCCAAATGTCCATCATTTATCATTTCAATGACAGTAAATACTCGTGTGTAAAATTGTATTAACTAATGCAACGATGTTTATGAAAGGTGAACGAACAGAAGATTTGGGGCACTTGCACTGCCCACCTCAAAATGGTGGTGCAACAACAGGTGGTGGAGGATCAATTTGTCCAAATGGAGGGCAAAATATCCTGATGGTGAAATAAAATTTGGCATCACGATTATTCACATTTATTATGATTCATCAACCCCTTGGGCACAAACCTCTCTTCCCGTTAACCCCTCTCTCCCCCTCTCTCCCCTCCCCTCTCCCCTCTCCCACCCCTCCTCTCCCACCCCTCCTCTCCCCTCTCTTTATGTCCATACTACATCCTTTTGTGTGGACTTTCAAACTCAATGAATTATGTCATCGAGTCACCGATAGTTAAAATTAAGGTTATTTTGCACCTCTTTGAAATATATTCGTAAACGTTTTGTTTAATTCGCAATGCTGAAGGTGGATTTTTTTCCTTAATTGATGATTAACACTGCATCCTTTGTTCAAAGACTTCCGGTACAGATACTGTTATTAACAACGCTGACTTGGTTTGTTCATCTTTGTGATAATTTTCATACTGTCACAGTACAGAGTGTCGGTGCCGCCGAAGCAGCTTCCTGACGAAGGGTTGAACTGGGTGCACGCCATTGTCTTCCCAGCAGTAGTTTGGGCTTTGTAATTTGGCCACGGTGGTGCCGATAACTTACCTACTCCAGGCGTAGGACAACGTGGCCATCTTTAAAGTCCACCAACTGTCATGTCGATAGATCGAACACACAGTTTAACGTCCATCAGAGGGATGGCACACAAATTGATTAATCACCCCACCTATTAAACACCTGGATGACAGTTTATTGCTGGGCCAAGATTCAAACCCAGGTAAGAAAGCCCAGAGGCAAGTGTGCATACCTTGAGCCATCCTTTCAGCTCAGGTCTTATCTTTACGCTCTGTTAATAAACAAATTGCAATTTCATGATGTATTTATATGTTTACCAGTTGGGCATGCTTGCACACTGCAAGCAAGGACTCGAGTGAATCCTTAAGTGCAGACATAATCAATGCAAGCTTAATATATTTGATGATGTGGAATGTGTGTGAGATTTATATTGAAGAGAAAGAGGCTACAATAACATGCATGCAAAAAGACAAAAGAAAAATGTTGCATATTCATAATTATCTTGATCAATGAGCAAAAAAAAATTGCGTCATGTGACCCAAACTGCAATGTAATTGAATATTCAAGTGTGCTGTCATTACCAAGATTACTTAATAATTAACAAACTGCTACGAATACTGAATACTTGGTAATACAGTGTTGAAAGCATATCAAATGTTTAAGCACATCATCAATCAGATCAAGACATAGACATCAAATGGCACCACAGTTGACTCCGCTCATGAGAAGGCCGAATGCTTCAATTCTGTGTTTGCCTCCAAATCTTGTCCCAAACCCCACATTCTCGGAACCCATCCTTCCCCATCAAAAGCAACTGCTCATGGATGCTGTCTTTTGCACCTGAGAAGGTGGAGAAGGTTCTTTCAACCCCCAACTCTGACTCTGCCACTGCACTGGACGTCGTCAGCTCACATGTCTTAAAAACCTGCTCTGCTGCTCTTGCACATCCTCTCTCTGCCCTTTTCACCCTGAAATTTGCAATGTGTCATCTATGTGCTTGGAAATCTGCAACATTACTGCACTATATCTACAGAATATGTGTAAAAACTGATCCCTTCAACTTAAAGCTTACTCACTTACAATCATCAGCAAGGTCAATCAATCCTTGCAGTTGACATGAAATCCTTCCTTTTCTCCAACTTCATCTCAGATCAACAATTTGATTTCAGACCAGGTCACTCCACCTTCAACCTGCTGCCTTAACTCACCGGACAATGGATGGAGGCTCTTAATGTCAGACATGAGATCAGGGCAGTCTCTCTGGATATCTCTCATGCTTTTCACACAGTCTGGCATCGTGCCTTACTATCCAAACTCTGTTTACGCCATCCAAGGTGAACTCCACATATGTCTTCCTCCACTCTCGGAGCCAAAGTGTGGCTCTCAACACAAGCCTGCATCTGCGGCCCCACATTTCTCCTCGTTACCTTCACGTGCAGGCCCTTCTTTCAATGCACGTGCAGTCTGTCATCGCCTGCATCTGCGGGCCTCTCGTCACCTGCATCTGCGGGCCTCTCGTTACCTGCATCTGCGGGCCTCTCGTCACCTGCATCTGCGGGCCTCTCCTCGCCTGCATCTGCGGGCCTCTCGTCGCCTGCATCTGCTGGCCTCTCGTAGCCTGCATTTGCGGGCCTCTCTGCGGGCCTCTCGTCGCCTGCATCTGCGGGCCTTTCGTCGCCTGCACCTGTGGGCCTCTCATCACCTGCATGTGCGGGCCTTTTGTCGCCTGCACGTTTGGGCCTTTCGTTGCCAGCACGTGCTGGCCTCTCGTTTGCCCGCACGTGCAGGCATCTCATCATCTGCATCTCCCGGGGCTTCTTGTCACCTGCATCTGCTGGCCTCTCGTCGCCTGCATCTGCTGGCCTCTCGTCGCCTGCATCTGCGGGCCTCTCGTCGCCTGCATCTGCTGGCCTCTCGTCGCCTGCATCTGCTGGCCTCTCATCGCCTGCATCTGCTGGCCTCTCGTTTGCCTGCATCTGCTGCCCTCTCGTCGCCAACATCTGCGGGCATCTCGTCGCCTGCATCTGCGGGCCTCTCGTCGCCTGAATTTGCGGGCCTCTCGTCGCCTGAATTTGCGGGCCTCTCGTCACCTGAATCTGGGGGCCTCTCGTCGCCTGAATCTGTGGGCCTGTCGTCGCCTGCATCTGCGGGCCTCTCGTCGCCTGCACGTGCGGGCCTCTCGTCGCTTGCATCTGCGAGCCTCTCGTCGCCTGCCTCTGCGGGCCTCTCGTCGCCTGCCTCTGCGGGCCTCTCGTCGCCTGCCTCTTCGGGCCTCTCGTCGCCTGCACCTGTGGGCCTCTCGTCACCTGCATGTGCGGGCCTCTTGTCGCCTGCATGTTTGGGCCTTTCGATGCCAGCACGTGCTGGCCTCTCGTTTGCCTGCACGTGCAGGCATCTCGTCACCTGCATCTCCCGGGGCTTCTCGTCACCTGCATCTGCGGCCCTCTCGTCACCAACATCTGCTGGCCTCTCCTCGCCTGCATCTGCGGGCCTCTCATCGCCTGCATCTGCTGGCCTCTCGTCGCCTGCATCTGCGGGCCTCACGTCGCCTGCATCTGCTGGCCTCTCGTCGCCTGCATCTGCTGGCCTCTCGTCGACTGCATCTGCGGGCCTCTCGTCGCCGACATCTGCTGGCCTCTCGTTTGCCTGCATCTGATGCCCTCTCGTCACCTACATCTGCGGGCATCTTGTCGCCTGCATCTGCGGGCCTCTCGTCGCCTGAATTTGCGGGCCTATCGTAGCCTGAATCTGCGGGCCTTTCGTCGCCTGAATCTGCGGGCCTCTCGTCGCCTGAATCTGCGGGCCTCTCGTCGCCTGAATCTGCGGGCCTCTCGTCGCCCGAATCTGTGGGCCTCTCGTCGCCTGCATCTGCGGGCCTTTCGACGCCTGCACCTGTGGGCCTCTCATCACCTGCATGTGCGGGCCTCTTGTCGCCTGCACGTTTGGGCCTTTCGTTGCCAGCACGTGCTGGCCTCTCGTTTGCCTGCACGTGCAGGCATCTCATCACCTGCATCTCCCGGGGCTTTTCGTCACCAACATCTGCTGGCCTCTCGTCGCCTGCATCTGCTGGCCTCTCATCGCCTGCATCTGCGGGCCTCTTATGCTCGTCCACGATAGAAAAACTCATGTGACCGAATCGGCTATTCGGTGAGCATGGCCCTGTGTATGGAGCGCGTGAGCTCCACAGCCCGCAACGGGTGCGTATTCGCCCGGCCAAGGGAATTGTATCCCGAGGGTCCGGGGAGTTCCGCTGTGGCCTCGCCTCCCGTGCACTCTCCACCCCCACCCTAATGGATCCCAAACTTTTACAATCACAGGTCGAGATTTTGCAAATCACCTAAACGTCGCATCTCTACTCGGCTACGACGTCCGTATGCACTGACGGTACCCACGTCGCTTTCCGCCTTGAGGGTTCTTGATCAGAAGTACCCCAGGCCTTCAAATGCAGACCTATTTCATTCGGGGTCAAGACGTTGGCAGTTCCACCGTGCCTTCCAGTGAGACGAATCATTTGTGACCAGGCATTGATGACTGGTTACTTCCGATCTGTCCTGCAAGATGAACCACACGGTGAAAACTTCGGCTGGGTGGATCACACCCACCTTGCATACCGGATGATGCAAGGCCCTTCCTGTTCCTCTCTCTGACTTTCTGTTGACATCACTGATGCAAACTCACTAGTGAATCAGCATCACTCTACCTCCCAAATTACCTTTCACAAACCTCCCCATTAACTATAGTTTTGCAGGGATCACAGCTCGGGGCTGACCACAACGATTGGTTTGTGTCATATGTGGTGTGCGCCCTGTGTCATCTCCTCCCCACCATCATCTTAGGCCCGACTTCTCCACCCCCACCCTGTTCTTTCCTGCAAGGATCTTCAATCATTGACTGATCCTTTGAATTCTGTATTTTTTTTTAAATCATGAAAATGTGTTTATCCAACCTGATTTTGCTAAATTTGTTGGGTTTATTATTTGGAAATATTTCAGGTTCCACTGTCATGTTCCTTTGGGTGTCAATCAATGCAATGTGCCATTTTCAATTTCTCCTCAATCCTCTTAAAATTTGGAAAATAATGTTATTTCTTTTTCAAAATAGATTTGTCATTTTAATTTAAAATGGACATACTTATTTCATATTTTGTCTTTTGCTGATTGCATTTGTTTGAACTGATACGGGAAACGTGTTTAACCATGATGCTTGATAAAAAGTATGTTGGGTTTATTGTGGGAATCGATTGAAGTTGATTCTTTGATGCTGTTTTGGTGTTGAAACAATGCCACGTAACATTTTCAATCATTACTCAATGTTCTGTTTTTGGAAGATAGTTTCGAGGAAAAACACCACACTTGTGTACTGTTACGAACAATGTGGCATTATTATTGTAACAACCTCAACATTTATGTGTTCTTCACGATCATTGTTTTAACAAGTATCATGAAATTTTTTGAATTTGAAATCATCCACCACAATCTGAGACATCAATTATTTTCCGAATGAGCTTCACCAATCTGAATATGAATGAGTATGACGAAGTTCAAGAATAAATTTGCAGTTTTGTTTGCTGTGCATGTGAAGATTGTTTCACAGTGAAAAACAAGTGTCAACGCCAACTGAATGCTTGGACTCTGAAGAGCACATCAGGAAGCAGAAATTCTTCACCTTATTAGGTTCAAGGTTGGTGAAAAATCCTCACTCATTTCCTGTGTTGGTGAAGTGGAGATGGAAATCACAATGGATGTCCATCACTTTGACAGGCGGGGATGGGGCCCGTCAATTTTTCCCTTTGATGCCATGGTTTTGGATGGTTTATTTTCCTTCTTGTTTCACATTCATCAGGAGATATTCATTTTTGTCTGTTGATTGTCACAGGAAGTTCCATTTTAAGTCTTGTATTGATTTTCTGTCATTCATTCACAATGACATTTTATGACAAACTGCATCTTGCAACTCACATGAGAAATATTCCAGTATTTATGTCGGTGCAAGTCACATGATATTTTTGAAATGCTGTTTTATGATATTTCCAAGTTATGTGACAAATAAGAGTCAAAAGAGAAGTGTTTCTGTGGATACTTA
Source organism: Eptatretus burgeri (assembly GCF_056783735.1). NCBI lineage: Eukaryota > Metazoa > Chordata > Myxini > Myxiniformes > Myxinidae > Eptatretus > Eptatretus burgeri. The sequence goes on from NC_140961.1 coordinate 164,784,451, forward strand.
TTTTACATTTTTATGATTTTCCTCTCCAGAGAAGTGGGTGTTACATATTCGGTTGTTTGTCTGTTTGTTTTTCTGTCCATCGAAAGCACAGATCAATTGGAATGTGAGTACTTTGATAACTTGTGGAACAGAAAACCACATAAAGAAGTCCTGGTGAGGGTCTTCACTCATTAATTGCTCTTTCTAGTTCTTTATGTTTTTGAAATGAAAGAAATGTTTTTGTCCAAGTTGTTTGAGCAAAAGTTTGTTGGGGTTATTATTTGATAATATTTGCGGTTATACTATAATTTTCCTTTGAGTGTCAATGAATTTGAGGGCATTCGTGGACACCCGTTCGATTCTGCAGTGCGTACCATCATTGCCCCGCTCAGTTTCTTGGCACCCTCTCTGCTAAGTGTCCCAATGTCTGGGAGAATACTGGTGGGCCGGATGTTCTTTGTCTCCCTTTCTCTCTGTCACTCATTTGCAATTACCTGATGCCACCATCTGGCTTATAGAGAGCCTGACTCTCTGTATGTTGTTGAGCTGGCTTCCTGCTGCTCACCTTGGTAACGGATTGTCTTCTGTGCACCCAGTGCCACCTTCCGATTCGGTCCCATTTCACCTGAACCAGCACCGTGCGTTCCTGATTGCCGGGACGCACCTCGACTCCCTCAAGAGGCCTGGGAGTCAGCCATCCCTGGCCCAAGGACTGACAATAGAACCCTGCTCACCATCGGTGGGTGAGCAGATTGAGAATGCACACTGCCCTTGAGGATGCGACCGCGGGTAAAATCGATCGGTGAGACCGCCTCTGCTCAATGCTGAATCCCATCGCACAGGTTGAAAGAAGTAGAATGATCCCGAGGAAACTCTGTGGATGTGGGTAGTCACACGCAGCATCACCAACAAAGGGGAGTGACACCCCATTGCCATGATCCAACACCAGGAGAATGATTCCCGATTCCCTTTCCACAACCACCAGCCTTGGTCATCGTCTTCACCCCAACTTCCAATGGGAAACACAAACACCGTAAAACTTCATGCTCGGTCACGATAGAAAAACTCATGGGAAAGAATTGGCCATTCGGAGAGCATGGTCCTTTGAATGGGGCACGTGAGCTCCACATCCTGCAATGGGTGCGTATTCGCCCAGCCAAGGGAATTATTTCCCTCGGGTCTTGGGAGTTTCGCCGTGGCCTCGCCTCCCATGCACGCTCCACACCCACCCTCAAGGATCACAATGTTTTGCAATCACCAGTCGAGATTTCGCAAATCGCCCAAACATCGAATCTCAACTCAGATACGACGTTCGTATCAACTGACGGTACCCACATCGCTTTCTGCCTTGATGGGGCGTTGTCAGAAGTACCCCTGCCCTTCAAATACAGACAAATTCATCAGGAATCAAGACGTTGGCAGTTCCGCTGTGCCTTCCAGTGAGAGGAATCATTTATGACCAGGCATTAATGACTGGCTACTTCCGATGCTGTTTTGGTGTCGAATCAATGCCACGTGACATTTTCATTCACATGACTCAATATTCTGTCTTTGGAAGATAGTTTCGATTTCATAACATAATACTTGTGTGGTGTCACAAACAACTTGTGTACTGCTGACATATTATGTTGCAAACATAATAACACTGCGGGCCCTCGTCGCCTGCATCTGTGTGCCTTCGTCACCTGCATTTGCGGTCCGTCGTCACCTGCATCTGCGGGCCCTCGTCACCTGCATCTGCGGTCCGTCGTCACCGGTATCTGGTTTGTATCATATGTTGTGTGTGCCCAGTGTCTGCTCCTCCCCACCATCGTCTTCCGCCCTACTTCTCCACCCCCACCCCGTTTTTCTTCAAGGGTCTTCAATCATTGATTGCTCTTTCTGGATCTGTATGTTTTTGAAATGATGAAAATGTGTTTATCCAATATGATTTTTCAAAATTTGTTGAGGTTATTATTTCAAAACATTTCAGGTTCTACTGTCATGTTGCTTTGGGTGTCAATCAATGCAATGTGCCATTTTCAATTTCTCCTCAATACTCTTTAATTTTGTAAAATAATATTATTTATTTATCAAAATAGATTTGTCATTTTAATTTAACATGGACATCCTAATTTCATATTTCGTCTTTTGGTGATTGTATTTGTTTTTGAACTGAGATGGGAAATGTGTTTATCCGTGATGCTTGATAAAAATTACGTTGGGTTTATTGTGGGAATCGATTGAAGTTTTTTTTTTTTTTTTTTTTTTTTTTTTTTTTTGTATACCTTGGTCGAGGCTCGTATGAGAGCAAACACAGAACTCACAGCAAGGAGGCATGAGACAAGAGGGGCGGGAGTGGAAGGGACAAAACAGTGTGGAACAGACACATTAGGTGAACTGTGGAAGGGAGAGGGATGGGGATGGGACGGGGAACATGGCGAAGAGAAGATGGACATTTCAGGGACTTTCAGGAAGGAAAGCAGGAGAAATGAAGGAAGTGGGCTTGGGTGGATTATCGGGGGTAGAAAAGATCGAGGATTTGGATGGGGGAAGATAGGAGGTGGTGGTGAACAGCTGTTTTGAAAGCCTGGAGGGAAGAATGGGAAAGAATAGAGTGAGGAAGTTTATTCCAAAGGCGGGAAAAAAAGAGGAATGAAAGAGTGAAGATGAGCAGTGATTCGTGATTTTGGTAGTTTTACCAGAAGGGGGTTGTTGGCGGACCTTGAGCGCCCTGTGGAAATGTGGTGGGGACAGATCGCAGAGAGAGCAGGGGGGGCAAGGCTGGAGAGGAGTCGGTAGAAGACAGAAAGACCACCGACTAACCTGCGGTGATTGAGTGAGAGGCCCAAAGACTCAGCTTCATTGCGGGAGATGCCGATGATCTTAAATGCCCTGGTTTCGACAGCGTGAAGCCGAGAAAGGTGGGAGGCAGGAGCACCAGCCCAGAGGGGAGAGCAATACTCCATCAGGCTACGGACAAAAGCTTTGTAAGTGGTCAGGAGCTCAAGAGGGCCGAGGAAGGACTTAGCACGACGGAGGATTCCCAGTCGGCGACTGGCTTTTGAGGCGAGGTTGGAAATGTGACTTTCCCAGGAAAGGTCATGGCAGATAGTGAGACCTAGAAGCTTGAAAGAAAAGACTTCTTCCAGAGGATTGTTGAGAAAGTGGATGGGGGGGTTTTGTAAACGGTACTTTCGAAGAGACATAGTGAGAGTGTGAGATTTGTCTGGATTGAAAGACATGTTCCACGTGTTGGACCAGTTTTTGATTTTATCCAGATCTGCAGTGAGCGAAGAAGCTGCTGCTTGCCGGTCTGAGGGATGACAGATGGTACGGCAGAGGGTGGAGTCGTCGGCAAAGAGAAATAGAGGATTTTCCAGAGAGTCCGAGAGATCATTGATGAAAACCAGAAAAAGAACAGGGCCCAGAACGCTACCTTGAGGAACTCCAGCCTGCACAGGAAGAGGGGATGAAAGAACTCCATTTAGTGCCACACGTTGACTGCGACAGGAGAGGAAGTCTGCGAGCCATGAGTGGAGATGGCCTTGAATGCCATGGGAAGAGAGTTTGGTGAGTAGTGCAGGGTGCCAGACTGTGTCAAAAGCACGTGATATGTCCAGGGATACGGCTTGGATTTCCTGTCTGGCATTGAGGACCTCCATCCATTGATGGGAGAGCAGAAGCAGCATATGCAGGGTAGAGTGACCTGGTCTGAAACCAAATTGATGATTCTTTGATGGCCAAGCCAAAATTGACCAAAGTTGATTCTTTGATGCTGTTTTGGTGTTGAATCAATGCCACGTGACATTTTCAATCATTAATCAATGTTCTGTTTTTTGGAAGATAGTTTCGATGAAAAACATCGCATTTGTGTACTGCAACAAACAATGTGCTATTATTATTGTAACAACCTCAACATTTATGTGTTCTTCATGATCATTGTTTTAACAAGTGTCTTGAAATTTTTTGAATTTGAAATCATCCACCACAATCTGAGACTTCAATTATTTTCTGAATGAGCTTCACCAATCTGAATATGAATGAGTATGAAGAAGCTCAAGAATAACTTTGCAGTTTTGTTTGCTGTGCATGTGAAGATTGTTTAACAGTGAAAAACAAGTGGCAACGCTAACTGAATGCTTGGACTCTGAAGAGCACATCAGGAAGCAGAAATTATTCACCTTATTAGGTTCAAGGTTGGTGAAAAATCCTCACTCATTTCCTGTGTTGGTGAAGTGGAGATGGAAATCACAATGGATGTCCATCACTTTGACGGGCGGGGATGGGGCCCGTCAATTTTTCCCTTTGATGCCATGGTGTTGGATGGTTTATTTTCCTTCTTCTTTTACATTCATCCGGAGATATTCATTTTTGTCTTCTCATTGTCACAGGAATTTCCATTTTAAGTGTTGTATTGATTTTCTGTCATTCATTCACAACGACATTTTATGAGAAACTGCATCTTGCAACTCACATGAGAAATATTCCAGTATTTATGTCGGTGCAAGTCACATGATATTTTTGAAATGCTGTTTTATGATATTTCCAAGATATGTGACAAATAAGAGTCAAATGAGAAGTGTTTATGTTGATACTTATTTTACATTTTTATGATTTTCCTCTCCAGAGAAGTGGGTGTTACATTTTCGGTTGTTTGTCTGTTTGATTTTCTGTCCATCGAAAGCACAGATCAATTGGAATGTGAGTACTTTGATAACTTGTGGAACAGAAAACCACATAAAGAAGTCCTGCTGAGGGTCTTCACTCATTGATTGCTCTTTCTAGTTCTTTATGTTTTTGAAATGAAAGAAATGTGTTTATCAAAGATGTTTGAGCAAAAGTTTGTTGGGCTTACTATTTGATAATATTTGCAGTTATACTATAATTTTCCTTTGGGTGTCAATGAATTTGAGGGCATTCGTGGACACCCGTTCGATTCTGCAGTGCGTCCCACCATTGCCCCGCTCAGTTTCTTGGCACCCTCTCTGCTAAGTGTCCCAATGTCTGGGAGAATACTGGTGGGCCAGATGTTCTTTGTCTCCCTTTCCCTCTGTCACTCATTTGCAATTACCTGACACCACCATCTGGCTTATAGAGAGCCTGACTCTCTGTATGTTGTGGACCTGGCTTCCTGGTGCTCACCTTGGCAACTGTTTGCCTTCTGTGGACCCAGTGCCACCGTCCGACTCGGTCCCATTTCACCTGAACCAGGACCGTGCGGTCATGATTTCCGGGATGCACCTCGACTCCCTCAAGAGGCCTGGGAGTCAGCCGTCCCAGGCCCAAAGAATGACCTTGGAACCCTGCTCAACATCGGTGGGAGGGCAGATCGAGAACGCATGCTGCCCTTGAGGGTGCAACCGCGGGTAAAATCGATTGGTGAGACGGCCTCTGCTCAAACCTCACTCCCATCGCACAGGTTGAAAGAAGTAGAATGATCCCGAGGGAACTCTCTGGATGTGGGTAGACACACGCAGGATCACCAACAAAGGGGTGTGACACCCCATTCCCATGATCCAACACCATGAGAATTATTCCCGATTCCCTTTCCACAACCAGCAGCCTTGGTCATCGTCCTCACCCAAACTTCCAATGGGACACACAAACACGCAAAAACTTTATGCTCGGCCACGATGGAAAAACTCATGGGAAAGAATTGGCCATACGGAGAGCATGGCCCTGTGAACGGGGCACGCGAGCACCACATCCAGCAATGGGTGCATATTCGCCCAGCCAAGGTAATTGTTTCCCCAGGTTCCTGGGAGTTTCGCCGTGGCCTCACCTCCCATGCACTCTCCACATCCACCCTCATGGATCACAAAGTTTTGCAATCACCAGTCGAGATTTCGCAAATCGCCAAACATCGAATCTCTCCTCAGATACGACGTTCGTATCGACTGATGGTACCCACGTCTATTTCTGCCTTGATGGGGCGTAGTCAAAAGTACCCCTGCCCTTCAAATACAGACCGAATTCATCAGGAGTCAAGACGTTGGCAGTTCCGCTGTGCCTTCCATGAGAGGAATCATTTGTAACCAAGCGTTAATGACTGGCTACTTCCGGTGCTGTTTTGGGGGTGTGGGGTGTATTTGAGAGGGTGTAGGGCAGCCCGGAATTATGGCGAAAACCAATCTATATCCCTGTGTCGTAAGAGGCGACCAGTGTTGCGTCAGGAAGGGCATCCGGCGTAAAACCTATGCCAAATCAGTCTGCGGATCATAACGGATGATGATGATAACTCTGTGGCAACCACTAACGGGAGCAGCCGGAAGACGAACAACAACAACAACAACAACAACAATCACAACATGCAAGTAGTGCTCTTCGAGTACTACAACTTTCATCATTTATGTTTTTCCCGATTCCCGCCAGTTTTCCCGTGGCGTCCCCTCAAAGGTCAAAAAACAAAACAGGTGAACCATGTACATTGCTCATGAACCATTGCCGTCTCCAGACTTGTATTTATTCAAAGAACACTTTTCTGGTGAAATTTGAAAAATGTGCCCTCCAGTGGACGATTTCAGGAACAACACAGTTTCCGTGTGATGATATTGATATATTTATATTTATTCAAATAACATTTTTCTGTTCAAAGTTGAAAAATGTGCCCTCCGGTGGATGATTTCAGCAATTACACCGTTTCCATGTGATGATATTGATATATTTATATTTATTCTCCTTCCTTTTACTGTTCAGAGTTGAAAAATGTGCCCTCCGATGGACGATTTTAGGAACTTCCCCCGTTTCCGTGTGATGATATTGATATATTTATATTTATTGTCCAAACACTTTACTGTTCACAGTTGAAAAATGTGCCCTGTGGTGGACGATTTCAGGATCGACACCTTTTCCGTGTGATGATATTGATATATTTACATTTATTCTTCGAACACTTTACTGTTCAAAGTAGAAAAATGTGCCCTCCGGTGGAGGATTTCAGGAACTACACCTTTTCCGTGTGATGATATTGATATATTTATATTTTTTCTCATGCTTCAGAGTTGAAGGTTGACTCTTGCCCTTTATGTGCGATGCATTTTTACAGGTACGAAGTTTCTTTCAGTCCAGGTCACAGTACTGAAAAAAACGTGATGTGACCGCAAGGAGGAGCACAAAATTGGTCCGTCAGTACGAATACATAGATTATTGTTATTATTATTATTATTATTATTATTATTATTATTATTAATAGGTGATCTTTTGGTCAGAGCTTGGGAATGGTCAGAGCTTTTGGTCAGAGCTTGGTGAGGGTGTACATGTGTTTGGGTTAGGGTGAGGGTTAGAGTTTGCTGTTAGTGTGTATATATGTTAGGGTTAGGGTTCGCTGTTAGGGTGTATTTGTGTTAGGTTTAGGGTTAGCTGTTAGCATCAATATGTGTTGTGGTTTGGGTTTGGGTTCGGGTTAGGGTGTGTGGGGGAAAAAATTATATTAATGTATTCTAAATTGTAACAAATGGAGTTTTAGAAATGAGTTTTATGCGAAAGTTGAATTGGCTGTCCTTTCTGGCCAAGAGACTTTTGCCCTAAATGTTGATAAATGTCTTGGTCTGGAACGGTGTGACCTGACCTGATTATAGCCTCAGCGAACCTTTGCCTCGAAATGTATGAAGTGGCTTCTCGTTTAGAGGACACGTCTGCAGTCTGGGTTGATAGACCCCACCACTCTCCCATGAAAGTATAAAATGCTTTGAAATGTAAAATTGTTTCAGTGCAAGTACCTGAGGAAGTATAGAATCTCAATGGCTTGTGCTCCTTGGAACTGACCAAGTACCAAGTTAGAATAAAACTCTCTGATGTAATGTGGAAGTGAATTGAATCGTGTTGGTCCAACTGTGAACTAAAAGTAAGAATTGATGAAATAGAACCAAATAATATTGCAATCAATGGGGATTCTTAAGTTCATTGTACGAGGGTGAGAAGTGTATGGTGGATAATTAGAAAATAAATTGTTTCACAAGGAAGGACTTGTGTGGACCGGTTTATCGTTTGCTGGTTGAGTCGGTTTATCAGTGTCAATGGGTTTTATGCAGGATTTTATAACCAAATAGGACAAACGTTAAACTTTGCGTGAAGTCAAATAGGATTCCACAATCGGCGAGGTGGAATCCTTCAACGATCACAAGGTGAGTTAAAAAAATCCTCATCAGGTGTGTGTGTGTGTGTGTGTGTGTGTGTGTGTGTGTGTGTGTTGTTGTGCTTGGGTTACCTTTTAGGGTTAGGGCTCGGGTTTGGGTGTATATTGGTTAGGGTTAGTTTGTTGGGGTGAGGGTTAGGGTTATGGTTTGCTGTTAGGGTTAGCTGTTAGGGTTAGGATTAGGGTGTATTTGTGTTAGGGTTAAGCTGTTAGGGTTAGGGTTAGCTTGGTTAACTAACAGCTTGGTTAAGGTTCGGGTTATGAAGAGTGTTATTAATGGCCACATTTGATCCATAGTCAATACGTACATAACAGTAAGATGTCGGAATTGGAATCAATTTTCTTGTTTTCTTTGAAATGTATTTTAAAGCCTTTTGTCGTTCCTTTGTCATTTGTGCTGTTCCCACAAGCTCGCCCAACGCATGCCTTTGTGAGGAGTGTTATATTTTGTTTCTGGCCAACCCACACGTTTTTACAGCGATGATTAAAAGCGTAGCATAGGGTGGAGGTGGGGCTGCCGAGGAGAAGTTGCAGCGCACTAACATATGTGGTTTGATCGTTTCAACTTTCCTCGGGGAAGGGGAAAAAAAAAAGAAGCCATTGCCACATTTTTGAGTCCCATCCCGGTGCTCTTATCAAAGCAACCAGAGATAGCTCATAAATAAGTGTTTTGGAATGTGAATTTTCATTGTGGTTGGGCAGCTGTTCACTGTGTTGGTTGAGCCGTCACAACACCACCACATGCGTGTGCTCCTTTGAATAAACCGTGTGTTCGGAAATCCTCTTCGCTCTCTTTATACTCGGCCGAAGAAAGAGTCATCACAAGGGTTAGGGTGTTTGTGTGTGTGTGTGTGTGTTGGTGTGTGTGTGTTGGTGTGTGTTTTGATGTGTGTGTGTTTGTGTTTGTGTGTGCGTGTGTGTGTGTGTGTGCGTGCGTGCGTGTGTGTGTGTGTGTGTGTGTGCGTTGGTCTGTGTTTGTGTGTGTGTGTGTGTGTGTGTGTGTGTGTGTGTGTGTGTGTGTGTGTGTTGCCAAGTAGGTTTGCAGTCTTCAAAATATAAGTTTTTCTCCAAGTTTTCCAAGTGTTGAAAGAGTTCCAAACACTCGACCGTCACACACTCGATGTTGTGTGACGTCCGTGCAACTCGGTAGTCTCTTCACCATGGTGATGCCAGGCACCATCGTCCGCTGTGTGCACTTTAGTGAGGGAGATGCACGAGTGTGGACGTGCATGCTTGAGTGGTGCTTTCGTTGAGCGTAGGAAAATGCCGTGATGTGATTTGAGATGTGTGATGGCTGCACCCTTGAGAGAGGGAAAGTGCCGTACACGGGCGGCTTCGTTTTTCGTTTTCTTTCCAATGGGCCTTGATCTTGCTCGTCGGAGCTTCCGTCACATGCTTGGGCGGATGCGTGCATGCACGTAGGTTTCGATGGCGTTTGCGTTTCGGTCACCATGTCTTGTGACGAGGTTCACCACTCGTACGGGTGGTCACAGTCCTCGAACGTTCCCGTTGGGAGTTCGGCGGTCGGCGAGCATTTGTTCTTCACGATTCGCTGGCGATGTTGCTGCTGCTCTTTGTGCGGAGTCCCTCCGTTGCTATTTGTCGGTCGGGTCTTCTCCGTGTCTGGGGTCGCTGCTGTCACGGTCCTTTTCGTCGTGAGGGAGCTTGTGTGCCGAATGGCTCCATGCCGCGTTTCACGTCATTCTTTGCCCGACGTGTCCGAGCAGTTTTACCAGTGCTCGTGCACTCGGCCGACGGTCGGATCTCCGTCCGTGTCACGGGGCCTTCGCCGGCGAGTGTAACGCACCAAGGGTCACGTGAAAGTAAGCGGACGCCCGGAGGTTGGAGGTTCGACGGTCGCCTGGCCGTGTCCGCTCGTTCCTCGGGTGGCCGACGTATGCAGTTGCATGCTTATTTTTGGGCGACGAGCTCTTTGGTCGCTCACCGTGGATTTGGTGGAGCGTCGCGTATGATGGACGTGAGCCGAGCGAGGTTGCCGCGACGGTTTTTCGCCCACTTGCGAAGCCCCGCGTGCTGCCCCGGGTTGGACCCGGAGATGTCTTCATCCCGGCCGGTGCCGGTGCGTCGGACTGTTTGTTGTTCCGAATCGGCGCCTCCCGGGCACTCTGGTCTGACTCTGTCTGACCGCTTTCCTTCAGCCGAGCGCGCCGGTGTGAGGTTGCGGTTGCGACATGGGTTTTCGGCAGGCCGACGTTGTCGACGTTCTGCTGCCGTTAACGCGCCGTCGGAGCGGTGACTCTTCCTCTGACCGGTGCAGCGATCGAGAGGGACGAGAGATGCGTACGATGTACGAAGTACGGAACAAACGTCGTTCGTGGCGTGAGGTTGTCGCGGGGGCGATACGAAGTTGAAGTACGGGACAAGAGGGACACGGACGAGCCCTCGGGAGCGATGTCGTGTGAGCGAGAGGGAACCGACCCAACACAACACAACGGTGGCGGGGTTCCGCCGCGGCGCGAAGTCGCGCGGTTCTCCCGGTGGTCCCCGGCCCGGCACGTGCGACGTGCCACGTGGCGCGTGACGGTCGGCGTGTCGTGGTCTTTACGGCGGCTCCTCACGCCACTCCCTGGTTGATCCTGCCAGCCGCATATGCTTGTCTCAGAGACTAATCCATGCATGTCTAAGTGCGAACGGAAGGACCCATTGAGACTGCGAATGGCTCATTAAATCAGTTATGGTCTCTTTGAGCGCTCGTAAGTTACTCAGATAACTGTGGCTATTCTAGAGCAAATACATGCAAACGAGCGCCGGTCCCCACGGGTGAAGGTTCACTGACGTCGTGGGGAGGCGCGCATTTATCAGCACCAAAAACCGACGGGGTGCCCACCCAACTTCCCTTCCTTTCCCCTTCGTGGGGTGAGGTCCTTCGGGGGCCCTTCCTTCGGGGAGGGTTCGGGGCTCGGCGTGGGCCCATCCACGGGATGGTGACTCTGGATAAACCATGGCAGATCGCTCGGCCTCTGCGCCGGCGACGTTTCATTCGAATGTCTGCCCTATCAACTTTCGATGGCAGGCTTCGCGCCTGCCATGGTGGCGACGGGTGATGGGGAATCAGGGTTCGATTCCGGAGAGGGAGCCTGAGAAACGGCTACCACATCCAAAGAAGGCAGCAGGCGCGCAAATTACCCACTCCCGACACGGTGAGGTTGTGACGAAAAATACCGATGCAGGCCTCGGTCGAAGCGCTGCTATCGGAATGGGTGCACCTTAAACCCATGTGCGAGGATCCATTGGAGGGCAAGTCTGGTGCCAGCAGCTGCGGTAATTCCAGCTCCAACAGCGTAAGTGAACGCTGTTGCAGTGAAAAAGCTCGTATTTGGAAATCACGCCGGGGCTCGCGGGCGGGACGTGCCGCGAGGTGCGCTTCCTGTCCCCGCCCGTCCTCGGCGGCGAGACTTTCAGAGCCCTGCGGACACTCTTGGATGAGTGTCCGCTGCGGGCCGGAAGCGTTTACCTTGAAGAAACTGGAGTGCTCAGAGCGGGTCGGTAGAGCCTGTACACCGCAGCTGGGAATAATGGAATAGGGCCTCAGTCCTATTTTGTTGGTTTTGCGGGACGGAGGTCATGATTGAGAGGGACTGCCAGGGGCATTCGTACTGTGCCGCGAGAGGTGAAATTCTGGGACCGGCGCAAGACGGACTAAAGCGAAAGCATTTGCCAAGAATATTTTCCTTAATCAAGAACGAAGGTCGGAGGCTCGAAGGCGATCAGATACCGCCCTAGTTTCGACGGTAAACTATGCCGACCGGCGATCGGGCGGCGTCGAGTGGTATGACCCGTCCGGCAGCCATGAGGGAAATCAGGAGTTTCTGGGTTCCGGGGGGAGTATGGTTGCAAAGCTGAAACTTAAAGGAATTGATGGAAGGGCACCACCAGGAGTGGAGCCTGCGGCTCAATTTGACTCAACACGGGAAAGCTCACCTGGGCCGGACACGAGGAGGATTGACAGACTGAGAGCTCTTTCACGATTCTGTGGGTGGTGGTGCATGGCCGTTCTTAGTTGGTGGAGCGATCCGTCTGGTTGATTCCGATAACGAGCGAGACTCCGACACGCTAACTAGTTCCGCGACCCCGGTGTGGCCGGCGGACTAACTTCTTAGAGGGACGAGCGGCTGTAAGCCGTGCGAGATGGAGCAATAACAGGTCTGTGATGCCCTTCGATGTCCGGGGCCGCACGCGTGCAACACTGGACGGGCCAGCGTGTACATTTCCCTTCGCCGACAGGCTCGGGGAAACCGCTGAGCCCCGTCCGTGATGGGGACTGGGATTTGAGACGGTGTCCCACGAACGAGGAATTCCCAGTAAGCGCGAGTCATCAGCTCGCGTTGAATAATCCCTGCCCTTTGTACACACCGCCCGTCGCTACTACCGATCGGACGGTTTGGTGAGATCCTCGGATCAGCCCCTGCACGGGCCCTCCGTGACACTTGTTGTCGTGTCGGCTCGTGCCGGTGTGCTGAAAAGATGAGCGAACTTGACTGTCTAGAGGAAGTAAAAGTCGTTACAAGGTTTCCGTAGGTGAACCTGCGGAAGGATCATGATCAGGACAAGCATGGCATAACGGAATGGCATGGCATGGCATGGCATGGCATAGCAGGTCGATGCGAGAGCACGGAGCACCCTCGCTCGAGACTGTCGAGGGTGCGGAAGACGCGATCGTCGACGCCGTGTCGGCGATGCGTCGGCGACGATTTTTTTCCGTGGATGGGGCTTCACCGCGGTGTTGAAGAGCGGTCGTCGTCGTCTGCGCAGCTGCACAGCTGCGCAGCGGCGAGGCCTTCTTTTCTTTCTTGCCGCACCGCGGTCGAGGTGATGTGCCCGTCGAGACGATTCGGTCGTCGAGGGAAGGCGAAGGCGAGGCCGATTTTGGTTTGTCCCACCGACGGAAGACGAGGCGCCGAACTGCGCTGCTGCGCGGCTACATCGTTGGTGTTTAATGAAGCATCGTCTTGGAACGACTCACAGCGGTAGATCACTCGGCTCGTGCGTCGATGAAAAACGCAGCCAACTGCGAGAACTGGTGTGAATTGCAGGATACACTGATCATCGATACGTTGAATGCACATTGCGGCCCCGGGCTACACACCCGGGGCCACGCCGGTCTGAGGGTCGCTCGATTATCGATCGGGAGCACGGGTGTCCTGGCCTTCCTTCGGTGGGCCGGGCCTCGCTTTGCGCTTTGCGTGGTTCCCGCGAATGGGAGTTCGAGGCCGCTCGACGGTCGCGGCTCGTCAAAATGCAGCACTGTTGTTTTTGCGTTCTTGGGTCATGCCACCGCCGTGGCCATGGCGTGCGTTCGGTCGTCGGTGGCCCTCGAGTGAGTGAGCCTGCTTCGACTTCGACTTCTACTTTGACTTGGTCGCGCGTGTGTGCACGGCTCTGTGTTGGTGTGGCGACCACAGCGTAGAGAGAGATCGCCAGATCCGAGTCTCCCGTGAGAGGCGGCGCGTCCGACTCGTGAGGTGCGACGGGGACCGGTGGCCGGACACGGGGAGCGTGTCGTTTTCGCGGTGGCGTGCCTCTCCGGGAGCACTTCGATGTTTGCGACCTCAGATCAGACGTGACGACCCGCTTAATTTATGCATATTACTAAGCGGAGGAAAAGAAACAAACGAGGATTCCCTCAGTAACAGCGAGTGAACAGGGAAAAGCCCAGCACCGAATCCGCGCTCGCACTTATGGCGTGTGGAGTTGTGGCGTACAGGAGCTCACACCTCCCGGTGTCGCTCGGGGGTCCAAGTCCTTTCGATCGGGGCCTCCTCCATGGACGGTGGCAGGCCGGTGCGGTGGACCCTGACGTGCCGGGGTCGGGTCTCTTTGGAGTCGGGTTGCTTGGGAATGCAGCCTAAAGTGGGTGGTAAACTCCATACAAGGCTAAATACGTGCACGAGGACGATAGCCGACAAGTACCGTGAGGGAAAGTTGAAAAGAACTCTGAAGAGAGAGTTCAAGAGTTCGTGAAACCGTTGCGAGGTAAACGGGTGGGATCCGCGCGGTCCGCCCGGAGGAGTCAGCCGTGGCGTCAGTCGCCCGTCGATGGTGTCGCGATACCCGTCCCGCGCCCGGACGCCGTCGCGTCAACCGTCCCCTCGTGGGTCGGGTGCGCTTCGACGATCCCGGTCAACGTGTGGGCGGGCCTCGGTGGCCGCGGCCGCTGCTCTGCTATTTTTCGAGGCGCCGTTGCGGGGCCTGCGACCGGTGGTCTCCGCGTCGCACCGTTGCGCGTCGTGGGGGGGCACAGGTGCCGCGCCCGTCGCGGGGGCCTGGCGAGAGCGTTCGGTCGCCCCGGGACCGAGGGAAACGGGACGGAAAGAAAAGTCTGACGCCGCGCCGCGTGCGAGCGTGGTTTTACGAAAGTGGCCATGTGTCGCGCGTCCAGGGCACCTCCGCTGCCCGCAGCTCCATCGACTGGCGGCGAACTGTTCTCAGTGCGTCGTCGACCGCGGTGCCGTGCGCCTCCGGTAGGGGCCTTTTTCGCATCCGCATGGCCGGCGCGCCGAGGGCTTCGTGCGTCGGTCAGGGCCCTTCGGGGGGGGGTTTGGGTCCTCCGTGGCCCGTCCCGGTAGCCGGCCAAGCGCGCGTCTTCCTCGTGCGTGTCGTTTCGCGCGTTGGTGGTGCTGTCCCCTGTGCTCAGGGTCTGCGGCGAGGGTCGCAATCCCACCCGACCCGTCTTGAAACACGGACCAAGGAGTCAAACATGTGCGCGAGTCGAAGGGCTCGAACGAAACCCCGAAGGCGCAATGAAAGTGTGCGGTGCGTGTGCGGTCGGGTCAAGGCGTCCCATCCGCTCGGCGGCTGGGTCGGGCGGTGCGGGTGTGGGTGCGAGAGCGCTGCTCCTCGGGTCCGGTGACTTCGTGCCTCTTCTCTCGGTGGGCACCTTCTTGTCTCGTCTCGCGCCGTTTCGGCCCGAACAGCCGGCAAGCGGTGCGGGCGCCCCTCGTGCTCACGCGCGACACCGTCGGGCGGGATCCTCGCCGCCGTGGCAGGGGCGAGGCGCACCGCCGGCCCGTCCTGCTCGCGCCGTAGGCGGACGGAGCCACAACGTACTTATTGGTACCCGAAAGATGTTGAGCTACGCCCGGGCAGGGCAAAGCCAGAGGAAACCCTGGTGGAGGCCTGCAGCGGTTCTGACGTGCAAATCGATCGTATGACCCGGGTGTAGGGGCGAAAGACCAATCGAACCATCTCGTAGCTGGTTCCCTCCGAAGTTTCCCTCAGGATAGTTGGAGCTCTCGCTGGATGCGCAGTTTTATCCGGTAAAGCGACTGACGAGAGGCATTGGGGCCGAAAAGGCTTCAACCTGTTCTCAAACTTTGAATGGGTAAGATGCCCGGCTCGCAGCTTCAGAGCCGGGCGCGTGCGTCGTGCGCCATGTGCGCGGCACGTGGTCAAAGAATGCGAGCTGCCCAGTGGGCCACTTTTGGGAAGCAGAACTGGCGCTGTGGGATGAACCAAACGCCGGGTTAAGGCACCGAACGCGAACGCTCATCGGAGCCCTGGCAAAAGGTGTTGGTTGGTCTAGACAGCAGGGCGGTGGCCATGGAAAGTCGGAATCCGCTCAGGAGTGTGTAACGACTCACCTGCCGAATCAACGGGCTCTGAAAATGGATGGCGCTCGAGCGTCGGGCCTATACCCGGCCGTCGCCGGCGATGTACCGTTCCTTCGCGCATTGCGCGGTCCGTGCGCTACGCCGCGACGAGTAGGAGGGCCGCCACAGTGGCGCTGAAGCCTTGGGCGTGGGCCTGGGTGGAGCCGCCGTGGGTGCAGATCTTGGTGGTGTAGCAAATATTCAAACGAGAGACTTTGAAGGCCGAGGTGGAGAAGGGTTCCATGTGAACAGCGCTTGGACATGGGTGAGTCGGTCCTAAGTGACGTGCGAAGGCCTTGCGGACGATATTGGGCGATGGTCTCCCATCCGCCCCGGTGCGAGCGAAAGGGAATCGGATTCAGATCCCCAAACCCAGAGTGCGCAGAAAGGTCGGGGGATGGTTCGCGTGCTTGCAGTTTGTGCTCGTCGTGGCCGCCCAACGTTGCGGTAACGCAAAGCGTGCCTGGAGACGGCGGCGGTGGCGCTGGGAAGAGTTTTCTTTTCTTCGTGAAGGGACGGGCACCCTGGCATTGGTTTGACCCGAGATAGGGGCCCGCGCCCTGCAGAGCGTCGCGGCTCCTGCGGCGTCCGGCGGGCCCTCGCCGCCCCTTAAAAATCCGGGTGTGATGACTGAATCTCGCTCTGGGCCGTACCCATATCCGCAGCAGGTCTCCAAGGTGAACAGCCACTGGTGCGATGGAACAATGTGGATAAGGGAAGTCGGCAAGCCAGATCTGTAACTTCGAGACAAGGATTGGCTCTGACGGCTGGGTCGGGCGAGCCGGGGCGCGAAGCGGGGTACGGGAACGCGCACGCGGTCGGGCGAGCCTCCGTTTCCCGGGGCAGCGGGGCTCCCGGCCCGTCGCTCGGTCCACCGGCGCCACGCGGCGTGGCGGTCGTGTTCTACCGCCGGCGTGGGCGGTGCGTTCGGCCGCGCCATTCGCTGCTGCCGTCCGGGGAGGTGTGTGCGGGGTGCCGGTCGGGGCCGTCCCGCCCCACCCCTCGCTAAGGGAGTCTTTCCTCTGCCGTTGTCGAGCGATGCGCTTGGCGCACGGCGACCCGCATTTTGCGGTCGCGTTTCCGTCGCTTTCTCCCCCCTCCTTGACGGGGGTTGCGGGGGTTCACGTCGTCCACGCGTCCCGGAGGGGGTCAAACGTGCGGCTGCGGAGTGGGGAGCGTCTCAGCGTGGGGCGGCCGAGACGCTTCGGCCGGTCTCGTCGCTGTCCCCAGGTGCCATTGCGTGTCGGTGCACGCCATCGATCCCCACCTTCGCACCGGCGGGCCCGTGCCCTCTCGCGGGGCGTCGGCGTCGGGCCTCCTGGTCCGGATCGGCCCGGCGGCGGTCTCGGAGCGTGAGGGACTCTGTTGCTAACGTGAGCCATTGCCTCCCCTTGGAGTGCTCCGGCTGCTGCGTGCGCGCAGTCTGCCCGGACCCGCCGCGTCCCGCGCCCTCTTCTGAGCCTCCCGAGGTTCGGCCGTTGAGCAAAGATGCGATGGTGCGAGGCTCGGGTGAGCGCGAGCCTCGGCCGGCGACCGACAATCGCCTGAGAACCGGTGCGGACAAGGGGATTCCGACTGTTTAATTAAAACAGAGCATCGCGATGGCCGGCAATCGAGTGTGGACACGATGTGATTTCTGCTCAGTGCTCTGAATGTCAAAGTGATGAGATTCACTGACGCGCGGGTAAACGGCAGGAGTAACTCTCTTATGGGGTCGCCAAACAGGACTGCGGCAAGCCCAACTGGGTCGCCAAATGCCTCGTCATCTCACTAGTGACGCTTGAATGGAGGAACGAGATTCCCACTGTCCCTATCTACTATCCAGCGAAACCACAGCCAAGGGAACGGGCTTGGCGGAATCAGCGGGGAAAGAAGACCCTTTTGAGCTTGACTCTAGCCCGATTCTGTGAAGGGACTTGAGAGGCGCAGAATAAGTGGGAGGCCCGCCGGGGCTCGCGTGGTCCGACCCCGTGAGGGGCGCAGGGCGAGCGTTGTCGCCGACGCGGAGCCGCCGGTGAAATACCACGACTCTTACCGTTCCTTTACTAACCCGTTGAGACGGGGAGTGCGGGCCCCCCGGTCGGGGGGTCCCGCGTTTCTGGTGCAAAGCCCAAGGTTTGGTCGGCGTGGCATGCCTTCGTGTCCCTCGTGTGCGTGTTGCGCGCGCTCGCCGGCGAGCGGCTCGGGCGACCCGCTCCGGGGACAGTTCCGGGCGGGAGTTTGACTGGGGCAGTACGCCTGTCAAACAGTAACGCAGGTGTCCTAAGGCGAGCTCAGGGAGGATGGAAACCTCCCGCAGAGCAGAAGGGCGAAAGCTCGCTTGATCTTGATTTTCAGTACGAATACAGACCGTGAAAGCGTGGCCTCACGATCCTTTTGACTTTTTGGGTTTTTAGCAAGAGTTGTCAGAAAAGTTACCACAGGGATAACTGCCTTGTGGCGGCCAAGCGTCCATAGCGACGTCGCTTTTTGATCCTTCGATGTCGGCTCTTCCTGTCATTGCGAAGCAGAATTCGCCAAGCGTTGGATTGTTCACCCACAAACAGGGAACGTGAGCTGGGTTTAGACTGTCGTGAGAGAGGTGAGTTTTACCCTACTGATGCTTTTGTCGCCGGGACAGCAACCCCGCTCAGTACGAGAGGAACCGCGGGTTCAGACACTTGGCGCGTGCGTCTGGCTGAGCAACCAGCGGCGCGAAGCTCCCATCTGAGGGATTATGGCTGAACGCCTCTAAGTCAGAATCCCTCCTTGGGCACGTCGATACTGTTGCACGTGGGGCTTCGGCCGGGACAGAGTATACGACTCTTGAGCCGGCGGTCCCCTCCGAATTTCGGAGGGCGGCTTCCGGCGCGGTCCTCCGCACGGCATCGGTTTCGAGGTTCGCCCGATGAATCTTGCAGCGCGACCCTCTCCGAGCGCCGCTCGCACAGCACGACGGTGGGGCGCCATACGCCGGATGACTCGTAAACGACCTGGTTACGGCTCGGGGTGTCGTAAGTAACAGAGCAGCTTCGTCGCTGCGATCTATTGAAAGTCCATTCGTTCGTTCGAGCGTTACACGGTGTAACGGTGTTACGCTGTAGTGCACTGAACTGTGGAAACGTGCAGCGAAGCGCGAAGGGCACTTGGCTATGCGAGCGTGGGTGCTGGCACTGACCGCCTCGAGGTGCCGTGTGCTTCACGCGAGTTTACGCTCGTCGTGGCTGCTGCGTTTTTCTCGTTTGCTTTTTTTTTTCCTTCTAAGCAGCTGCCGACTGCAGAGGCTCGACCGGCGAACACCGAACGTCTCTAGGTTGCTGCGTGCGGTTGTTCTCGTGGCAGTTTGCGGTGTGCTCGATGTTGCATGACAAGTAATTTGGGACGGGGTCCTCCACAAGGTCCCCCGTCGCATGGGCGTGTGTCAAGCGTGAGCGGACGGACGGGGGTGCCGAGCGCGTACGTTCACTCTCGAAATCAACGGCGAACGAAGGGAGAAGACAGCACACAGCACACAGACAGCAGACACGAGAGGGGTTTCCTCCACAAGGACCCTTCATGATTCGTGACTGGTCCATCAACATCACTGCCATTGCCCGGGATACTCTTGTGCAGTTGTACGCCGTCCGTCTCTCTGACGGTGAACTGGAGAGAGAAGAAAGGAGTGGACAGGTACTTCTTCACAAGTACCGTTTTTCACCGGTCCCTCAACACCGCCACCGTCAGCAATACGAGGAGTCAGTTGCGCGCCATCCGTCTCTTTGACGGTGAGAAGAAAAGAGAAGAGCAGAGATATTTCCTCCATAATCACCCTTTGTCATCTGTCCGTCAACACCACCACCGTCAAGGAATACCAGGACTCAGTTGCCCGCCGTCCGTCTCTGTGACGGTGACCTGAGGAGAGAAGCAAGGAGAGGTGCTTCCTCCACAAGACCCTTCTTTCGTCACGTGTCCCTGAACGCCACCACCGCCACCGCCAGGAATACCAGGAGTGAGTTGCGCGCCGTCCGTCTCTCTGACGGTGAACGGAGAGGAGAGGAGAGATCCTTCCTGCACATAATCCCTTCTTCACCTGTCTCTCAACACCGCCACCGTCAAGGAATTCCAGGAGTTAGTTGCGTGTCATCTTTGACGGTGAACGGAGAGGAGAGGTGAGGAGAGATGAGATGACATGAGATTAGATGACATGAGATGACATGAGATGAGATGACATGAGATCCTTCCTCCACACGTACCCTTCGTCACCCGTCCGTCAACACCGCCACCGTCAATGAATACTATGAGTCAGTTGCACGCCCTCCGTTTCTCTGATGGTGACCTGAGGAGAGAAGAGATAAGAGGAGGTGTGTTTTGTGTGTGTGTTTTGTGTGTGTGTGTGTGTGTGTGTGTTGTATGTGTGAGCATCTGCGGGCCTTCTCCGCCTGTGTGTTGTGTGAGCATCTCAAGTCTCTCATCGCCAGCATCTGCAGGCCTTCGTCGCCGACATGTGCGGGCATTCGTCACCTGCATCTGACGGCTCTCGTCGCCTGCATCTGTGGGCCTTCATCACTGGTATCTGGTTTGAATCAGATGTGGTGTGTGCCCAGTGTCTGCTCCTCCCCACTATCATCTTCGGCCCTACTTCTCCACCCCACCCCTTCTTCAATCATTGATTGGTCCTTCTGGATCTGTATGTTTTTGAAATGATGAAAATGTGTTTATCCAATATGATTTTTCAATATTTGTTGGGGTTATTATTTGAAAACATTTCAGGTTCCACTGTCATGTTCCTTTGGGTGTCAATCAATGCAATGTGCCATTTTCAATTTCTCCTCAATTCTCTTTAATTTTGGAAAATCATATCATTTCTTTATCAAAATAGATTTGTCATTTTAATTTAACATGGACATCCTTATTTCATATTTAGTCTTTTGGTGATTGTATTTGTTTTTGAACTGAGTTGGGAAATGTGTTTAACCGTGATGCTTGATAAAAAGTATGTTGGGGTTATTTGTGGAATCGATTGAAGTTGATTCTTTGATGCTGTTTTGGTGTTGAATCAATGCCACGTGACATTTGCAATCATAACTCAATGTGCTGTTTTTGGAAGATAGTTTCGATAAAAAACATCACACTTGTGTACTGTTACAAACAATGTGGCATTATTATTGTAACAAACTCAACATTTACGTGTCCTTCACGATCATTGTTTTTACAAGTGTCTTGAAATTTTTTGAATTTGAAATCATCCACAACAATCTGAGACATCAATTATTTTCTGAATGAGCTTCACCAATCTGAATATGAATGAGTATGAAGAAGCTCAAGAATAAATTTGCAGTTTTGTTTGCTGTGCATGTGAAGATTGTTTAACAGTGAAAAACAAGTGGCAACGCGAACTGAATGCTTGGAGTCTGAAGAGCACATCAGGAAGCAGAAATTCTTCACCTTATCAGGTTCAAGGTTGGTGAAAAATCCTCACTCATTTCCTGTGTTGGTGAAGTGGAGATGGAAATCACAATGGATGTCCATCACTTTGACGGGCGGGGATGGGGCCCGTCAATTTTTCCCTTTGATGGCATGGTTTTGGATGGTTTATTTTCCTTCTTGTTTTACATTCATCAGGAGATATTCATTTTGTCTTTGATTGTCACAGGAACTTCCATCTTAAGTGTTGTATTGATTTTCTGTCATTCATTCACAACGTCATTTTATGAGAAACTGCATGTTGCAACTCACAAGAGAAATATTCCAGTACTTATGTCGGTGCAAGTCACATGATATTTTTGAAATGATGGCTTTACATTGCTTTATGATATTTCCAAGATATGCAACAAATAAGATTCAAAAGAGAAGTGTTTATGTTGATACTTATTTTACATTTTTATGATTTTCCTCTCCAGAGAAGTGGGTGTTACATTTTCGGTCGTTTGTCTGTTCGTTTTTCTGTCCATCGAAAGCACAGATCAATTGGAATGTGAGTACTTTGATAACTTGTGGAATAGAAAACCACATAAAGAAGTCCTGGTGAGGGTCTTCACTCATTGATTACTCTTTCTCGTTCTTTATGTTTTTGAAATGAAAGAAATGTGTTTATCCAAGATGTTTGACCAAAAGTTTGTTGGAGTTATTATTTGATAATATTTGCAGTTATACTCTAATTTTCCTTTGGGTGTCAATGAATTTGAGGGCATTCCTGGACACCCGGTCGATTCTGCAGTGCATCCCACCATTGCCCCGCACACTTTCTTGGCACCCTCTCTGCGAAGTATCCCAATGTTTGGGAGAATACTGGTGGGCCGGATGTTCTTTTCTCCCTTTCCCTCTGTCACTCATTTGCAATTACCTGACGCCACCATCTGGCTTTAAGAGAGCCTGACTCTCTGTATGTTGTGGACCTGGCTTCCTGGTGCTCACCTTGGCAACTGTTTGCCTTCTGTGGACCCAGTGCCACCATCCGACTCGGTCCCATTTCAACTGAACCAGGACCGTGCATTCATGATTGCCGGGACGCACCTCGACTCCCGCAAGAGGCCTGGGAGTCAGCCAGCCCGGGCCCAAGGAATGACCTTGGAACCCTCCTCATTATCGGTGTTTGGGCAGATCGAGAACGCATACTGCCCTTGAGGGTGCGACCGCGGGTAAAATCGATCGGTGAGACAGCCTTTGCTCAATCCTCACTCCCATCGCACAGGTTAAAAGAAGTAGAATGATCCCGAGGGAACTCTCTGGATGTGGGTCGACACACGCAGGATCACCAACAAAGAGGTGTGACACCCCATTACCATGATCCAACACCATGAGAATTATTCCCGATTCCCTTTCCACAACCAGCAGCCTTGGTCATCGTCTTCACCCCAACTTCCAATGGGAAACACAAAAACCCAAAAACTTCATGCTCGGCCAGGATGGAAAAACTCATGGGAAAGAATTGGCCATTCGGAGAGCATGGCCCTGTGAACTGGGCACGTGAGCACCACATCCTGCAATGGGTGCATATTCACCCAGCCAAGGGAATTGTTTCCCCAAGGTCCTGGGAGTTTCGCCGTGGCCTCGCCTCCCGTGCACTCTCCACATCCACCCTCATGGATCACAAAGTTTTGCAATCACCAGTCGAGATTTCGCAAATCGCCAAACATCGCCTGCATCTGTGGGGCTCCAGTTGCCTGAAACTGCAGGCCTCTCGTTGCCTGCATCTGCAGGCCCACATTTCTCCTCGTTACCTTCACGTGCAGGCCCTTCTTTAACTGCACTACAGTCTGTCATCGCCCGCATCTGCATGTTGAAGCTGTCATGTGTTGATTTTTATAAATTGGTGCAATCACTTGATCACTGAAGACGTTGATTTGAATTCAGCGTCCAATCAATAACGCCCACTTTGCATCACATCTTGTCCGTCAAATCTTGCGATACGTGAAAAACGGTTGTAATGTGAACCGATTCTGGTTCAAATCTCACGAGACGATGGGGAGTCAATGATAGTTTTTATGCCATTCTTTTGTACAAAGGAAAAACATTTTTTTTAACGCAGTGGTTCCCAACCTTTTTCTGATTGAGTACCACTTGGAGGTCCCATACCGTCTCGGCGGACAACCTGGTTCCAGAAA
The DNA here is from genome assembly GCF_056783735.1 of Eptatretus burgeri. Classification (NCBI taxonomy): domain Eukaryota; kingdom Metazoa; phylum Chordata; class Myxini; order Myxiniformes; family Myxinidae; genus Eptatretus; species Eptatretus burgeri. Next base: position 164,807,718 of record NC_140961.1, read on the forward strand.
AACTCAATTCGATAAGATATCATTTTATTCACAAGTAGAACACACAAATGAACTGACTGTAAATCAAGAACAAAATTTAATGCGAGGGCTGCATCTGTTTCTTCTCCACCAGCTGATCGATGTGGGGCATAACTTTGCTCACAGCACATCGGAAATCATGCCCGGGCGCAGCAAGACGGTTCCAGCTCTGTGACTTGATGGTCATCATGGCTGAGAACCCCTGCTCGCACTCCCATGTAGAGGGGAAAAATCAGTAGCTGGGAACAGGGTGACAGGCTCGTGTCGGGTACGAGGAGGCCATGGTCACCCAGAAGTTCATAGGAGAGCATTCCTTGTGATTCCTCTTTGATGTCTCGTCATCCTGGTTATCTATGAGCTCCTCTTGTTCCCTGGTCCCGACAGACAGATTGCCTGGTTCAAGGGAAAACGGATTGGTGATGTTGGCACAACATGTAATGTCTGGGAAGTAATGCATCAACTCAGTCTTGAGCAGTGAGAGATGACGGACGATTTCTTTGGAAAGTTCATCATGGGGCTTGCTCTCAAGGGTAGTCAGGAGTTCGAACATTCCGTCACGTTTGCTCTCCACGTTCTTGATCCAGAGGTCCAACTTCCAGACAAACACTCCCAGCTTCGAGATGAAGTCTGAGACAGTGCAGTTGGGCCCTTGGAACGACAGGTTTAAGTGGTTGAAGACCCCAAAAATGTCCGACAGGTAGGCCTGTCAGACTATTTAAATTTTTTTTTTTTAAAAGGTTGTGCCAGAAAGTGCTCGCGAACCACCTGGAAGGCCCTCGCGTACCACAGGTTGGGAACCACTGTTTTAATGCATTTGCTTTGCTTCAACTTGCAGTAGGATTGGCGGTTTCTGCTCTTTATTGTCCCAAAAATTTTCCTTCGGTTTTTTTTTTTTTTGGCCTGAAACGGGGCGGAACCGACCCCTTCCACCCTTTGCCCCAATCTCTGATGGTTGGCGAACCTTTGTGACATCATTTGTTGATGCTTGTTTGCTTTGTTGCTAATTGGGACAAACGGCTTTGCTCTCTCTTATTGAGAGGGGAGAAAAGAGCGTCATTTCTGTTTCGTTTCTCCACGATGGTGTTGTGTTTTCTGCTGCTCTGTGGAAATCGGATTTTTCACCCTTTTGAGATGGGAAGACGACATTAATATCGTCGAGCAAACAGCAAGTCCTTTATTTTATGACAATTTGGAGTTATTTCATGAGATTTGTTTCGGTTTTTCGTGAATAATTTTTCCTAATGTCCATCATTTATCATTTTAATGACAGAAAATTCTTGTGTGTAAAATTGTATTTACTAATGCAACAACGTTGATGAAAGGGGAACGAACAGAATATTTGGGGCACTTGGTCTGCCCACCTCAAAATGGTGGTGCAACATCAGGTGGTGGAGGTTCAATTTGCCCAAATTGAGGGCAAAATATCCTGATTTTGAAATAAAATTTGGTATCACCATTATTCACGTTTATTATCATTCATCAACCCCTTGGGCACCAACCTCTCTTCCCGCTACCCCCTCTCTACCCCCTCTCTACCCCCTCTCTACCCCCTCTCTATCCCCTCTCTATCCCCTCACTTGCCCTCTCCCCCCTCTCCCTCCTCTCTTTATATCCATACGACATTATTTTGTGGACTTTCAAACTCAATTTATGACGTCATCGAGTCACCGATAGTTAAAATTAAGGTTATTTTGCACCTCTTTGAAATTCATTATATTACGTGATGTTTAGGTCGCAATGCTCAAGGTAGATTTTTTTTTCCTTCATTGATGATTAACACTGCAACCTTTGTTCAGACTTCCGGTACAGATACTGTTATTAACAATGCTGACTTGGTTTGTTCATCTTTGTGATAATTTTCATACTGTCACAGTACAGAGCGTCGGTGCCGCCGAAGCAGCTTCCTGACGAAGGGTTGTGCTGGGTGCACGCCATTGTCTTCCCAGCATTAGTTTGGGCTTTGTAATTTGGCCACGGTGGTGCGGATAACTTGCCCACTCCAGGCGAAGGACACCGTGGGCATTGTTCACGTCCACCAACTATAATGTCGATAGATGAAACGCACAGTTTAACGTCCATCAGAGGGATGGGCACACACATTGATTCATCATCTGGATGACATTTTATAGCTGGGCGTTTTTGACGTCATTCCTCTTTTTTGACATTTTTTGTTTCACAACCCAGAGGTTTCATCGGATCTTCGTGAAACTTGACATGCATATGCAGAAAGTCCACGCGCAGGCAGTAACCATCTCCAATTTTGGAAATTCTTCCAAGAAAAAAAGTTGACGTAATAATATCTCCGCGAATGGAAATTGCCAATACCATTATCTCTGAAACTTGGCAAGCTGTTTGAATTTTGTTTCCGGGAATCAAGCCGAGCATTAGTACAGATAATTTATCGCAAACCTGATACATCACAATGACGTCATATTCGTTTTTATGAAGTCATCATTAAGAGGACGAGGATCTTTGCTCATTCGAGCTTGTTTTGTTTTGATTCTTGTCCGTGTTCTTTTTTAGGGCAAGAGCTGGACTGAATCACATTTAATCTCATAATTTAAATCTGAGGTTGAAGCTGTCTATTGATTTGGAAAATTGGTGCAATCACGTGATCACTGAGGACGCTGATTTTCAAATCAGTGTCCAATCAGGAACGCCCACGTTGCGTCACAACTTGTCTGTCAAATCTCGCGATACATGAAAAACGGTTGTTATGTGAACTGATTCTGGTTCAAATCTCGCGAGACGAGGGGGAGTCAATGAGAGTTTTATGCCATTCTTTCGTACGAAGCAAAACATTCTTTTAACTCGTTCGCTTTGCTTCAATTTGCAGTAGGATTGGCGGTTTATGCTCTTTATTGCCCCCAAACTTTTCCTTCATTTTTTTTGGCCTGAAAAGTGGCTGAACCGACCCCTTCGACCCTTTCCCCGAATCTCTGATGGTTGGCGAACCTTTGTGACATCATTTGTTGATGCTTGTTTGCTTTGTTGCTAATTGGGACAAACGGCTTTGCTCTTTTATTGAGGGGGGAGAAAAGAGCATCATTTCTGTTTCGTTTCTCCACGATGGTGTCGTGTTTTTTGCTGCTCTGTGGAAATTGGATTTTTCACCCTTTTGAGATTGTAAGACGACATTAATATCGTCGAGCAAACAGCAAGTCCTTTATTTTATTACAGTTTGGAGTTATTTCATGAGATTTGTTTCGGTTTGACGTGAATAATGTTTCCAAATGTCCATCATTTATCATTTCAATGACAGTAAATACTCGTGTGTAAAATTGTACTAACTCATTCAACAACGTTTATGAAAGGTCAACGAACAAAAGATTTGGGGCACTTGGTCTGCCCACCTCAAAATGGTGGTGCAACAACAGGTGGTGGAGGTTCAATTTGTCCAAATGGAGGGCAAAATATCCTGATTGTGAAATAAAATTTGGCATCACGATTATTCATGTTTATTATGATTCATCAACACCTTGGGCACAAACCTCTCTTCCTGCTACTCCTCACTCCCCTCTCTCCCTCCCCTCTACCCTCACCCACCCCTCCTCTCCCCTCCCCTCTCCCACCCCTCTCTTTATCTCCATACTACATCCTTTTATGTGGACTTTCAAACTCAATGAATTATGTCATCGAGTCACCGAGAGTTAAAATTAAGGTTACTAGTACAGGCCCGTAGGTGCGTGCCTGTAGGTGCGTGCCCGTAGGTGTGTGCCAGTATGTGCAGCCCTCTCTCGCCCCCCTCTCTCGCCCCCTCTCTCTCGCCACCTCTCTCTCTCTCACCTCCCTCTCTCTCGCCACCTCTCTCTCTCTCACCTCCCTCTCTCTCCCCCCTCTCTTGCCCCCCTCTATCCCCCCGAGTCTCGCCCTTCCTCTCTCCCCCCTCCTCTCTCGCCCCCACTCTCATCCCTCCCTCTCCCGTCCCCCTCTCTCGCAGATATTGGTCGACAGATAAATGGCCGTAACTTGGGAACTGCTCGTCCGATTAATATCAAACCTCGAAAAGGCACATTCGCAGGTCCCCAGCAATATTCCTGGCAAGTTTCAATCAGATTGGACCGTCAATCGTGCAAAAAATAAATAAATAAATTAATAAACATTAATTGTGACGTCATTCGTGACGTGCTAGCACCGTGTCTTGTCATGCGTCGACAGATAAATGGCCGTAACTTGGGAACCGCTTGTCCGATTCATATCAAACCTTGAAAACGCACATCAGCGGGTCCCCAGCAATATTCCTGGCAAGATTCAATCAGATCGGACAGTCAATCGTGCAAATAAAATAATAAATAAATAAACATTAATTGTGACGTCATTCGTGATGTCATCGCACCGTGTCTTGTCATTGGTCGACAGATAAATCGCCGTAACTTGGGAACCGCTTGTCCGATTGATATCAAACCTTGAAAAGGCACATCAGCGGGTCCCCTGCAATTTCCGGGCAAGTTTCCATCCCATCGAACCGGTGATCGTCTGATTATTAATAATTTGGGAAAAAATTGGCATGATAAGGTGAGAAGGTGGAACAACACCTTCGGCTCCCATATATACACCTTTTCAACACTGAAAAAGCAGTAAAATGGCCGTAACTTGGGAACCGCTTTTCCGATTGATATGAAACGTCGAAAAGGCACATCTGCGGCACCCCAGCAATATTCCTGGCAAGTTTCAATCAGATCGGACCGGCGGTCATCGAGAAACGGCAGTCGCAGACAGACAGACACACACAGACACACACACACAGATTGCTGGAATTATAGATCGATTTTGCACCTCTTTGAAATATATGAGTAAACGTTATGTTGAAGTCGCAATGCTGAAGGTGGATTTTTTTTCCTTCATTGATGATTAACACTGCAACCTTTGTTCAAAGACTTCTAGTGCAGACACTGTTATTAACAACGCTAACTTGGTTTGTTCATCTTTGTGATAATTTTCATACTGTCACAGTAGGCCTACAGAGCGTCGGTGCGGCCGCAGCAGTTTCCTGACGAAGGGTTGTACTGGGTGCACGCCATTCTTCCCAGCAGTAGTTTAGGCTTTGTAATTTGGCCACGGTGGTGCCGAGAACTTACCCACTCCAGGCGAAGGACACCGTGGCCATCTTTAACATCCACCAACGATAATGTCGATAGATCGAACACACAGTTTAACGTCCATCAGAGGGATGGCACACACATTGATCAGTCACCCCACCTGTTAAACACCTGGATGACAGTTTATTGCTGGGCCAAGATTCAAGCCCAGGTAAGACAGCCCAGAGGCAAGTGTGTATACCTTGAGCCATCCTTTCAGCTCAGGTCTCATCTTTTCGCTCTGTTAATAAACAAATTGCAATTTCATGATGTATTTATATGTTTACCAGTTGGGCATGCTTGCACACTGCAAGCAATTACTCGAGTGAATCCTAACGTGCAGACATAATCAATGCAAGCTTTATATATTTGATGATGTGGATTGTGTGAGAAATTTATATTCAAGAGAAAGAGACTACAATAACATGCATGCAAAAAGACAAACGAAAAATGTTCCATATTCAAAATTATCTTGATCAATGCACAAAAAAAAATCGCAAGTCATGTGACCCAAACTGCAATGTAATTGAATATTCAATTGGACTATCATTACCAAGATTACTTAATAATTAACAAACTGCTACGAATACTTAATAATTGGTAATTCAGTGTTGAAAGCATATCAAATGCTAAAGCACATCATCAATCAGATCGAGACATAGACATCAAATGGCACCACAGCCGACTCTGCTCATGAGAAGGCCGAATGCTTCAATTCTGTGTTTGCTTCCAAATCTTGTCCCAAACCCCACATTCTCGGAACCCATCCTGCCCCGTCAAAAGCAACTGCTCATGGATGCTGTCTTTTGCACCTGAGAAGGTGGAGAAGGTTCTTTCAACCCTTGACTCTGACTCTACCACTGCAGGACAGTTGAGCGAGGACAGTTTCCATGAGGCAAAGGCAAGTTGTTTCAGGACAACTGCCTCACCACAAGCTTCAGTGAACCATGGGCGGGAGGAAGGGTAGGCCAACTGAAGACGAGGGGATAAATCTGTGCATGAGGGAGAGCAAGTTTCTTTGAAAGAATTCCCAGGATGAGTTGTTGTTGGACAAAGTAGCGATGGCAGACCAGTCTCAAAGTTTTTGATGGCTGCTCGAAGACCCTGACAGTCGGCTTGAGTGAAATGCCAGACTCGACGGTGCTGAAGTGGTTCTCTGATAACAGCCAGAGAGATGGCCACTTCAACAAGCACATAGTCAGAAGAACCGATTTGGAGCGGAGGAAGAAGAGCTGATATTTTCAGGAAATTTGTCAAAATCAGATCCAGAAGAGCTGAAGTACCATTTGTTGAGATCTGGGTTGGGAAATTGACCGATTTGAGTGAGTCCCAATGAGTCGCAGAAATCTTTTGCTTAAGTACCATGACAGGTGAGAGAGGTACCCACACCGAGCCAACTGGCATGATGACATTTGAAGTCACCACATATGAGGAAGAGAGAGTTCGGATGAGAGGATAGAAGTTGGTCCATGTTTTTGGATAGTGCGGTGTAAATGGAGTCATCACTGTTTGGTGGATGGTACAGTACACATATAAACATGAGGTGGGGGTGGAGGGGAAGCCATAGCCAGAGGTATTCCTGGGAGTGTGGGCAGTGCATGGAGAGTGAGGAATAGAGTCTTTGAGGAAGAGAGCAACTCCTCCACCAGGACTAGGCTCAGGTCTGTCATACCAGAGGAGGGAGTAACCAGGGAGAGATACTTGGGAGTGAGACACGTCTTGGGGGAGGAAAGTTGCTGTTTGGCAGATAATGTCTGGTTTGTCAGTGGCACCCTGTATGGAAAGATCTGTAAGGTTTGAGCAAAGGCCCCTGATATTTGAAGTCCACACTGTTATTGAAGAGGGAAGGGAGGAGGCTCTGGGTGCATGGGGGAGGGGTGGGGGGTTGAGGGGAGGAGGGAGGAGGGAGGTCAGGAGAGTTGTTGAAAGAGTGTGAGGGATTACAGAATAGTTATGGGAGGGGGCCAGATGAGGAGAAAAGTCTCTGTGGTGGTGGGGGAGAGGGAGTGCAATGGAGGGGGAAGAAGACAGTTGAGTATTTGAGGAGGTGTAGTGATGAGATGGAGGTGAGAGGGCAGGGGAAGGAGGCAGCTTTGTGGATGTGAGGGGGAGGGGGCATCTTTGAGAAGGGTGTGTGAGGGGGGTGAATGGTGGGAGAAGGATGAGTGGGGAGAGTTTTTGATGAAGGTGAGAGGGAGGCTTGGAGGGTGAAGAGTGTGATGGTTGCTGTGAGAGGGGTGAGTCGGCACTGAAGTTGGAAAAAAAGAATGGTTGATGGAAAGTGGGGTTATTATAGCAAACTGGGGTTATTAAAGTTTTTAGGTCAGAGATGCGATTAAAGACATTTCTTGATGGATGTAATAAAGGCGAATTAAGAGAAGAAACGCTGTAACAGTTGGACTTTTCAGCAAGGGATGAGGGAAACGTCGTATTGAGAGCAGTCTGTTTAAATAGAAAAAGAGTCGTGAATTATGACACAATAATGAGAACCACACGTGTGAAAGAGGAAGATGAAGCATTGTCGGAGATAGTTTTTTTTTGTTATTATTACTATTCTGATGATGATTATTATTTTTTTTTGAGAGAGAGAGTTTTCATCAGATTAGGTTTTGGAAAGGTTGCAGAAAAAATCGTGAGGTGAATGGTAAATTTGGATCGGGAATCGTAGAAGGTGGAAACAGATCACATGGTGACGGGAGAAAAATGTGGCTCTGGGAGGTGAATAGCAAACGTGAATTCATTATTTAACTTTTAGTAACTTCAAGTTCCCTGAGACACAGACTTATTTATATTGTTCATGTCGCCCTGCATTCCATTCAGCAACTTTTCTACCCAGTCCACTGTAGCTTAGACGTTCCCAAAGCAGTTTTCTTTCAATCCTCTGTTTTTGTTTTGATTCTTGTCCGTGTTCTTTTTCACGGCAAGAGCTGGACTTTATCACCTTTAATCTCGTAATTTAAATCAGAGGTTGAAGCTGTCAGATGTTGGTTTTTAAAAATTGGTGCAATCACGTGATCACTGAATACGTTTATTTGAATTCAGCGTCCAATCAGGAACGCCCACGTTGCGTCACAACTTGTCTGTCAAATCTCGTGATACGTGAAAAACGGTTGTTATGTGAACTGATTCTGGTTCAAATCTCGCGAGACGAGGGGGAGTCAATGAGAGTTTTATGCCATTCTTTCGTATGAAGCAAAACATTCTTTTAACTCGTTCACTTTGCTTCAATTTGCAGTAGGATTGGCGGTTTATGCTCTTTATTGCCCCCAAACTTTTCCTTCAGTTTTTTTTTGGCCTGAAAAGTGGCTGAACCGACCCCTTCGACCCTTCCCCGAATCTCTGATGGTTGGCTAACCTTTGTGACATCATTTGTTGATGCTTGTTTGCTTTGTTGCTAATGGAGACAAACGGCATTGCTCTCTTTTATTGAGAGGGGAGAAAAGAGCATCATTTCTGTTTCGTTTCTCCACAATGGTGTCGTGTTTTCTGCTGCTCTGTGGAAATCGGATTTTTTTTCCCCTTTTGAGATGGGAAAACGACATTAATATCGTCGAGCAAACAGCAAGTCCTTTATTTTATTACAGTTTGGAGTTATTTCATGAGATTTGTTTTTGCTTTGACGTGAATAATGTTTCCAAATGTCCATCATTTATCATTTCAATGACAGTAAATCCTCGTGTGTAAAATTGTATTAACTCATTCAACAACGTTTATGAAAGGTGAACGAACAGAAGATTTGGGGCACTTGTACTGCCCACCTCAAAATGGTGGTGCAACAACAGGTGGTGGAGGTTCAATTTGTCCAAATGGAGTGCAAAATATCCTGATTGTGAAATAAAATTTGGCATCACGATTATTCACGTTTATTGATTCATCAACACCTTGGGCACAAACCTCTCTTGCTGCTACCCCTCACTGCCCTCTCTCCCCCTCCCCTCTCCCCTCACCCACCCCTCCTCTCCCCTCCCCTCTCCCCTCTCCCACCCCTCTCTTTATCTCCAAACTACATCCTTTTATGTGGACTTTCAAACTCAATGAATTCTGTCATCGAGTCACCGATAGTTAAAATTAAGGTTCCGAGTACCGGCCCGTCGGGGCATGCCCGTAGGTGTGTGCCAGTATGTGCAGCCCTCTCTCGCCCCCTCTCTCGCCCCTCTCTCTCGTCCCCTCTCTCTCGTCCCCTCTCTCTCACCCCTCTCTCTCCCCCTCTCTTGCCCCCCTCTGTCCCCCCTCGTCTCGCCCTTCCTCTCTCCCCCCTCCTCTCTCACCACCACTCTCATCCCTCCCTCTCCCGTCCCCCTCTCTCGCAGATATTGGTCGACAGATAAATGGCCGTAAATTGGGAACTGCTCGTCCGATTAATATCAAACCTCGAAAAAAAGGCACATCCGCGGGTCCCCAGCAATATTCCTGGCAAGTTTCAATCAGATAGGACTGGCGGTCGTCGAGAAACGGCGGTTGCAGACACACACACACACACACACACACACACACACACACACACACACACACACACACACACACACACACACACACACACACACACACACACACACACACACACACACACACACACACACACACACACAAACACAGAGATTGCTGGAATTGTAGATAGATTTTGCACCTCTTTGAAATTTATAAGTAAACGTTATGTTTAAGTCGCAATGCTGAAGGTGGATTTTTTTTCTTAATTGATGATTAACACTGCGTCCTTTGTTCAAAGATTTCCGGTACAGATACTGTTTTTAACAACGCTGACTTGGTTTGTTCATCTTTGTGATAATTTTCATACTGTCACAGTACAGAGCGTCGGTGCCGCCGAAGCAGCTTCCTGATGAAGGGTTGTACCGGGTGCACGCCATTGTCTTCCCAGCAGTTGTTTAGACTTTGTAATTTGGCCACGGTGGTGACGCTAACTTACCCACTCCAGGCGTAGGACACCGTGGCCATCTTTAACATCCACCAACTATAATGTCGATAGATCGAACACACAGTTTAACGTCCATCAGAGGGATGGCACACAAATTGATCAATTTCCCCACCTGTTAAACACCTGGATGACAGTTTATTGCTGGGCCAAGATTCAAACCCAGGTAAGACAGCCCAGAGGCAAGTGTGCATACCTTGAGCCATCCTTTCAGCTCAGGTCTTATCTTTACGCTCTGTAAATAAACAAATTGCAATTCCATGATGTATTGATATGTTTACCAGTTGGGCATGCTTGCACACTGCAAGCAATTACTTGGGTGAATCCTAAAGTGCAGACATAATCAATGCAAGCCTTATGTATTTGGTGATGTGGATTGTGTGAGAAATTTCTATTCAAGAGAAAGAGACGACAATAACATGCATGCAAAAAGACAAACGAAAAATGTTGCATATTCATAATTATCTTGATCAATATGCAAAAAAAATCGCAAGTCATGTGACCCAAACTGCAATGGAATTGAATATTCAAGTGGACTATCATTACCAAGATTACTTAATAATTAACAAACTGCTACGATGACTTAATAATTGGTAATACAATGTTGAAAGCATATCAAATGCTTAAGCACATCATCAATCAGATCGAGACATAGACATCAAATGGCACCACAGCCGACTCCGCTCATGAGAAGGCCGAATGCTTCAATTCTGTGCTTGCTTCCAAATCTTGTCCCAAACCCCACATTCTCGGAACCCATCCTTCCCCATCAAAAGCAACTGCTCATGGATGCTGTCTTTTGTACCTGAGAAGGTGGAGAAGGTTCTTTCAACCCCTGACTCTGACTACGCCACTGCACTGGACGCCGTCAGCTCACATGTCTTAAGAACCTGCTCTGCTGCTCTTGCAAATCCTCTCTCTGCCCTTTTCACCCTGAAATTTGCAATGTGTCATCTATGTGCTTGGAAATCTGCAACATTACCGCACTCTATCTATAGGTGCCAAAACTGATCCCTTCAACTTCAAACCTAACTCACTTGCAATAAAAAGCAAGGTCAATCAATCATTGCAGTTTACATGTAATCTTTCCTTTTCTCCAACAACTTCATCTCAGATCAACAATTTGATTTCAGACCAGGTCACTCCACCTTGGACCTGCTGCCTGAACTCACCGGACAATGGATGGAGGCCCTTAATGTCAGACATGAGATCAGGGCAGTCTCTCTGGATATATCTCGTGCTTTTCACACAGTTTGGCATCGTGCCTTACTATCCAAACTCTGTTTACGCCATCCAAGGTCAACTCCACATATGTCTTCCTCCACTCTCGGAGCCAAAGTGTTGCTCTCAACATAAACCTGCATCTGCGGGCCCACATTTCTCCTCGTTACCTTCACGTGCAGGCCCTTCTTTCACTGCACGTGCATTCTGTCATCGCCTGCATCTGTGGGCCTCCAGTTGCCTGCATCTGCTGGCCTCTCATCGCCTGCATCTGCGGGTGTCTCGTCGCCTGCATCTGCGGGTGTCTCGTCGCCTGCATCTGCTGGCCTCTCGTCGCCTGCATCTGCTGGCCTCTCGTCGCCTGCATCTGCGGGCTTCTCGTCGCCTGCATCTGCGGGCTTCTCGTCGCCTGCATCTGCGGGCCTCTCGTCACCTGGATCTGCGGGCCTCTCGTCGCCTGCATCTGCGGGCATCTCGTCGCCTGCATCTGCGGCCCTCTCTTCGCGTGCATCTGCGGGACTCTCATCGCCTGCCTCTGCTGGTCTCTCGTCGCCGACATCTGCGACCCCTCGTCGCCTGCATCTGCGGGCCCTCGTCACCTGCATCTGCTGGCTTCTCATCGCCTGCATCTGCGGGTCTCTCCTCGCCTGCATCTGCAGGCCTCTCCTCGCCTGAATCTGCGGGCCTCTCGTCGCTTGAATCTGCGGGCCTCTCGTCGCCTGCATCTGCGGGCCTCTCGTCGCCTGCATCTGCGGGCCTCTCGTCGCCTGCATCTGCGGGCCTCTCGTCGCCTGCATCTGCGGGCCTCTCGTCGCCTGCATCTGCGGGTTTCTCGTCACCTGCATCTGCGGGCCTCTCGTCGCCTGCATCTGTTGGCCTCTCGTCACCTGAATCTGCGGGCCTCTCGTTGCCTGAATCTGCGGGCCTCTCATCACCTGCATCTGCTGGTCTCTTGTCTCCTGCATCTGCGGGCCTCTCGTCGCCTGCATCTGCGGGCCTCTCGTCGCCTGCATCTGCGGGCCTCTTATGCTCGTCCACGATAGAAAACCTCATGTGACCGAATCGGCTATTCGGTGAGCACGGCCCTGTGTATGGAGCGCGTAAGCTCCACAGCCCGCAACGGGTGCGTATTCGCCTGGCCAAGGGAATTGTTTCCCGAGGGTCCGGGGAGTTCCGCCGTGGCCTCGCCTCCCGTGCACTCTCCACCCCCACCCAAATGGATCCCAAAGTTTTACAATCAGAGGTCGAGATTTCGCAAATCACCCAAACGTCACATCTCTACTCGGCTACGACGTTCATATCCACTGACGGTACCCACGTCGCTTTCCGCCTTGAGGGGGCTTGATCAGAAGTACCCCAGGCCTTCAAATGCAGACCTATTTCATTCGGGGTCAAGACGTTGGCGGTTCCACTGTGCCTTCCAGTGAGAGGAATCATTTGTGACCAGGCATTAATGACTGGCTACTTCCGATCCGTCCTGCAAGATGCACCACACGGTGAAAACTTAGGCTGGGTGGATAACACCCACCTTGCATACCGGATGATGCAAGACCCTTCCTGTCCCTCTCTCTCTGTCTTTCTGTCGACATCACTGACGCAAACTCACTGGTAAATCAGCATCATTCTACCTCCCAAATTTCCTTTCACCAACCTCCCCATTAACCATAGTTTTGCAGAGATCACAGCTTGGGGCTGACCACAACGATTGGTTTATGTCATATGTGGTGTGCGCCCTGTGTCATCTCCTCCCCATCATCATCTTTGACCCGACTTCTCCACCCCCACCTGTTCTTTCCTGCAAGGATTTTCAATCATTGACTGATCCTATGAGTTCTGTATTTTTTTAAAATCATGAAAATGTGTTTATCCAACCTACTTTTGCAAAATTTGTTGGGGTTATTATTTGGAAATATTTCAGGTTCCACTGTCATGTTCCTTTGGGTGTCAATCAATGCAACGTGCCATTTTCAATTTCTCCTCAATCCTCTTAAAATTTGGAAAATAATGTTATTTCTTTTTCAAAATAGATTTGTCATTTTAATTTAAAATGGACATCCTTATTTCATATTTAGTCTTTTGGTGATTGTATTTGTTTTTGAACTGAGATGGGAAATGTGTTTAACCGTGATGCTTGATAAATAGTATGTTGGGGTTATTGTGGGAGTCGATTGAAGTTGATTATTTGATGCTGCTTTGGTGTTGAATCAATGCCACGTAACATTTTCAATCATGACTCAATATTCTGTTTATGGAAGATAGTTTCGATTTAATAACATAATGCTTGTGTACGGTTATAAACAATGTGGCACGGAAAGAGTAAAAAACCTCAACATTTACGTGTTCTTCACGATCATTGTTTTGACAAGTGTCTTCATTTGTTTTTGAATTTGAAATCATCCACCACAGTCTGAGCCATCAATTATTTTCCAAATGAGCTTCACCAATCTGAATATGAATGAGTATGAAGAAGCTCAAGAATCAATTTGCAGTTTTGTTTGCTGTACATGTGAAGATTGTTTTACAGTGAAAAACAAGTGGCAACGCTAACTGAATGCTTGGACTCTGAAGAGCACATCAGGAAGCAGAAATTCTTCACCTTATTAGGTTCAAGGTTGGTGAAAATCTTCACTCATTTCCTGTGTTGGTGAAGTGGAGATGGAAATCACAATGGATGTCCATCACTTTGACAGGCGGGGATGGGGCCCGTCAATTTTTCCCTTTGATGCCATGGTTTTGGATGGTTTATTTTCCTTCTTGTTTCACATTCATCAGGAGATTTTCATTTTTGTCTCTTGATTGTCACAGGAACGTCCAGTTTAAGTGTTGTATTGATTTTCTGTCGTAAATTCGCAACGACATTTTATGAGAAACTGCATCTTGCAACTCACATGAGAAATATTCCAGTACTTATGTCGGTGCAAGTCACATGATATTTTTGAAATGTTGTTTTATGATATTTCCAAGATATGTGACAAATAAGAGTCAAATGAGAAGTGTTTATGTTGATACTTATTTTACATTTTTATGATTTTCCTCTCCATAGAAGTGGGTGTTACATTTTCGGTTGCTTGTCTGTTTGTTTTTCTCTCCATCGAAAGCACAGATCAATTGGAATGTGAGTACTTTGATAACTTGTGGAATAGAAAACCACATAAAGAAGTCCTGGTGAGGGTCTTCACTCATTGATTGCTCTTTCTCGTTCTTTATGTTTTTGAAATGAAAGAAATGTGTTTGTCAAAGATGTTTGAGCAAAAGTTTGTTGGGCTTAGTATTTGATAATATTTGCAGTTATACTGTAATTTTCCTTTGGGTGTCAATGAATTTGAGGGCATTCGTGGACACCCGTTCGATTCTGCAGTGCGTCCCACCATTGCCCCGCTCAGTTTCTTGGCACCTTCTATCCGAAGTGTCCCAATTCCTTGGAGAATACTGGTCGGCCGGATTTTCTTTGTCTCCCTTTCTCTTTGTCACTCATTTGCAATTACCTGACGCCACCATCTCGCTTTTAGAGAGCCTGACTCTCTGTATGGTGTGGACCTGCCTTCCTGGTGCTCACCTTGGTATCTGTTTGCTTTCTGTGGACCCAGTGCCACCGTCCGACTCGGTCCCATTTCACCTGAACCAGGACCATGCGGTCATGATTGCCGGGACGCACCTCGACTCCCTCAAGAGGCCTGGGAGTCAGCCGTCCCAGGCCCAAGGAATGACCTTGGAACCCTGCTCACCATCGGTGGGAGGGCAGATCGAGAACGCATGCTGCCCTTGAGGGTGCAACCGCGGGTAAAATCGATCGGTGAGACCGCCTCTGCTCAATCCTGACTCCCATCACACAGGTTGAAAGAAGTAGAATGATCCTGAGGGAACTCTATGGATGTGGATAGTCGCACGCAGGATCTCCAACAAAGCGTTGTGACTCCCCATTGCCATGATCCAACACCATGAGAGTTATTCCCGATTCCCTTTCCACAACCACCAGCCTTGGTCATCTTCCTCACCCCAACTTCAAAGGGGAAACAGCAACACTCAAAAACGTCATGCTCGGCCACGATAGAAAAACTCATGGGAAACAATTGGCCATTCGGAGAGCATGGCCCTGTAAACGGGGCACGCGAGCTCCACATCCTGCAATGGGTGCATATTCGCCCAGCCAACGGAATTGTTTCCCCTGGGTCTTGGGAGTTTCGCCGTGGCCTCCCCTCCCGTGCACGCTCCACACCCACCCTCACGGATCACAAAGTTTTGCAATCACGAGTCGAGATTTCGCAAATCGCCCAAACATCGAATCTCTTCTCAGATACGACGTTTGTATCAACTGACGGTACCCACTTCACTTTCCACCTTGACGGGGCGTGGTCAGAAGTACCCCTGCCCTTCAAATACAGACCGAATTCATCACGAGTCAAGATGTTGGCAGTTACGCTGTGCCTTCCAGTGAGAGGAATCATTTGTGACCAGGCATTAATGACTGGCTACTTCCGATGCTGTTTTGGTGTCGAATCAATGCCAGGTGACTTTTTCAATCATGACTCTATTTTCTGTTTTTGGAAGATAGTTTCGATTTAATGACATAATATTTGTGTGCTGTCACAAACAACTTGTGTACTGCAAACATATTATGTTGCAAACATAATACCACTGCGGGCCTTCGTAGACTGAATCTGCGGGCCCTCGTTGCCTGCATTTGCAGGCCCTCGTCACCTCCATCTGCGGGCCCTCATCTCCTGCATCTGCGGGCCTCCGTCGCCTGCATCTGCCATCCCTCGTCGCCTGCATCTGTGGGCCTTCGTCCCCCGCGTCTGCAGGCCATCCTCACCCGCATCTGCGGGCCCTCGTCACCCGCATCTGCGGGCCCTCGTCGCCTGCATCTGTGGGCCCTCGTCACCTGCATGTGCGGGCCTTCGTCTCCTGCATCTGCCGGCCCTCGTCGCCTGTATCTGCGGGCCTTCGACGCCTGCACCTGCGGGCTTCATCGCTGCATCTGCAACCCTTCGTCCCCCGCATCTGCGGGCCCTCATCACGCGCATCTTCTGGTCCTCGTCGCCCACATCTGCTGGCCCTCGTCGCCTGTATCTACGGGCCTTCGACGCCTGCACCTGCGGGCCTTCATCGCCTGCATCTGTGGGCCTTCATCCCCCGCTTCTGCGGGCCATCGTCGCCCATATCTGCGGGCCGTCATCACGCGCATCCACTGGTCCTCGTCTCCCGAATCTGCGGGCCTTCTTCGCCTGCATCTGCGGGACTTCATCGCCTGCATTTGCAGGACTTCATCACCTGCATTGACGGGCCCTCGTCCCTTGCTTCTGCGCGCCTTCTTCGCGTGCATCTGTGGGCCTTCGTCGCCTGCATCTGACTGCTTTCGTCGTCTGCATCTTACGCGCCTTCATCACCAGTATCGAGTTTGTATCATCCTAGTACGGGCCCGTAGGGGCGGGCCCGTATGTGCGTAAACGACGACTGGATTGGGGCATTATTTCAATTAGATCGGACCAACCGTATCATAAATGGCCACAACTTGGGAAACACCTGGCAAACATACACAGGTCCCCAGCGTCAATTGTGACGTCATATAAAATGAAGAATTGCCATGCTCCCTCTCTCTCGCTCCCCCCAAGTCTCGCCCCTCCTCTCTCTCCCCCTCCTCTCTCGCCCCCACTCTCACCCCCTCTCTCGCCCCCTCCTCTCTCTCCTCTCTGGAATTGTGATGCCCCCTCTCTCACCCCCTCTCTCCCCTCTCTTCCTCCCTCTCTCCCCCCTCTGTCTCCCACCTCTCTCTCCCCTCTCTCACCCCTAGTCTGGCCCCTCCTCTCTCACCCATCTCTCTCACCCATCTCTCTCGCCCTTCTCTCTCGCCCTCTCTCTCACCCACACTCCCACCCCTCACATCCCCTCTCCCGTCCCCCTCTCTCGCTCTCTCTCATCCCCACTCCCACCCCCTCTCCCCCTAGTCTTGCCCTTCCTCTCTCCCCCTCCTCTCTCGCACCCACTCTCATCCCCCCCTCCCCCGTCCCACTCCCTCGCAGATATTGGTCGACAGATAAATGGCCGTAACTTGGGAACTGCTCGTCCGATTAATATCACACCTCGAAAAGGCATATCCGCAGGGCCCCAGCAATATTCCTGCCAAGTTTCAATCAGATCGGACCGGCGGTTGTCGAGAAACGGCGGTCGCAGACACACACACACACACACACACACACACACACACACACACACACACACACACACACACACACACACACACACACACACACACATTGCTGGAATTATTGATAGATGTGGTGTGTGTCCAGTGTCTGCTCCTCCCCACTATCATCTTCGGCCCAACTTCTCCACCCCACCCCATTCTTTCCTGCAAGGGTCTTCAATCATTGATTGCTCCTTCTGGATCTGTATGTTTTTGAAATGATGAAAATGTGTTTATCCAATATGATTTTTCAAAATTTGTTGGTGTTATTATTTGAAAACATTTCAGGTTCCACTGTCATGTTCCTTTGGGTGTCAATCAATGCAATGTGCCATTTTCAATTTCTCCTCAATACTCTTTAATTTTGGAAAATCAGATAATTTCTCTGTCAAAATAGATTTGTCATTTTAATTTCACAAGGACATCCTTATTTCATATTTCGTCTTTTGCTGATTGTATTTGTTTTTGAACTGAGATGGGAAATGTGTTTAACCATGATGGTTGATAAAAAGTATCGTTGCGAATTCGCGCCCGCCGGCGTGCGGACGGCCACGTCACTCGAATCGCGACCGCGTCACCCACCGGATGGACAATTCGGTCGTGACCCTCTCGGAACAATGCCGGGAGCTAGTCACGGGTGGGGGTTTAACCCCACCATGACCGTTCCAACTCGACTCACTGCCACACCGATCACTTTGCCACCCGACTCGACTCCACTGCACACCGATCACTTCGCCACCCGACTCGACTCTTCCTCATTCACCTTGCGCTCGCCTTCTTTTAGGCCGGCAGGAGCAGCTAATGTGCAAATATTCGGATCAGGATGACCTCGGGGGCGGAGCCACGCTCGCCCATTGGTCGGAGGAAACTGTGGCGTGAACCTCCCCTGATCCTAGAATTTGCATATATTGTTGCGAATTCGCGCCCGCCGGCGTGCGATCGGCCACGTGACTCGATCGCGGCACGTCACCCACCGGACGGACAATTCTGTCGTGACCCTCTCAGACTAACGCCGGGAGTTCGTCATGGGTGGGCCTTTCGGCCTCACCACGATCATGCCAATCGGCCACCCGCGTGGGATAGGGTTGTTCGCCAAACTCGACCTCCCTAAGTCCCCACGCGGATGGTAAACCGGGCGATCGCACCTCGCCGCAGGTCGACTCCGGACACGGGCCGCTTAAGCGGTCCGTTCCGTTTTATCGGGATAACCGAGCAGTGTTATCGTCGGCCTCGACGGTTCCGATTACTTATCGGGCGTATTAAGCCCACTACGAACCATTTACATGAAGCAAGATGGAGATTCAACAAAGGGAAGGACGCAGCGAAACGGGGAACAAGTTCACACAAGCACTTTATTCACACAGACACAGAGCACACATATACAGCCAAACAGAATCAGAAATGCACATATATCAATTTAAAACAACAACAACAATGCAGAGCTACGACCGAATAAGCGAACAGACGGCAACACTTCAAACAATACTACTTGATGGACGGCGCCACCCACAGACATTTACACAAAAAGCAAAGGAAAAGGAAAAAGAAGTCGCGACTTCCCTTTTCGTGGCCGGTGAGCCCCTCTCCCACGACCGTCAGCGTGGTCGCGCCTGACCCCGACCTCTCTTGTGGCCGGCAACCCTCTCCGGCACTCCTCGTCCGGACGCGCAGGTCCACCTCACAACCGGCGCTGCCGCGTCTCCCGTCCGTGCCTTCGTGACAGGCCGCTCGCCAAGCCGCGGGCGCAGGACTCTTCCCCCGACAAGACAAGCAGACAGGAAGCCTCGAAGAACCAACTCAACTCGACCAACACTCGACCAACACTCGACCAACTCTCGACCAACTCTCCACCAACAACTCGACCAACCACTCTCAAGGTCCGTCCTGTCCGCCTTTTGTAGCACTGGGCTCCGCCCTTCGCTCTGCCCCGTTTTCGGCCCCGCCTCCCTTCGAGCTTCTTGGAGAAGCCTCTCAAAGGGGGGCATGACCTCTCGCTCTCCCTCCACCCCGCGCCGTGCGGGGGCCAGGGGGAGTCAGTCTTGGCTCAGAGCCAGGGAATTATTCCCCCAAAAAGAGGCCCCCACCTTTTCTCACCTTTGACCCCCGGCTCGGATCGCACTTCCCCCACACCGAGCGCGGAGAATTTCGACGGGAGAAACAGGCGGGAAAACCCCCGAGCATCGTTGTTGGTTTTTGTTCGTTCCCGGAGATCGTAACCGCACAGGGCCTACTGAATGGCGAGTGGCGAAGATGTGGTAGCGTAGATGGTGGAGGTGGCGTGGTTGTAGTGTGTTTGGCGCTGTGGTGGGGATGGCGTGGTTGTTGAGATGCTGTTTGTTTGAAATAAAAGATAGAACAGAAAAATGGCTAACTCAAAGCGTCGCAGCCCGGATGGATCACATAAATTCCCTCTATACAACGGGTTTGGGCTAACTACACATGTACTTACAGAGATATCTCACCTGAGAGCCCTTTATGGTGTAATGCGAATTTCCACAACCGTAACAATATCAATTTCACACAGACGCGGTTGTAGGCGGGGCCAAGCCGCCCCGCGCCTGTTAATTGGACGGAACAGAAGTGGCCATGTGGCGTTTGTGATCCGAATTTTCCCTTGGAAGGCCGCAATTTGCGCTGGCGGCTCGGTGCGTATCGCTGAACGGGCCCAAGACAGCCCGACGCTCAGTGCTCACAGGTGGTGCGGGAATGGCCGTAGAAGGAGAGAGGTGAGGGTGGTGGAGGGTTTTCGGTGGTGGTTTGTGTACTGTACTGAATTGGGAGATGCTTAGCAGGCAGACACGAAGCGGAGGAACAGTCGAGCCGGGCTGTGTTGCACGAGTGCGAGCCAGGGCGTACTGTGCCCGCGGCTCCCCTTTATTCCGTACGCGGTACACTCACGAGCCGGCCGACTCCAGCATTACTACGACGCCTCAGACGACGTGCACACCTCATATCCCTCGCCGACCCCCACGGCCACTCCTCCAACCATCACGCCCATCATGCATCATCATCATGCCCCTCCCCGCGGGCATGACTACACCACACTCCTCCCTCCTAAAAGTATGATTATTAAATGATCAGTATTATAAGAAGCATAGACAACACGAAGAACCTCGGTATAATAATCATGCAAATAAAATGAAAACAGCGAAGTATAACAGCACATCACATCATATAATGCGTGGAAGCGAGCTACTGGAGAAGCACAGCAGCACGACTCAGCAAACCCGCCCCCAGGCAGACCTGAAACAGATAAACCTTTCGAGGCCGGACCCCCGCTGTCTGGAACCCGCGGCGCCACCGCCAGACCCAACCGACCTTGAAATTTTTTGAATTTGAAATCATCCACCACAGTCTGAGACATCAATTATTTTCTGAATGAGCTTCACCAATCCGAATATGAATGAGTATGAAGAAACTCAAGAATAAATTTGCAGTTTTGTTTGCTGTGCACGTGAAGATTGTTTAACAGTGAAAAACAAATGGCAACGCTAATTGAATGCTTGGAGTCTGAAGAGCACATCAGGAAGCAGAAATTCTTCACGTGATTAGGTTCAAGGTTGGTGAAAAATCCTCACTCATTTCCTGTGTTGGTGACGTGGAGATGGAAATCACAATGGATGTCCATTACTATGATGGGCGGGGATGGGGCCCATCAATTTTTCCCATTGATGCCATGGTTTTGGATGGTTTATTTTCCTTCTTGTTTTACATTCATCAGGAGATATTCATTTTTGTCTGTTGATTGTCACAGGAAGTTCCATTTTAAGTGTTGTATTGACTTTCTGTCATTCATTCACAACGACATTTTATGAGAAACTGTATCTTGCAACTCACATGAGAAATATTCCACTATTTATGTCGGTGCAAGTTGCATGATATTTTTGAAATTTTGGCATGACATTGCTTTTGATATTTCCAAGATATGCGACAAATAAGAGTCAAAATAGAAGTGTTAATGTTGATACTTATTTGGCATTTTTATGATTTCCCTCTCCAGAGGAGAGCGTGTTACATTTTCTGGTGTTTGTCTGTTTGTTTGTTTGTTTTTCTGTCGATCGAAAGCAGAGATCAATTGGAATGTGAGTACCTTGATAACTTGTGGACCAGAAAACCACATAAAGAAGGCCTGGTGAGGGTCTTCACTCATTGATTGCTCTTTCTCGTTCTTTATGTTTTTGAAATGAAAGAAATATGTATCTAAGATGTTTGAGCAAAAGTTTGTTGGGGTTATTATTTGATAATATTTGCGGTTATACTTTAATTTTCATTTGGGTGTCAATGATTTTCAGGGCATTCGTGGACACCCAGTCGATTCTGCAGTGCGTCACACCATTGCCCCGCTCAGTTTCTTGGCACCCTCGATCCTAAGTGTCCCAATGTCTGGGAGAATACTAGTGGGCCGGATTTTCTTTGTCTCCTTTTCCCTGTGTCACTCATTTGCAATTACCTGACACCACCATCTGGCTTTTGGAGAGCCTGAGTCTATATATGTTGTGGACCTGGCTTCCTGGTGCTCACCTTGGCAACTGTATGCCTTCTGTGGACCCAGTGCCACCGTCCGATTCGGTCCCATTTCGCCTGCACCAGGACCGTGCGGTCATGAATGCCGGGAAGCACTTTGACTCCCTCAAGAGGCCTGGGAGTCAGCCATCCATGGACAAGGACTGACGATAGAACCTTGCTCACCATCGGTGGGTGGGCAGATCGAGAATGCACACTGCCCTTGAGGATGCGACCGTGGGTAAAATCGATCGGTGAGACCACCTCTGCTCAATGCTGAATCCCATCACACAGGTTGAATGAAGTAGAATGATCCCAAGGGAACTCTGTTGATGTGGGTAGTCACACGCAGGATCACCAACAAAGGGGAGTGACACCCCATTGCCATGATCCAACACCAGTAGAATTATTCCCGATTCCCTTTCCACAACCACCAGCCTTGGTCATCATCCTCACCCCAACTTCCAATCTGAAACACAAACACTGGAAAACTTCATTCTCGGCCACGATAGAAAAACTCATGGGAAAGAATTGGCCATTCGGAGAGCATAGTCCTGTGATTGGGGCACGCGTGCTCCATATCCTGCAATGGGTGCATATTCGCCCAGCCAAGAGAATTGTTTCCCAAGGGTCCTGGGAGTTTCGCCGTGGCCTCGCCTCCTGTGCACGCTCCACACCCCCCCCCCTCATGGATCACAAAGTTTTGCAATCACCAGTCCAGATTTCGCAAATCGCCCAAACATCGAAGCTCTACTCAGATACGACGGTCGTATCAACTGACGGTACCTACATCGCTTTCCGCCTTGATGGGGCGTTGTCAGAAGTACCCCTGCCCTTCAAATACAGACCGAATTCATGAGGAGTCAAGACGTTGGCAGTTCCGCTGTGCCTTCCAGTGAGAGGAATCATTTGTGACCAGGCATTAATGACTGGCAACTTTCGATGCTGTTTTAGTGTCGAATCAATGCCACGTGACATTTTCCATCACATGACTCAATATTCTGTTTTTGAAAGATAGTTTCGATTTAATAACAGAATACTTGTGTGGTGTCACAAACAACTTGAGTACTGCAAACATATTATGTTACAAACATTAGATACTGCGGGTCTTCGTCGCCTGCATCTGCGGGCCTTCGTCGCCTGCATCTGCGAGCCTTCGTCACCTGCATCTGTGGGCCTTCGTCGCCTGCATCTGCGGGACTTCCTTGCCTGCATCTGCGAGCCTTCGTCACCTGCATCTGCGGGCCTTCGTCGCCTGCATCTGTGGGCCTTCGTCGCCTGCATCTGCCGGCCTTCCTTGTCTGCATCTGCGAGCCTTTGTCGCCTGCATCTGCGGGTCTTCGTCCCCCGCTTCTGCGGGCCATCCTCGCCCGCATCTGCGGGCTCTTGTGACGCACATCTGCTGGACCTCGTCGCTCACATCTGCTGGCCCTCGTCGCCTGCATCTGCGGGTCTTCGTCGCCGGTATCTGCGGGACTTCATCGCCTGCATTTGCGGGCCTTCATCACCGGGATCTAGTTTGTATCATATGTCGTGTGCGCCCAGTGTCTGCTCCTCCCCACAATCATCTTCTGCCCAACTTCTCCACCTCCACGCCGTTCTTTCCTTCAAGGGTCTTCAATCATTGATTGCTCCTTCTGGATCTGTATGTTTTTGAAATGATGAAAATGTGTTTATCCAACATGATTTTTCAAAATTTGTTGGGGTTATTATTTCAAAACATTTCAGGTTCCACTGTCATGTTCCCTTGGGTGTCAATCAATGCAATGTGCCATTTTCAATTTCTCCTCAATCCTCTTTAATTTTGGAAAACAATATTATTTCTTTATCAAAATCGATTTGTCATTTTAATTTAACATGGACATGCTTATTTCATATTTCGTCTTTTGGTGATTGTATTTGTTTTCGAACTGAGATGGGTGATGTGTTTAACCATGATGCTTGATAAAAATTATGTTGGGTTTATTGTGGGAATCGATTGAAGTTGATTCTTTGATGCTGTTTTGGTGTTGAATCAATGCCACGTGACATTTTCAATCATTAATCAATGTTCTGTTTTTGGAAGATAGTTTCGATGAAAAACATCACACTTGTGTACTGTCACAAATAATGTGGTATGATTATTGTATGACAAATCGTCTTCACGATCATTGTTTTAACAAGTGTGTTGAAATTTTTTGAATTTGAAATCATCCACCACAATCTGAGATATCAATTATTTTCCGAATGAGCTTCACCAATCTGAATATGAATGAGTATGAAGAAGCTCAAGAATAAATTTGCAGTTTTGCTTGTTGTGCACGTGAAGATTGTTTAACATTGAAAAACAAGTGGCAACGCTAACTGATTGCTTGGACTCTGAAGAGCACATCAGGAAGCAGAAATTCTTCACCTTATTAAGTTCAACGTTGGTGAAAAATCCTCACTAATTTCCTGTGTTGGTGAAGTGGAGATGGAAATCACAATGGATGTCCTTCACTTTGACGGGCGGGGATGGGGCCCGTCAATTTTTTCCCATTGATGGCATGGTTTTGGATGGTTTATTTTCCTTCTTGTTTCACATTCAACAGGAGATATTCATTTTTGTCTGTTGATTGTCACAGGAAGTTCCATATTAAGTGTTGTATTGATTTTCTGTCATTCATTCACAACGACATTTTATGAGAAACTGCATCTTGCAACTCACAGGAGAAATATACCAGTACTTATGTCGGTGCAAGTCACATGATATTTTTGAAATGTTGGCTTAACATTGCTTTATGATATTTCCAAGATATGCGACAAATAAGATTCAAAAGAGAAGTGTTTATATGGATACTTATTTTACATTTTTATGATTTCCCACTCCAGAGAAGTGGGTGTTACATTTTCGGCCGTTTGTTTGTTTGTTTGTCTCTCTGTTTTTCTGTCCATCAAAAGCACAGATCAATTGGAATGTGAGTACTTTGATAACTTGTGGACCAGAAAACCACATAAAGAAGTCCTGGTGAGGGTCTTCACTCATTGATTGCTCTTTCTTGTTCTTTATGTTTTTGAAATGAAAGAAATGTGTTTATCCAAGATGTTTGAGCAAAAGTTTGTTGGGGTTATTATTTGATAATATTTGCAGTTATACTATAATTTTCCTTTGGGTGTCAATTAATTTGAGGGCATTCGTGGACACCCATTCGATTCTGCACCATTGCCCCGCCCATTTTCTTGGCACCCTCTATGCTCAGTGTCCCAATGTCTGGGAGAATACTGTTGGGCTGTATGTTCTTTGTCTCCCTTTCCCTGTGTCACTCATTTGCAGTTACCTGATGCCACCATCTGGCTGCCGAGAGCCTGACTCTCTGTATGTTGTGGACCTGGCTTCTTCGTGCTCACCTTGGCAACTGTTTGCCTTCTGTGGACCCAGTGCCACCGTCCGACTCGGTCCCATTTCACCTGAACCATCATCGTGCGGTCATGATTGCCGGGACGCACCTCGACTCCCTCAAGAGGCCTGGGAGTTAGCCATCCCGGGCCCAAGGAATGACCTTAGACGAGTCTCAAAGTATGATGGCTGCTTGAACACCCTGCCAGTCGGCTTGAGTTAAATGCCAGACTCGACGGCGTTGAAGTGGTTCTCTGATAAAAGCCAGAGATATGTCCACTTTGACAAGCACATAGTCAGAAGAACCGATTGGAGTGGAGGAAGAACAGCAGATATTTTCTGGAAAACTTGTCAAAATCAGATCCAGAAGAGATAGAGTACCATTGGTTGAGATCTGTGTCGGGAAATTAACCGATTGAGTCAGTCCCAATGAGTCGCAGAAATCTTTTGCGAAAGTGCCATGACAGGAGTTAGAGGTACCCACACCCATCCCCCTGGCCTGATGACAATTGAAGTCACCACATATGAGGAAGAGAGAGAGAATTTGGTTGAGAGGATAGAATTTAGTCCATGTTTTTGGATAGTGAGGTGAAAATGGAGTCATCACTGTTTGGTGGATGGTACAGTACACATATAAGCATGAGATGGCGTTGTAGGGGAAGCCGTCGCCAGAGGTATTCCTGGGCGTGTGGGGGGAGAGTGGGCAGTGCATGGTGAGTGAGGAATACAGTGTTTGAGGAAGAGAGCAACTCATCCACCAGCGTGGGGCTCAGGTTTGTCATACTGGAGGAGGGAGTAACCAGGGAGAGATACTTGGGAGTCAGATGTCTTGAGGGAGGAAAGTTTCTGTTTGGCAGATTATGTCTGGTTTGTCTGTATGGAAAGATCTGTAAGGAAAGTTCTGCATGGAAAGATCTGTAAGCATCCTGAATGGAAAGATCTGTAAGGTTTGAGCCAAGGCCCCTGAAATTTGAAATCTACACTGTTATTGAAGAGGGAGGGGAGGAGGCTCTGGCTGCTTGGGAGAGGAGTGGGGAGGGGGAGGGGAGGATGGAGGGGGAGGTAAGGAGAGTTGTTGAAAGAGTGTGGGGGTTTCAGAATAGCTCGGGAAGGAGGCTGGATGAGGAGAAAAGGCTCTGTGGTGCTGGGGGAGAGGGGGGGCAAGAGAAGGGGTAGAAGACAGTTGAGTATTTGAAGTGGTGCAGTGATGAGATGGAGGTGAGAGGGCAGCGGAAGGAGTCAGCTTTGTGGATGTGAGGGGTGGGGTAACTTTGAGAAGGGCGTGTGAGGGGGGTGAATGGTGCGAGAAGCATGAGTGGGGAGTTTTTGAGAAAGGTGAGAGGGAGGCTTGGAGGGAGAAGAATGTGATGGTTGCTGTGAGAGGGGTGAGTAGGCACTGAAGTTGGAAAAAAAGAATGGTTGATGGAAAGCGAACATTTCCATTAAACTGGGGTTATTAAAGGTTTTAGGTCAGAGATGCTATTAAAGACGTTTCTTGATGGATGAAATAAAGCTGTCTGTCCGTCCGTCCGGGCGTCAACATTTATAGCTGTGAGTGCGATAACTCATAAACTGTTCGCCATATCGATTTGAAATTTGGGTCACACATGTGCCACCTGAAAAGGAAGAACGCTATTGATTTTGGGCGTGGCCGGATCCAAGATGGCCGACTGGGCGGCCATCTTGAAAAAATGTTTTTTGTAATAAATGGAAAATTGCTTATCTGATTTCAATTATTTTTGGTTACGACGTTCCTCACCCATGGGGAACTTTTTTGAGATGATGACCAAATGGTGTCTTGTTTCCAATTCACCTCCCTCATTATGTGGAATATGTATGACCTTTTTCATTCAATGGCGGGGAATTCCCCATCTCTGATGGTATATTTCTTAATTATTATTGTTATTATTATCACTATTATTATTTTTTGAGAGAGTTTTCATCAGATAAGGTAATGGAAAGGTTGGAGAAAAAATCGTGAGGTGAATGGTGAATTTGAATCGGTAATCGTCGAGGGTGGAAACAGATCACGTGGTTACGGGAGAAGAATGTGGCTCCGCGAGGTGAATCGCAAAAGTGAATTCATTATTTATCTTTTGGTAACTTCGATTTCCCTTCGACACAGACTTGTTTATATTGTTCATGTCGCCCTGCATTCCATTCAGCAACTTTTCTACCCAGTCCACTGTAGCTTAGACGTTCCCAAAGCAGTTTTCTTTCAATCCTCTGATTTTGTTTTGATTCTTGTCCGTGTTCTTTTTCAGGGCAAGAGCTGGACTTTATCACATTTAATCTCGTAATTTAAATCAGAGATTGAAGCTGTCAGATGTTGGTTTTTAAAAATTGGTGCTATCACGTGATCACTGAAGACGTTGATTTGAATTCAGCGTCCAATCAGGAACGCACACCTTGCGTCACAACTTGTCCATCAAATCTAGCGTTACGTGAAAAACGGTTGTGATGTGAACTGATTCTGGTTCAAATCTCACGAGACGAGGGGGCGGGGGAGGGTCAATGAGAGGTTTATGCGATTCTTTCGAACGAAGCAAAACATTCTTTTAACTCGTTCGCTTTGCTTCAATTTGCAGTAGGATTGGCGGTTTATGCTCTTTGTTGCCCCCAAACTTTTCCTTCAGTTTTTTTTTTTGGCCTGAAAAGTGGTGGAACCGATCCCTTCAACCCCCTCCCCGAATCTCTGATGGTTGGTATAATTTTTGTGCTTTGTGACATCATTTGTTGATGCTTGTTTGCTTTGTTGCTAATGGAAACAAACGGCATTGCTCTCTTTTATTGAGAGGGGAGAAAAGAGCATCATTTCTGTTTCGTTTCTCCACGATGGTGTCGTGTTTTCTGCTGCTCTGTGGAAATCATATTTTTTACCCTTTTGAGATGGCAAGACGACATTAATATCGTCGAGCAAACAGCAAGTCCTTAATTTTATTAGTTTGGAGTTATTTCATGAGATTTGTTTCGGTTTGACATGAGTAATATTTCCAAATGTCCATCATTTATCATTTCAATGACAGTAAATACTCGCGTGTAAAATTGTATTAACTAATGCAACGACGTTTATGAAAGGTGAACGAACAGAAGATTTGGGGCACTTGTACTGCCCACCTCAAAATGGTGGTGCAACAACAGGTGGTGGAGGTTCAATTTGTCCAAATGGAGGGCAAAATATCCTGATTGTGAAATGACGATTATTCACGTTTATTTTGATTCATCAACACCTTGGGCACAAACCTCTCTTCCTGCTACCCCTCACTCCCCTCTCTCCCCCTCCCCTCTCCCCTCACCCACCCCTCCTCTCCCCTCCCCTCTCCCCTCTCCCACCCCTCTCTTTATCTCCAGATTACATCCTTTTATGTGAACATTCAAACTCAATGAATTATGTCATCGAGTCACCGATAGTTAAAATTAAGCTTACGAGTACGGGCGGGCCCGAAGGTGTGTGCCAGTATGTGCAGCCCTCTCTCGCCCCCTCTCTCGCCCCTCTCTCTCGACGCCTCTCTCTCTCACCCCCTCTCTCTCCCCCTTCTCTTGCCCCGCCTCTATCCCCCCTAGTCTCGCCCTTCCTCTCTCCCCCTCCTCTCTCGCCCCACTCTCATCCCTCTCTCTCCCGTCCCCCTCTCTCGCAGATATTGGTCGACAGATAAATGGCCCTAACTTGGGAACTGCTCATCCGATTAATATCAAACCTCGGAAAGGCACATCCGCGGGTCCCCAGCAATATTCCTGGCAAGTTTCAATCAGATCGGACCGTCAATCGTGCAAAAAATAAATAAATAAATAAATAAACATTAATTGTGACGTCATTCGTGACGTCATGGCACCGTTTCTTGTCATTGGTCGACTGATAAATAGCCGCAACTTGGGAACCGCTTGTCCGATTGATATCAAACCTTGAGGGCACATTAGTGGGTCCCCCGCAATATTCCCGGCAAGTTTCAATCCGATCGGACCGGTGATCGTCCGGTTATTAATAATTTGGGAAAAAATTGGCATGATAAGGTGAGAAGGTGGAACGACACATTCAGCTGCCATATATACACCTTTTCAACACTGAAAAAGCAGTAAAATGGCCGTAACTTGGGAACCGCTTTTCCGATTGATATCAAACCTCAAAGTCACATCTGCGGGGCCCCAGCAATATTCCTGGCAAGTTTCAAACAGATCGGACCGGCGGTCGTCGAGAAACGGCGGTCGTAGACACACACACACACACACACACACACACACACACACACACACACACACACACACACACACACAGATTGTCTGTTTCATTTGATTTGATTTTCATCACTCCAATTTGATTTCAGACCAGGTAAATCCACCTTGGACCTGCTGCCTTAACTCACCGGACAATGCTGGAATTATAGATCGATTTTGCACCTTTTTGAAATTGATTAGTAAACGTTATGTTTAAGTCGCAATGCTGAAGGTGGATTTTTTTCCTTAATTGATGATGAACACTGCAACCTTTGTTCAAAGACTTCCGGTACAGATACTGTTATTACCAACGCTGACTTGGTTTGTTCATCTTTGTGATAATTTTCATACTGCCACAGTACAGAGCGTCGGTGCCGCCGAAGCAGCTTCCTGACGAAGGGTTGTACTGGGTGCATGCCATTGTCTTCCCAGCAGTAGTTTGGGCTTTGTAATTTGGCCACGGTGGTGCCGAGAACTTACCCACTCCAGGCGTAGGACACCGTGGCCATCTTTAAAGTCCACCAACTGTCATGTCGATAGATCGAACACACAGTTTAACGTCCATCAGAGGGATGGCACACACATTGATTAGTCACCCCACCTGTTAAACACCTGGATGACAGTTTATTGCTGGGCCAAGATTCAAGCCCAGGTAAGACAGGCAAGTGTGCATACCTTGAGCCATCCTTTTAGCTCAGGTCTTATCTTTACGCTCTGTTCATAAACAAATTGCAATTCCATGATGTATTGATATGTTTACCAGTTCGGCATGCTTGCACACTGCAAGCAATTACTTGGGTGAGTCCTAAAGTGCAGACATAATCAATGCAAGCTTTATATATTTGATGATGTGGAATGTGTGAGAAATTTCTATTTAAGAGAAAGAGACAACAATAACATGCATGCAAAAAGACAAACGAAAAATGTTCCATATTCATAATTATCTTGATCAATGAGAAAAAAATCGCAAGTCATGTGACCCAAACTGCAATGTAATTGAACATTCAAGTGGACTATCATTACCAAGATTACTTAATATTTAACAAACTGCTACGACGACTGAATAATTTGTAATACAGTGTTGAAAGCATATCAAATGCTTCAGCACATGATCAATCAGATCGAGACAGAGACATCAAATGGCACCACAGCCGACTCCGCTCATGAGAAGGCCGAATGCTTCAATTCTGTGCTTGCTTCCAAATCTTGTCCCAAACCCCACATTCTCGGAACCCATCCTTCCCCGTCAAAAGCAACTGCTCATGGATGCTGCCTTTTGCACCTGAGAAGGTGGAGAAGGTTCTTTCAACCCCCAACTCTGACTCCGCCACTGCACTGGACGCCGTCAGCTCACATGTCTTAAAAACCTGCTCTGCTGCTCTTGCACATCCTCTCTCTGCCCTTTTCACCCTGAAATTTGCAATGTGTCATCTATGTGCTTGGAAATCTGCAACATTACTGCACTATATCTGGAGGTGCCAAAACTGATCCCTTCAACTTCAAACCTTACTCACTTACAATCATCAGCAAGGTCAATCAATCATTGCAGTTGACATATAATCCTTCCTTTTTTCCAAAAACTTCATCTCAGATCAACAATTTGATTTCAGACCAGGTCACTCCACCTTGGACCTGCTGCCTGAACTCACCGGACAATGGATGGAGGCCCTTAATGTCAGACATGAGATCAGGGCAGTCTCTCTGGATATATCTCGTGCTTTTCACACAGTTTGGCATCGTGCCTTACTATCCAAACTCTGTTTACGCCATCCAAGGTCAACTCCACATATGTCTTCCTCCACTCTCGGAGCCAAAGTGTTGCTCTCAACATAAACCTGCATCTGCGGGCCCACATTTCTCCTCGTTACCTTCACGTGCAGGCCCTTCTTTCACTGCACGTGCATTCTGTCATTGCCTGCATCTGTGGGCCTCCAGTTGCCTGCATCTGCTGGCCTCTCATCGCCTGCATCTGCGGGTGTCTCGTCGCCTGCATCTGCGGGCCTCACGTCGCCTGCATCTGCGGGCCTCTCGTCGCCTGCATCTGCGGGCTTCTCGTCACCTGCATCTGCGGGCCTCTCGTCGCCTGCATCTGTTGGCCTCTCGTCACCTGAATCTGCGGGCCTCTCGTCGCCTGAATCTGCGGGCCTCTCGTCGCTTGAATCTGCGGGCCTCTCGTCGCCTGCATCTGCGGGCCTCTCGTCGCCTGCATCTGCGGGCCTCTCGTCGCCTGCATCTGCGGGCTTCTCGTCACCTGCATCTGCGGGCCTCTCGTCGCCTGCATCTGTTGGCCTCTCGTCACCTGAATCTGCGGGCCTCTCGTCGCCTGAATCTGCGGGCCTCTCGTCACTTGAATCTGCGGGCCTCTCGTCGCCTGCATCTGCGGGCCTCTCGTCGCCTGCATCTGCGGGCTTCTCGTCACCTGCATCTGCGGGCCTCTCGTCGCCTGCATTTGTTGGCCTCTCGTCACCTGAATCTGCGGGCCTCTCGTTGCCTGAATCTGCGGGCCTCTCATCACCTGCATCTGCTGGTCTCTTGTCTCCTGCATCTGCGGGCCTCTCGTCGCCTGCATCTGCGGGCCTCTTATGCTCGTCCACGATAGAAAAACTCATGTGACCGAATCGGCTATTCGGTGAGCACGGCCCTGTGTCTGGAGCGCGTGAGCTCCACAGCTCGCAATGGGTGCGTATTCGCCTGGCCAAGGGAATTGTTTCCCGAGGGTCCGGGGAGTTCCGCCGTGGCCTCGCCTCCCGTGCACTCTCCACCCCCACCCAAATGGATCCCAAAGTTTTACAATCAGAGGTCGAGATTTCGCAAATCACCCAAACGTCACATCTCTACTCGGCTACGACGTTCGTATCCACTGACGGTACCCACGTCGCTTTCCGCCTTGAGGGGGCTTGATCAGAAGTACCCCAGGCCTTCAAATGCAGACCTATTTCATTCGGGGTCAAGACGTTGGCAGTTCCACTGTGCCTTCCAGTGAGAGGAATCATTTGTGACCAGGCATTAATGACTGGCTACTTCCGATCCGTCCTGCAAGATGCACCACACGGTGAAAACTTAGGCTGGGTGGATCACACCCACCTTGCATACCGGATGATGCAAGGCCCTTCCTGTCCCTCTCTCTCTGTCGTTCTGTCGACATCACTGATGCAAACTCACTGGTGAATCAGCATCATTCTACCTCCCAAATTACCTTTCACCAACCTCCCCATTAACCATAGTTTTGCAGAGATCACAGCTCGGGGCTGACCACAACGATTGGTTTGTGTCATATGTGGTGTGCGCCCTGTGTCATCTCCTCCCCATCATCATCTTTGACCCGACTTCTCCACCCCCACCTGTTCTTTCCTGCAAGGATTTTCAATCATCGACTGATCCTTTGAGTTCTGTATTTTTTTAAAATCATGAAAATGTGTTTATCCAACCTACTTTTGCAAAATTTGTTGGGGTTATTATTTGGAAATATTTCAGGTTCCACTGTCATGTTCCTTTGGGTGTCAATCAATGCAACGTGCCATTTTCAATTTCTCCACAATCCACTTAAAATTTGGAAAATAATGTTATTTCTTTTTCAAAATAGATTTGTAATTTTAATTTAAAATGGACATCCTTATTTCATATTTTGTCTTTTGGTGATTGTATTTGTTTTTGAACTTCGATGGGAAACGTGTTTAACCATTATGCTTGAGAAATAGTATGTTGGGGTTATTGTGGGAGTCGATTGAAGTTGATTATTTGATGCTGCTTTGGTGTTGAATCAATGCCACGTAACATTTTCAATCATGACTCAATATTCTGTTTATGGAAGATAGTTTCGATTTAATAACATAATACTTGTGTACGGTTATAAACAATGTGGCACGGAAAGAGTAAAAAACCTCAACATTTACGTGTTCTTCACGATCATTGTTTTGACAAGTGTCTTGATTTGTTTTTGAATTTGAAATCATCCACCACAATCTGAGACATTAATTATTTTCCGAATGAGCTTCACCAATCTGAATATGAATGAGTATGAAGAAGCTCAAGAATCAATTTGCAGTTTTGTTTGCTGTGCATGTGAAGATTGTTTTGCAGTGAAAAACAAGTGTCAACGCCAACTGAATGCTTGGACTCTGAAGAGCACAACAGGAAGCAGAAATTCTTCACCTTATTAGGTTCAAGGTTGGTGAAAAATCCTCGCTCATTTCCTGTGTTGGTGAAGTGGAGATGGAAATCACAATGGATGTCCATCACTTTGACGGGCGGGGATGGGGCCCGTCAATTTTTCCCTTTGATTGCATGGTTTTGGATGGTTTATTTTCCTTCTTGTTTCACATTCATCAGGAGATATTCATTTTTGTCTATTGATTGTCACAGCAACTTCCAGTTTAAGTGTTGTATTGATTTTCTGTCATAAATTCACAACGACATTTAATGAGAAACTGCATCTTGCGACCCACATGAGAAATATTCCAGTACTTATATCGGTGCAAGTCACATGATATTTTGGAAATGTTGTTTACTGATATCTCCAAGATATGTGACAAATAAGAGTCAAATGAGAAGTGTTTATGTTGATACTTATTTTACATTTTTATGATTTTCCTCTCCAGAGAAGTGGTTGTTACATTTTCGGTTGCTTGTCTGTTTGTTTTTCTCTCCATCGAAAGCACAGATCAATTGGAATGTGAGTACTTTGATAACTTGTGGAATAGAAAACCACATAAAGAAGTCCTGTTGAGGGTCTTCACTCATTGATTGCTCTTTCTCGTTCTTTATGTTTTTGAAATGAAAGAAATGTGTTTGTCCAAGATGTTTGAGCAAAAGTTTGTTGGGCTTAGTATTTGATAATATTTGCAGTTACACTGTAATTTTCCTTTGGGTGTCAATGAATTTGAGGGCATTCGTGGACACCCGTTCGAGTCTGCAGTGCGTCCCACCATTGCCCCGCTCAGTTTCTTGGCAACTTCTATCCGAAGTGTCCCAATGCCTCGGAGAATACTGGTCGGCCGGATTTTCTTTGTCTCCCTTTCTCTTTGTCACTCATTTGCAATTACCTGACGCCATCATCTCGCTTTTAGAGAGCCTGACTCTCTGTATGGTGTGGACCTGCCTTCCTGGTGCTCACCTTGGTATCTGTTTGCTTTCTGTGGACCCAGTGCCACCGTCCGACTCGATCCCATTTCACCTGAACCAGGACCATGCGGTCATGATTGCCGGGACGCACCTCGACTCCCTCAAGAGGCCTGGGAGTCAGCCGTCCCAGGCCCAAGGAATGACCTTGGAACCCTGCTCACCATCGGTGGGAGGGCAGATCGAGAACGCATGCTGCCCTTGAGGGTGCAACCACGGGTAAAATCGATCGGTGAGACCGCCTCTGCTCAATCCTGACTCCCATCACACAGGTTGAAAGAAGTAGAATGATCCTGAGGGAACTCTGTGGATGTGGATAGTCACACGCAGGATCTCCAACAAAGCGGTGTGACTCCCCATTGCCATGATCCAACACCATGAGAGTTATTCCCGATTCCCTTTCCACAACCACCAGCCTTGGTCATGTCCTCACCCCAACTTCAAAGGGGAAACAGCAACACTCAAAAACGTCATGCTCGGCCACGATAGAAAAACTCATGGGAAACAATTGGCCATTCGGAGAGCATGGCCCTGTGAACAGGGCACGCGAGTTCCACATCCTACAATGGGTGCATATTCGCCCAGCCAAGGGAATTGTTTCCCCAGGGTCCTGGGAGTTTTGCCGTGGCCTCGCCTCCCCTGCACGCACCACACGCACCCTCATGGATCACAAAGATTTGCAATCACCAGTCGAGATTTCGCAAATTGCCTAAACATTGAATCTCTACTCAGATACGACGTTCGTATCAACTGACGGTACCCATGTCGCTTTCCGCCTTGATGGGGCGTCGTCAGAACTACCCCTGCCCTTCAAATACAGACCAAATTCATCACGACTCAAGACGTTGGCAGTTCTGCTGTGCCTTCCAGTGAGAGGAATCATTTGTGACCAGGCATTAATGACTGGCGACTTCCGATGCTGTTTTGGTGCCGAATCAATGCCAGGTGACTTTTTCAATCATGAATCACGATTCTGTTTTTTGAAGATTGTTTCGATTTAATTACATAATATTTGTGTGCTGTCACAAACAACTTGTGTACTGCAAACATATTATGTTGCAAACATAATACCACTGCGGGCCTTCGTAGCCTGAATCTGCGGGCCCTCGTTGCCTGCATTTGCAGGCCCTCGTCACCTCCATCTGTGAGCCTTCGTCGCCTGCATCTGACTGCTTTCGTCGTCTGCATCTGCGGGCCTTCATCACCGGTATCTGGTTTGTATCATCCTAGTACGGGCCCGTAGGGGCGGGCCCGTATGTGCGTAAACGACGACTGGATTGGGGCATTATTTCAATTAGATCGGACCAACCGTATCATAAATGGCCACAACTTGGGAAACACCTGGCAAACAGACTCAGGTCCCCAGCGTCAATTGTGACGTCATATAAAATGAAGAAGAATTGCCATGCTCCCTCTCTCTCGCTCCCCCCAAGTCTCGCCCCTCCTCTCTCTCCCCCTCCTCTCTCGCCCCCACTCTCACCCCCTTCTCTCGCCCCCTCCTCTCTCTCCTCTCTTGAATTGTGATGCCCCCTCTCTCACCCCTCTCTCCCCCCTCTTCCTCCCCTCTCTCTCCCCCTCTGTCTGCCACCTCTCTCTCCCCTCCTCTCTCACCCCTAGTCTGGCCCCTCCTCTCTACCCCTCCTCTCTCGCCCTTCTCTCTCGCCCCTCTCTCTCGCCCACACTCCCACCCCTCACACCCCCTCTCCCGTCCCCCTCTCTCGCTCTCTCTCATCCCCACTCCCACCCCTCTCTCCCCCTAGTCTCGCCCTTCCTCTCTCCCCCTCCTCTCTCGCCCCCACTCTCATCCCCCCTCTCCCGTCCCCTCCCTCACAGATATTGGTCGACAGATAAATGGCCGTAACTTGGGAACTGCTCCTCCGATTAATATCAAACCTCAAAAAGGCATATCCGCGGGTCCCCAGCAATATTCCTGGCAAGTTTCAATCAGATCGGACCGGCGGTTGTCGAGAAACGGCGGTCGCAGACACACACACACACACACACACACACACACACACACACACACACACACACACACACACACACACACACACACACACACACACACACACACACACACATATTGCTGGAATTATAGATAGATGTGGTGTGTGTCCAGTGTCTGCTCCTCCCCACTATCATCTTCGGCCCTACTTCTCCACCCCACCCCATTCTTTCCTGCAAGGGTCTTCAATCATTGATTGCTCCTTCTGGATCTGTATGTTTTTGAAATGATGAAAATGTGTTTATCCAATATGATTTTTCAAAATTTGTTGGGGTAATTATTTGAAAACATTTCAGGTTCCACTGTCATGTTCCTTTGGGTGTCAATCAATGCAATGTGCCATTTTCAATTTCTCCTCAATCCTCATTAATTTTGGAAAATCAGATAATTTCTCTGTCAAAATAGATTTGTCATTTTAATTTCACAAGGACATCCTTATTTCATATTTCGTCTTTTGCTGATTGTATTTGCTTTTGAACTGAGATGGGAAATGTGTTTAACCTTGATGGTTGATAAAAAGTATTGTTGCGAATTCGTGCGGACGGCCACGTCACTCAAATTGCGTCCGCGTCGCCCACCGGACGGACAATTCGGTCGTGACCCTCTCGGAACAATGCCGGGAGCTAGTCACGGGTGGGGGTTTAACCCCACCACGACCGTTCCAATTGCGCACCTGTGCAGGATAGGGTTGCTCGCCAAATTCGATCTACCTAAGTACCTGCGCGGATGGTCGACAGGGCGATCGTACCACGCCACAGGCCGACTCCGGACATGAACCGCTTAAGCGGTCCGTTCCGTGCTGCAGTGATAACCGAGCGGTGTTATCGTCGGCCTCGACGGTTCCGATTAATTACCGGGCGTATTAAGCCCACTACGAACCCTTTACGTGAAGCAGGATGGAGGGTCAATAAAGAAAAGACGAAGCGAAGCGGGAAAACAGTTCACACAAAGCACATTTATTTCCCGGCACAGGGAAAGCACACATATACAGTCATACAGTCAAAATGCACATATAGCAACCAAAACAAAAGCAACAACGACACAGAGTTGATACCGACTTCACACACACACGGCAACACTGATACAGTTCTCCTTTACGGACGGCGCCAACACACATTTACACAAAAGCAAAGAAAAGAAGCCACCCTCATAGACAAGGGGGCAGACGGGCCTGTAGGCCAATATGTGCGTGTGACCTGGAGGAGCGGCCAGGTCCGCGAGACTGTGGGGGAGGGGGGGTCCTGTCCTACCCGCGTCCTCGTGACGCGTTGGCGGACGAGCCGCAGATGTGGCCGCACGGCTGTGCCCCGACTTCGTGCTCCTTGGCGGGTTTCGTTGGCATGACGTTTGGAGTGGGGTGGGAACGGGGCCCGCTTTTTGCACTATCTCAGCGCGGAGGAAAGGGGGAATTGTTGATGCCCTGGGGGAGGAGAATGGCTGGCTGGCTTTGGTCCAGCGACGAGCGATCCCACACCGTGACCTCGACGTCGACTGCCATCCTTTTCGCCCCGGACCCGAGCTCCTTTGCCTCTTCCCGCAACTCTCTTCAGCCGACTGCAGAACCCAACTCGATGACACTCTCCGATGACTTCGCCACCCGACTCCACTCTCTGCCACCCCGATCACCTCGCCACCCGCCTCGACTCACTGCCACACCGATAACTTTGCCACCCGACTCGACTCCACTGCACACCGATCACTTCACCACCCGAATCGACTCTTCCTCATTCACCTTGTGCTCGCCTTCTTATAGGCCGGCAGGAGCAGCTCATGTGCAAATATTCGGATCAGGTTGACCTCGGGGGTGGAGCCACGCTCGCCCATTGGTCGGAGGAAACGGTGGCGTGAACCTCCCCTGATCCTAGAATTTGCATATATTGTTGCGAATTTGCGCCCGTTGGCGTGCGATCGGCCACGTGACTCGATCGCGGCACATCGCCCACCGGACGGACAATTCTGTCGTGACCCTCTCGGACTAACGCCGGGAGCTCGTCACGGGTGGGCCTTTCGGCCTCACCACGATCATGCCAATCGGCCACCCGCGTGGGATACGGTTGTTCGCCAAACTCGACCGACCTAAGTCCCCACGCGGATGGTAAACCGGGCGATCGCACCTCGCCGCAGGTCGACTCCGGACACGGGCCGCTTAAGCGGTCCGTTCTGTTTTATCGGGATAACCGAGCGGTGTTATCGTCGGCCTCGACGGTTGCGATTACTTATCGGGCATATTAAGCCCACTGCGAACCATTTACGTGAAGCAAGATGGAGATTCAACAAAGCGAAGGACGCAGCGAAACGGGGAACAAGTTCACACAAGCACTTTTTTCACACAGACACAGAGCACACATATACAGCCAAACAGAATCAGAAATGCACATATATCAATTTAAAACAACAACAACAATGCAGAGCTACGACCGAATAAGCGAACACACGGCAACACTTAAAACAATACTACTTGACGGACGGCGCCACCCACAGACATTTACACAAAAAGCAAAGGAAAAGGAAAAAGAAGTCGCGACTTCCCTTTTCGTGGCCGGTGAGCCCCTCTCCCACGACCGTCAGCGTGGTCGCACCTGGCCCCGACCTCTCTTGTGGCCGGCAAACCCTCTCCGGCACTCCTCGTCCGGACGCGCAGGTCCACCTCACAACCGGCGCTGCCGCGTCTCCCGTCCGTGCCTTCGTGACAGGCCGCTCGCCAAGCCGCGGGCGCAGGACTCTTCCCCCCGCCAAGACAAGCAGACAGGAAGCCTCGAAGAACCAACTCAACCCGAACCAACTCGAGCAACACTCGTCCAACTCTCGACCAACTCTCGACCAACAACTCGACCAACCACTCTCAAGGTCCGTCCTGTCCGCCTTTTGTTGCGCGGGGCTCCGCCCTTCGCTCCGCCGCGTTTTTGGCCCCACCTCCCTTCGAGCTTCTTGGAGAAGCCTCTCGAAGGGGGGCGTGACCTCTCGCTCTCCCTCCACCCCGCGCCGTGCGGGGGCCAGAGGGAGTCAGTCTTGGCTCAGAGCCAGGGAATTATTCCCCCAAAAAGAGCCCCCCCCTTTTCTCACCTTTGACCCCCGGCTCGGATCGCACTTCCCCCACACCGAGCGCGGAGAATTTCGACGGGAGAAACAGGCGGGAAAACCCTCGAGCATCGTTGTTGGTTTTGTTCATTCCCGGAGATCGTAACTGCACAGGGCCTACTGAATGGCGAGTGGCGAAGATGTGGTAGCGTAGATGGTGGAGGTGGCGTGGTTGTAGTGTGGTTGGCGCTGTGGTGGGGATGGCGTGGTTGTTGAGATGCTGTTTGTTTGAAATAAAAGATAGAACAGAAAAATGGCTAACAAAGCGTCGCAGCCCGGATGGATCACATAAATTCCCTCTATACAACGGGTTTGGGCTAACTACACATGTACTTACAGAGATATCTCACCTGAGAGCCTTTTATGGTGTAATGCGAATTTCCACAACCGTAACAATATCAATTTCACACAGACGCGGCTGGAGGCGGGGCCAAGCCGCCCCGCGCCTGTTAATTGGATGGAGCAGAAGTGGCCATGTAGCGTTTGTGATCCGAATTTTCTCTCGGAAGGCCGCAATTTGCGCTCGCGGCTCGATGCGTATCGCTGAACGGGCCCAAGACAGCCCGATGCTCAGTGTTCACAGGTGTTGCGGGAATGGCCATAGAAGGAGAGAGGTGAAGGTGGTGGAGGGTTTT
Organism: Eptatretus burgeri; assembly: GCF_056783735.1. Classification (NCBI taxonomy): domain Eukaryota; kingdom Metazoa; phylum Chordata; class Myxini; order Myxiniformes; family Myxinidae; genus Eptatretus; species Eptatretus burgeri. The sequence goes on from NC_140961.1 coordinate 164,848,055, forward strand.
CGGTGGTGGTTTGATTGTTATGGTGCCGTTTGGGAATGGCATGATGCGATGATGTGGGAGCGAGTTGTGAAGGAAAAGGTCGTGGCTGTTGGCGTTGTTGTTGTTGTTGTCCGAGGGTTGGAGCGTGGTTGCATTTGGTGACGCTGGCTGGCGTGGTGGTTGTTGTGTGATGGCGGTTGAGACGTGGTTGGTTCAAAATAAAGATAGAAATGAAAAACGGCTATCTCAAAGTGTCGTAGCCCGAATGGATCACATAAATTCCCTCTATACAACGGGTTTGGGCCAACGAGACATGTACCTCTGAAGATATCTCACCTACGGGTCCTGAATGGTGGTGTGCGAATTTCCACAGCCGTAACACTATGTTGGGGTTATTGTGGGAATCGATTGAAGTTGATTCTTTGATGCCTTTTTGGTGTTGAATCAATGCCACGTGACATTTTCAATCATGACTCGATGTTCTGTTTTTGGAAGATAGTTTCGATGAAAAACATCACACTTTTGTACTGTGACAAACAATGTGGCATTGTTATTTTAACAACCTCAACATTTACGTGTTCTTCACGATCATTGTTTTAACAAGTGTCTTGAAATTTTTTGAATTTGAAATCATCCACCACAGCCTGAGACATCAATTATTTTCTGAATGAGCTTCACCAATCTGAATATGAATGAGTTTGAAGAAGCTCAAGAATAAATTTGCAGTTTTGTTTGCTGTGCACGTGAAGATTGTTTAACAGTGAAAAACAAGTGGCAACGCCAACTGAATGCTTGGACTCTGAAGAGCACATCAGGAAGCAGAAATTCTTCACCTTATTAGGTTCAAGGTTGGTGAAAAATCCTCACTCATTTTCTGTGTTGGTGAAGTGGAGATGGAAATCACAATGGATGTCCATCACTTTGACGGACGGGGATGGGGCCGTCAATTTTTCCCTTTGATGCCATGGTTTGGGATGGTTTTTTTTCTTTCTTTGTTTCACATTCATCAGGAGATATTCATTTTTGTCTGTTGATTGTCACAGTAAGTTCCATTTTAAGTGTTGTATTGATTTTCTGTCATTCATTCACAACGACATTTTATGAGAAACTGCATCTTGCAACTCACATGAGAAATATTCCAGTATTTATGTCTGTGCAAGTCACATGATATTTTTGAAATCTTGGCTTTACAATGCTTTATGATATTTCCAAGATATGCAACAAATAAGAGTCAAAAGAGAACTTTTTATGTGGATACTTATTTTACATTTTTATGATTTCCCTCTCCAGAGGAGTGGGTGTTACATTTTCGGTCGTTTGTCTCTTTGTTTATCTGTTTGTTTTTCTGTCCATCGAAAGCACAGATCAATTGGAATGAGAGTACTTTGATAACTTGTGGACCAGAAAACCACATTAAGAAGTCCTGGTGAGGGTCTTCACTCATTGATTGCTCTTTCTTGTTCTCTATATTTTTGAAATGAAAGAAATGTGTTTATCCAAGATGTTTGAGCAAAAGTTTGTTGGGGTTATTATTTGATAATACTTGCGGTTATACTCTAATTTTCCTTTGGGTGTCAATGAATTTGAGGGCATTCGTGGACACCCGGTCGATTCTGCAGTGCGTCCCACCATTGCCCCGCTCAGTTTCTTGGCACCCTCTATGCGAAGTGTCCCAATGTTTGGGAGAATACTGGTGGGCCGGATGTTCTTTCTCTCCCTTTCCCTACGTCACACATTTGCAATTACCTGACGCCACCATCTGGCTGCCGAGAGCCTGACTCTCTGTATGTTGTGGACCTGGCTTCCTGGTGCACACCTTGGCAACTGTTTGCCTTCTGTGGACCCAGTGCCACCGTCCGACTCGGTCCCATTTCACCTGAACCAGCACCGTGCGGTCATGATTGCCGGGCCGCACCTCGACTCCCTCAAGAGGCCTGGGAGTTAGCCATCCCGGGCCCAAGGAATGACCTTAGACAAGTCTCAAAGTTTGATGGCTGCCTGAAGACCCTGCCAGTCGGCTTGAGTTAAATGCCAGACTCGACGGCGTTGAAGTGGTTCTCTGATAAAAGCCAGAGAGATGTCCACTTTGACAAGCACATAGTCAGAAGAACCGATTGGAGTGGAGGAAGAACAGCAGATATTTTCTGGGAAACTGTCAAAATCAGATCCAGAAGAGATAGAGTACCTTTGGTTAAGATCTGGGTCGGGAAATTGACCAATTGAGTCAGTCCCAATGAGTCGCAGAAATATTTTGCTGAAGTGCCATGACAGGAGAGAGAGGTGCCCACACCCAGCCACCTGGCCTGATGACAATTGAAGTCACCACATATGAGGAAGAAAGAGAGAGGTATTCCTGGGCGTGTGGGGGAGAGTGGGCAGTGCATGGTGAGTGAGGAATAGAGTGTTTGAGGAAGAGAGCAACTCATCCACTAGCGTGGGGCTCAGGTTTATCATACTGGAGGAGGGAGTAACCAGGGAGAGATACTTAGGAGTCAGAGATGTCTTGAGGGAGGAAAGTTTCTGTTTGGCAGATTATGTCTGGTTTGTCTGTCTGCAAAGATCTGGAAGGAAAGGTCTGGATGGAAAGATCTGAAAGCAACCTGTATGGAAAGATCTGTAAGGTTTGAGCCAAGGCCCCTGAAATTTGAAATCCACACTGTTATTGAAGAGGGAGGGAGGAGGCTCTGGCTGCTGGGGAGAGGAGTGGGTAGGGGAGAGGGGAGGATGGAGGGGGGAGGTAAGGAGAGTTGTTGAAAGAGTGTGCGGGGTTTCAGAATCGCTCCGGAAGGGGGCTGGATGAGGAGTAAAGGCTCTGTGGTGCTGGGGGAGAGGGGGGCAAGAGAAGGGGCAGAAGACAGTTGAGTATTTGAGGTGGTGGAGTGATGAGATGGAGGTGAGAGGGCAGCGGAAGGAGTCAGCTTTGTGGATGTGAGGGGGGGGGTAACTTTGAGAAGGGTGTGTGAGGGGGGTGAATGGTGGGTGAAGCATGAGTGGGGAGAGTTTTTGAGAAAGGTGAGAGGGAGGCTTGGAGGGAGAAGAATGTGATGGTTGCTGTGAGAGGGGTGAATAGGCACTGAAGTTGGAAGAAAAAGAATGGTTGATGGAAAGCGAACATTTTCAGCAAACTGGGGTTATTAAAGTTTTTTGGTCAGAGATGCGATTCAAGACATTTCTTGATGGATGCAATAAAGGTGAATTTAGAGAAGAAACGCTGTCACAGTTGGATTTTTTTCTGCAAGGTGTGAGGGAAAGGTCGAATTGAGAGCAGTCTGTTGAAATAGAAAAAGAGTCGTACGTTATGACACAATAATGAGAACCACACGTGTGAAGGAGGAAGATGAAGCATTGTAGGGGATCGTTTTTAGGGTACCCAGTCAAATGGACTGGGTAACCTTTTGTTTGTATCCCCCGACGCGTGGCGGAAGGGGGATATTGTTGTTACCCTGGGCATCCGGCTGTCCGTCCGTACGTCCGTCCGGGCGTCAACATTTATAGTTGTGAGTGCGATAACTCATAAACTGTTCGCCATATCGATTTGAAATTTGGGTCACACATGAACCACCTAAAAAGGAAGAACCCGATTGATTTTTGGCGTGGCCGGATCCAAGATGGCAGACTGGGGCGGCCATCTTGAAAAAAATGTTTTTTCGCCATATCGATTTGAAATTTGAGTCACACATGTGCGACCTGAAAAGGAAGAACCCTATTGATTTTGGGCGTGGCCGGATCCAAGATGTCCGACTGGGCGGCCATCTTGAAAAAATGTTTTTTGTGATAAATGGAAAAACTGCTTATCTGATTTCAATTATTTTTGGTTACTACGTTCCTCATCCCTGGGGAACTTTTTTGAGATGATGACCAAATGGTGTCTTGTTTCCAATTCACCTCCCTCATGATCTGGAATATGTATGACCTTTTTCATTCAATGGTGGGGAATTCCCCATCTCTGATGGTATATTTCTTAATTATTATTGTTATTATTATCACTATTATTATTTTTTGAGACAGTTTTCATCACAAAAGGTAATGGAAAGGTTGTAGAAAAAATCGTGAGGTGAATGGTGAATTTGGATCGGTAATCGTCAAGGGTGGAAACAGATCACGTGGTTACGGGAGAAGAATGTGGCTCCGGGAGGTGATTCGCAAAAGTGAATTCATTATTTAACTTTTGGTAACTTCGAGTTCCCTTCGACACAGACTTGTTTATATTGTTCATGTCGCCCTGCATTCCATTCAGTAACTTTTCTGCCCAGTCCATTGGAGCTTAGACGTTCCCAAAGCAGTTTTCTTTCAATCCTCTGTGTTTGTTTTGATTCTTGTCCGTGTTCTTTTTCAGGGCAAGAGCTGGACTTTATCACATTTAATCTCGTAATTTAAATCAGAGGTTGAAGCTGTCAGATGTTGATTTTTAAAAATTGGTGCAATCACGTGATCACTGAAGACGTTTATTTGAATTCAGCGTCCAATCAGGAACGCACACCTTGCGTCACAACTTGTCCATCAAATCTCGCGTTACGTGAAAAACGGTTGTGATGTGAACTGATTCTGGTTCAAATCTCACGAGACGAGGGGGGGGGTCAATAAGAGGTTTATGCGATTCTTTCGTACGAAGCAAAACATTCTTTTAACTCGTTCGCTTTGCTTCAATTTGCAGTGGGATTGGCGGTTTATGCTCTTTGTTGCCCCCAAACTTTTCCTTCGGTTTTTTTTGGCCTGAAAAGTGGCGGAACCGACCCCTTCAACCCTCTCCCCGAATCTCTGATAGTTGGTATAACCTTTGTGACATCATTTGTTGATGCTTGTTTGCTTTGTTGCTAATGGAGACAAACGGCATTGCTCTCTTTTATTGAGAGGGGAGAAAAGAGCATCATTTCTGTTTCGTTTCTCCACGATGGTGTCGTGTTTTCTGCTGCTCTGTGGAAATCATATTTTTTACCCTTTTGAGATGGCAAGACGACATTAATATCGTCGAGCAAACAGCAAGTCCTTTATTTTATTAGTTTGGAGTTATATCATGAGATTTGTTTCGGTTTGACATGAGTAATAGTTCGAGGGTCATCAACAGGGATTGTAACACCCTTGACGTCCAACTCGACAGTTGGGGGATCAGCCTGGTACAACCGCTCAAAGTAACCGGCCCAGCGGGCCTTCACTTCAGACTCCTCTGTCAAGAGCCTACCACTCTCTGCTCGAACTGTAGTGCTCCGAGGGATGGGCTTGGATGAACGTAATGCGCGAATTCCCCTGTAAGTGGGACGAGAATCACCTGTCCACAGGTGATGCTCTACCCCCTCACAGATTCCTCGCACATAGGCCTCTTTGTCCACCCTCAGTGCACGTACAGTTTTACGCCTCAGCTCCCTGAACAGCTCAGCTCTGCCATTCAGCCTGGCCCTGCGACTCTGGTCAATGGTATCCAGTGTCCCTTGAGAAACAAAATTCTTCTTTGCCCTGCGGTGAGCTCCAAGGCATCCACCGGCAACATCAAGGACGATGGTCTTGAAGGCACTCCACAACTCTTCAGGACCCCTCAAAGCACCCAGACCCCCCAAGTGTCCACTCAGCATGTTCGCAAACTCCTCAGCTACTCTCTCATCCCTGAGCTTGGCAACATCCAGCCTCGGCTGGGATGGTACCATTCTCCGGGATTTAAGGTGCAGCTTTAGAGTTGCCACAACAAGCCTGTGGTCAGTATTGAGGAACTGAGCACTCCGGTAGACCCTGCAGTTCTGGATCATCCTCCAACGACCGTCAATGAGGACATGGTCAATCTCCTTTACCACACCGCCAGCGTTGGAATACCAAGTCCAGCGATGAGCTTGTGGGCGCTGAAACCATGAACCAGCCACCCTAAGTCCATGACTTCTTGCAAAGTCAAGGAACTTAGTGCCATTCTGGTTCATAGTTCCTGATCCATGGGGACCAACACACACCTCATAACCGTCCCTATCAGTTCCAGTCGATGCATTGAAATCCCCCAAGACTAGAAGTGTATCTCGTCTGGGGCATTGATCAACCACAGACTCGAGTGTGGCGTGGAATGCATCCTTCACGGTGAGATCACTCGCCTCAGTTGGAGCATAAACAGAGACCAGGGAAATGACACCGAAGGAGTGACGAATCCTTAATCTCATAATACGCTCGTTGACCGGTGTGACCTCAATTATCATTGGGGTCAGCTTATTGGACACAGCTACAGCAACTCCTTGGGTATGGTAACCATCAGAGCGACCAGACCAATAGAAGGTGTAACCACCCACCATTATCTCGCCGCAATCCGGTCTCCGAACCTCAGAGAGAGCTGCAATCCCGATGTCCAAACGCTTGAGCTCAGATGATAACAGAGACAGGTGATCATCCTCTCTTAGGGATAGGACATTCCAGGCACCCACCCGAAGGGACCGCCTCAGGTTAACCCAAGAAGACCGCCGTCTGGTGGACGACACCTCAGCACCACTCCGACACACTCTCCCGCAATCTGACCCAGGGATGTTACCCTGTGGTTTCCCTCCTATCAAAGATTGGGGGTCCCGAAGGCTTTGGCCCAATCCCGTCATCCGGTGAGCTGCCCTGCGAAGGGAAGCTGCACAGGAGGTACTCCCACGGAGTGGGTTTTCAGATTTTTTTGCGTTTTTGCGTTTTGCGGAATGAAGGGTTTTACGGTGGCCGGAGTGCAAATCCTGCCACCAACCTCCGAATAAGAAGTGACCCAACTGCAGGAGGACGTCCGCAGACACAGTTGGGCACTACATATGGATGGCCGTTGGCTCACAAGGAGCTCCTCCGCCCTTTGACAGGTTTTGTTTTTAATCCTGCTGGGTGTCCATATCCAAACACCCTCCTCACCATAAAACCTGGTGGGGGAGACGGTTTAGTCGCCGACAACCCGACCATGGAACAGGTTAGTACAGGTTTACATGGTACCTGCAGCAGGTCACAAATCGAACCTGACCTGACATAATTAACAAACTGCTACGAATACTGAATAATTGGGAATACAGTGTTGAAAGCATATCAAATGCTTAAGCACATGATCAATCAGATCGAGACATAGACATCAAATGGCACCACAGCCGACTCCACTAATGAGAAGACCGAATGCTTCAATTCTGTGTTTGCTTCCAAATCTTGTCCCAAACCCCACATTCTCGGAACCCATCCTTCCCTGTCAAAAGCAACTGCTCATGGAGACTGTCTTTTTCACCTGAGAAGGTGGAGAAGGTTCTTTCAACCCCCAACTCTGACTCCGCCACTGCACTGGACGCCGTCAGCTCACATGTCTTAAAAACCTGCTCTGCTGCTCTTGCACATCCTCTCTCTGCCCTTTTCACCCTGAAATTTGCAATGTGTCATCTATGTGCTTGGAAATCTGCAACATTACTGCACTACATCGACAGAATACGTGTAAAAACTGATCCCTTCAACTTCAAACCTTACTCACTTACAATCATCAGCAAGGTCAATCAATCATTGCAGTTGACATGAAATCCTTCCTTTTCTCCAACTTCATCTCAGATCAACAATTTGATTTCAGACCAGGTCACTCCACCTTCGACCTGCTGCCTTAACTCACCGGACAATGGATGGAGGCCCTTAATGTCAGACATGAGATCAGGGCAGTCTCTCTGGATATCTCTCATGCTTTTCACACAGTCTGGCATCGTGCCTTACCATCCAAACGCCATCCAAGGTCAACTCCACATATGTCTTCCTCCACTCTCGGAGCCAAAGTGTGGCTCTCAACATAAGCCTGCATCTGCGGCCCCACATTTCACCTTGTTACCTTCACGTGCAGGCCCTTCTTTCAATGCACGTGCAGTCTGTCATCGCCTGCATCTGTGGGCCTTTCGTTGCCTGCATCTGCTGGCCTCTCATCGCCTGCATCTGCTGGCCTCTCGTCGCCTGCATTTGTGGGCCTCTCGTCGCCTGAATCTGTGGGCCTCTTTTCGCCTGCATCTATGGGCATCTCGTCGCGTGCATCTGCGGGCCTCTCGTCGCCTGCCTCTGCGGGCCTCTCGTCGCCTGCATCTGCGGGCCTCTCGTCGCCTGCATCTGCGGGCCTCGTCGCCTGCATCTGCGGACCCTCTTCGCCTGCATCTTCGGGCCCTCGTCACCAACATCTGCGGGCCCTCGTCACCTGCATTGGCTGACCTCTCGTCACCTGCATCTGCGGGCCTCTCATCGCCTGCATCTGCGGGCATCTCGTGGCCTGCATCTGCGGGCCTCTCGTCGCCTGAATCTGCAGGCCTCTCGTCGCCTGAATCTGTGGGCCTCTCGTCGCATGAATATGTGGGCCTCTCATCGCCTGAATCTGCGGGACTCTCGTCACCTGCACATGCGGACGTCTTGTCGACCGATCCTTTTGGCCTCTCGTCGCCGAACCTGCCCGCCTCTCGTCGCCCGCACGTGCGGGCCTTTAGTAGCATGCACGTGCGGGCCTTTCGTCGCCCTCACGTGCGGGCCTCTCGTCGCCTGCATCTGCGGGCCTCTCGTCGCCTGCCTCTGCGGGCCTCTCGCCGCCTGCAACTGCGGGCCTTTCGTCGTCTGCAACTGCGGGCCTTTCGTCGCCTGCACCTGTGGGCCTTTTGTCGCCTGCACCTGTGGGCCTCTCATCACCTGCATGTGCGGGCCTCTTGTCACCTGCACGTTTGGGCCTTTCGTTGCCAGCACGTGCAGGCATCTCATCATCTGCATCTCCCGGGGCTTCTCGTCACCTGCATCTGCGGGCATCTCGTCACCAATATCTGCTGGCCTCTCGTCGCCTGCATCTGCGGGCCTCTCATCGCCTGCATCTGCTGGCCTCTCGTCGCCTGCATCTGCGGGCCTCTGGTCGCCTGCATCTGCTGGCCTCTCGTCGCCTGCATCTGCTGCCCTCTCGTCGCCTGCATCTGCTGGCCTCTCGTCGCCTGAATTTGCGGGCCTCTCGTCGCCTGAATCTGCGGGCCTCTCATCGCCTGAATCTGCGGGCCTCTCGTCGCCTGAATCTGCGGGCCTCTCGTCGCCTGAATCTGCGGGCCTCTCGTCGCCTGAATCTGCGGGCCTCTCGTCGCCTGAATCTGCGGGCCTCTCGTCGCCTGAATCTGCGGGCCTCTCGTCACCTGAATCTGGGGGCCTCTCGTTGCCTGAATCTGCGGGCCTCTCTTCGCCTGAATCTGTGGGCCTGTCGTCGCCTGCATCTGCGGGCCTCTCGTCGCCCGAATCTGCGGGCCTCTCATCACCTTCATGTGCTGGTCTCTCGTCGCCTGCATCTGCGGACCTCTCGTCGCCTGCATCTGCGGACCTCTCGTCGCCTGCATCTGCGGACCTCTCGTCGCCTGCATCTCCGGACCTCTCGTCGCCTGCATCTGCGAGCCTCTCATCGCCTGCATGTGCGGGCCTCTCGTTGCCTCTGACGTGCGGGCCTCTCGTCGCCTGCATCTGCGGGCCTCTCGTCGCCTGCCTCTGCGGGCCTCTCGTCGCCTACATCTGCGGGCCTTTCGACGCCTGCACCTGTGGGCCTCTCATCACCTGCATGTGCGGGCCTCTTGTCGCCTGCACATTTGGGCCTTTCGTTGCCAGCACGTGCTGGCCTCTCGTTTGCCTGCACGTGCAGGCATCTCATCACCTGCATCTCCCGGGGCTTCTCGTCACCTGCATCTGCGGGCCTCTCGTCACCAGCATCTGCCGCCCTCTCGTCGCCTGCATCTGCGGGCCTCTCATCGCCTGCATCTGCTGGCCTCTCGTCGCCTGCATCTGCGGGCCTCTTATGCTCGTCCACGATCGAAAAACTCATGTGACCGAATTGGCTATTCGGTGAGCATGGCCCTGTGTACGGAGCATGTGAGCTCCACAGCCCGCAACGGGTGCGTATTCGCCCGGCCAAGGGAATTGTATCCCGAGGGTCCGGGGAGTTCCGCTGTGGCCTCGCCTCCCGTGCACTCTCCACCCCCACCCTAATGGATCCCAAACTTTTACAATCACAGGTCGATATTTTGCAAATCACCTAAACGTCGCATCTTCCGGTTCCGGTTTTAGAGCAGCGAGAGGTCTCCTTTGGGGCTCCCTGCTGACGTTCTCAAAGCTAAGTTTCCGGTTGTTATTTGTCCCGTTTTAACTGTTTAATTTTCTCATCTTCATGTTACTTTGTGTTGCGAGTTCGGTTTTGTTTCAAAAATCGTGCTATTTTGTGAGTATTTTTGTCGACGTTCTTGCCTGTGCTTGAGGCCAAGGCCTAGGCTTGAGGCCTACCGGTTCCACTCGGTGTTCGATCATTTTTTTTTTTGTTTGTTTTTTCTCCCCATTACCTTCAATTTCTATCCTCCCCATTACCTTCAATTTTGATCCTCCCCACTTTCCAAACATCCCCCATTCTCCCAACTAATCTTTCTTATCTCAAAAAAAAAAAAAAAAATACCCCACAACAACAACAACACACTCACCTTCTCCCGATTCTGCTTCTTCTTCTTCCTCTTAACTTCCTCCTCGTCTTCTTCCTCGATTTTTTTTTTTTTTTTTTTTTTTTTTTTTTTTACACTTCCATGACCTAATCTGTTGAACTCTCTCATATATTAATATTAACAAAAAAATATATACATACATATATATATATATATATACCCAACAACAACAACAACAACACACTCACCTTCTCCCGATTCTGCTTCTTCTTCTTCCTCTTAACTTCCTCCTCGTCTTCTTCCTCTTTTTTTTTTTTTTTTTTTTTTTTTTACACTTCCATGACCGAATCTGTTGAACTCTCTCATACATTATTTTTCACTACAAAAACGATCTTATAATGCTTCATCTTCCTCTCTCACACATGTGGTACTCTTTACTGTTTCACAATGCACGACTCTTCTGCTATTTTAACAGACTGCTCTCATTTCGACCTCTCCTTCATTCCTTGCCTAAAAAATCCAACTATTACAGCGCTTCTTCTCTCCATGCTCTGAATTCGCCTTCATTGCATCCATCAAGAATTGTGTTAAATCGCATCTCTGACCGAAAAATTTTAAAAACCACAGTTTGCCATGGATGCTCGCTTTCCATCAAACATTCTTTTTTTCCAACTTCAGTGCCAACTCACCCGCCTCACCCCTCACTCTCACTCTCAAAGCAACCATCCCACTCTTCTCCCTCCAAGCCTCCCTCTCACCTCTCTCAAAAATCCCCCCCTCACCTTTCTCCCACCTTTCATCCCCCTCACTCTTCCTTCTCAAAGTTGCCCCCCCTCTCATCCACCAACCTGCCTCCCTCCACTGCCCTCTCACCTCCATCTCTTCACTCCACCTCCTCAAATCCTCAACTGCCTTCTTCCTTGTCTCTTGTCCCCCCCCTCCCCCAGCCCCACAGAGCCTTTTCTCCTCCTCATTCGGCCCCCTCCCCTCGCTGTTCTGCAATACCCCACACTCCTTCAGCAACCCTCCTTACCTGCCCCCCTCGTCCCTTGTCCTGCCCTCCCCCTCCCCCTCCACCTCCTGCACCCAAAGCCTCCTCCCCTTCCTCTTCATTAAAAGTGTGGACCTCAAATATCCGGGGCCTTCGCTCAAACCTTTCAGATCTTTCCATACAGGTTGCCACTGACAAACCAGACATTATCTGCCTCACAGAAACTTTCCTCTCGCAAGACGTGTCTGACTCCCAAGTATCTCTCCCTGGCTACTCCCTCTTACGGTATGACAGACCTGAGCCTCGTCCTGGTGGAGGTGTTGCTCTCTTCATCAAAGACTCTATTCCTCACTCTCCATGCACTGCTCTCACTCCCCCACACCCCCAGGAATACCTCTGGCTTCGGCTTCCCCTCCACTCCCACCTCATGTTTATATGTGTACTGTACCGTCCACCGAACAGTGATGACTCCATCTACACCTCACTATCCGAAAACATGGACCATCTTCTATCTTCTCATCCAAACTCTCTCTTCCTCTTATGTGGTGACTTCAATTGTCATCACGCCAGTTGGCTCGGTGTGGGTACCTCTCTCACCTGCCATGGCACCTCAGCAAAAGCTTTCTGCGACTCATTGGGACTGACTCAATCGGTCAACTTCCCGACCCGGATCTCAACCAATGGTACTCCATCTCTTCTGGATCTGATTTTGACATATTTCCCTGACAATATCTGCTGCTCTTCCTTCGCTCCAATTGGTTCTTCTGACCACGTCCTTGTCAAAGTGGACATCTCTCTGGCTGTTATCAGAGAACCACCTCACCGCCGTCGAGTCTGGCATTTCACTCAAGCCAACTGGCAGGGTCTCCGAGCAGCCATCAAACTGACAGACTGGTCTCCTATCACTACTTTCTCAAACATCAACTCATCCTGGGAATTCTTTCAAAGAAACTTGCTATCCCTCATGCACAGATTTATCCCCTTTCGTGTTCAGTTGTCTTACCCTTCCTCCCGCCCTTGGTTTACTGAAGCTTGTGGCGAGGCAGTTGTCCTGAAACAACTTGCCTTTGCTTCATGGAAAGCAAACCCAACTGAGGGCAATCTCAGTTCTTTCCACAAAGCTCGGAACAAGTGTGTATCTACCCTCAGGAGAGCCAGAAAACAACATCTTTCTCATCTCAAGTCTGAACTCTCAAACCTCTCTCCCTCCTCAAAATCCTGGTGGCGTTTAATCAAATCTGTTTCTGGTGTATGTTCCCCCTCCATCCCCTCCCTTACCTCAAATGGCCGCACTGCTGATTCCACACATGATAAAGCTGAATGTCTAAACTCGGTGTTTGCAGCTAAATCTTGTGTCCTAAATCCATCACTATCTCTACCCACTTTACCCAGTCGCACCCAACTGTCCCTGGACTCTGTATCCTTTTCTCCTGACAAGGTGGAGAGCTTGCTTTCAAACCTCGAGTCAGATTCTGCAACCGGTCCAGACGGCATCAGCCCACGTGTCCTCAAAGCCTGCTCTTCTGCTCTTGCTCACCCTCTCTCTGTTCTATTCACCCTCTCATTGACCCAAGGTCATCTGCCATCTGCTTGGAAATCTGCTAACATCACTGCCCTGCATAAAAAAGGTCCAAAAACAGATCCCAATAACTACAGACCAATCAGCCTTCTCCCAATCATCAGCAAGGTGATGGAATCCATCATCGCCTCAGATATGAAATCCTTCCTCTTCTCCAATGGCTTGATTTCCAATCATCAATTTGGTTTCAGACCAGGTCACTCTACCCTGGATATGCTGCTTCTGCTCTCCCATCAATGGATGGAGGTCCTCAATGCCAGACAGGAAATCCGAGCCGTATCCATGGACATATCACGTGCTTTTGACACAGTCTGGCACCCTGCCCTACTCACCAAACTCTCTTCCCATGGTATTCAAGGCCATCTTCACTCATGGCTCGCAGACTTCCTCTCCTGTCGCAGTCAACGTGTGGCCCTAAATGGAGTTCTTTCATCCCCTCTTCCTGTGCAGGCTGGAGTTCCTCAAGGTAGCGTTCTGGGCACTGTTCTTTTTGTGGTTTTCATCAATGATCTCTCAGACTCTCTGGAAAATCCTCTATTTCTCTTTGCCGACGACTCCACCCTCTGCCGTACCATCTGTCATCCCTCAGACCGGCAAGCAGCAGCTTCTTCACTCACTGCAGATCTGGATAAAATCACAAACTGGTCCAACACGTGGAACATGTCTTTCAATCCAGACAAATCTCACACTCTCACTATGTCTCTTCGAAAGGACCGTTTACAAAACCCCCCCATCCACTTTCTCAACAATCCTCTGGAAGAAGTCTTTTCTTTCAAGCTTCTGGGTCTCACTATCTGCCATGACCTTTCCTGGGAAAGTCACATTTCCAACCTCGCCTCAAAAGCCAGTCGCCGACTGGGAATCCTCCGTCGTGCTAAGTCCTTCCTCGGCCCTCTTGAGCTCCTGACCACTTACAAAGCTTTTGTCCGGAGCCTCATGGAGTACTGCTCTCCCCTCTGGGCTGGTGCTCCTGCCTCCCACCTTTCTCGGCTTCACGCTGTCGAAACCAGGGCATTTAAGATCATCGGCATCTCCCGCAATGAAGCTGAGTCTTTGGGCCTCTCACTCAATCACCGCAGGTTGGTCGGTGGTCTTTCTGTCTTCTACCGACTCCTCTCCAGCCTTGCTCCCCCTGCTCTCTCTGCGATTTGTCCCCACCACATTTCCACAGGGCGCTCAAGGTCCGCCAACAACCCCCTTCTGGTAAAACTACCAAAATCACGAATCACTGCTCATCTTCACTCTTTCATTCCTCTTTTTTCCCGCCTTTGGAATAAACTTCCTCACTCTATTCTTTCCCATTCTTCCCTCCAGGCTTTCAAAACAGCTGTTCACCACCACCTCTTATCTTCCCCCATCCAAATCCTCGATCTTTTCTACCCCCGATAATCCACCCAAGCCCACTTCTTTCATTTTTCCTGCTTTCCTTCTTGAAAGTCCCTGAAATGTCCATCTTCTCTTCGCCATGTTCCCCGTCCCATCCCCATCCCTCTCCCTTCCACAGTTCACCTAATGTGTCTGTTCCCCACTGTTTTGTCCCCTCCAATCCCGCCCCTCTTGTCTCATGCCTCCTTGCTGTGAGTTGTGTGTTTGCTCTCATACGAGCCTCGACCAAGGTATACAAAAAAAAAAAAAATCTCTACTCGGCTACGACGTCCGTATCCACTGACGGTACCCACGTCACTTTGCGCCTTGAGGGGGCTTGATGAGAAGTACCCCAGGCCTTCAAATGCAGACCTATTTCATTCGGGGTCAAGACGTTGGCAGTTCCACTGTGCCTTCCAGTGAGACGAATCATTTATGACCAGGCATTAATGACTGGCGATATCCGATCCATCCTGCAAGATGAACCACACGGTGAAAACTTCGGCTGGGTGGATCACACCCACCTTGCATACCGGATGATGCAAGGCCCTTCCTGTCCCTCTCTCTGTCTTTCTGTCGACATCACTGACGCAAACTCACTGGTGAATCAGCATCACTCTACCTCCCAAATTACCTTTCACCAACCTCCCCATTAACCATAGTTTTGCAGGGATATCAGCTCGGGGCTGACCACAACGATTGGTTTGTGTCATATGTGGTGTGCGCCCTGTGTCATCTCCTCCCCACCATCATCTTCGGCCCTACTTCTCCACCCCCACCCTGTTCTTTCCTGCAAGGGTCTTCAATCATTGATTGGTCCTTCTGAATCTGAATGTTTTTGAAATGATGAAAATGTGTTTTTCCAACCTGCTTTTGCAAAATTTGTTGGGGTAATTATTTGAAAACATTTCGGGTTCCACTGTCATGTTACCTTGGGTGTCAATCAATGTAATGTGCCATTTTCAATTTCTCCTCAATTCTCTTTAATTTTGGAAAATCATATCATTTCTTTATCAAAATAGATTTGTCATTTTAATTTAACATGGACATCCTTATTTCATATTTTGTCTTTTGGTGATTGTATTTGTTTTTGAACTGAGTTGGGAAATGTGTATAACCATGATGCTTGATAAAAAGTATGTTGGGGTTATTTTTGGAATCAAATGAAGTTGATAATTTGATGCTGTTTTGGTGTTGAATCAATGCCACGTAACATTTTCAATCATGACTCGATGTTCTGTTTTTGGAAGATAGTTTCGATGAAAAACATCACACTTGTGTACTGTTACAAACAATGTGGCATTATTGTTGTAACAACCTCAACAATTACGTGTTCTTCACGATCATTGTTTTAACAAGTGTGTTGAAATTTTTTCAATTTGAAATCATCCACCACAATCTGAGATATCAATTATTTTCCGAATGAGCTTCACCAATCTGAATATGAATGAGTCTGAAGAAGCTCAAGAATAAATTTGCAGTTTTGTTGATTGTGCACGTGAAGATTGTTTAACATTGAAAAACAAGTGGCAACGCTAACTGATTGCTTGGACTCTGAAGAGCACATCAGGAAGCAGAAATTCTTCACCTTATTAGGTTCAAGGTTGGTGAAAAATCCTCACTAATCTCCTGTGTTGGTGAAGTGGAGATGGAAATCACAATGGATGTCCATCACTTTGACGGGCGCGGATGGGGCTCGTCAATTTTTCCCATTGATGCCATGGTTTTGGATGGTTTATTTTCCTTCTTGTTTCACATTCAACAGGAGGTATTCATTTTGGTCTGTTGATTGTCACAGGAAGTTCCATATTAAGTGTTGTATTGATTTTCTGTCATTCATTCACAATGACATTTTATGAGAAACTGCATCTTGCAACTCACAGGAGAAATATACCAGTACTTATGTCGGTGCAAGTCACATGATATTTTTGAAATGTTGGCTTTACATTGCTTTATGATATTTCCAAGATATGCGACAAATAAGATTCAAAAGAGAAGTGTTTATGTTATGTGGATACTTATTTTACATTTTTATGATTTCCCACTCCAGAGAAGTGGGTGTTACATTTTCGGCCGTTTGTTTGTTTGTTTGTCTCTTTGTTTTTCTTTCCATCAAAAGCACAGATCAATTGGAATGTGAGGACTTTGATAACTTGTGGACCAGAAAACCACATAAAGAAGTCCTGTTGAGGGTCTTCACTCATTGATTGCTCTTTCTTGTTCTTTATGTTTTTGAAATGAAAGAAATGTGTTTATCCAAGATGTTTGAGCAAAAGTTTGTTGGGGTTATTATTTGATAATATTTGCAGTTATACTATAATTTTCCTTTGGGTGTCAATTAATTTGAGGGCATTCGTGGACACCCATTCGATTCTGCACCATTGCCCCGCCCAGTTTCTTGGCACCCTCTATGCTCAGTGTCCGAATGTCTGGGAGAATACTGTTGGGCTGTATGTTCTTTGTCTCCCTTTCCCTGTGTCACTCATTTGCAATTACCTGATGCCACCATCTGGCTACCGAGAGCCTGACTCTCTGTATGTTGTGGACCTGGCTTCCTGGTGCTCACCTTGGCAACAGTTTGCCTTCTGTGGACCCAGTGCCACCGTCCGACTCGGTCCCATTTCACCTGAACCATCATCGTGCGGTCATGATTGCCGGGACGCACCTCGACTCCCTCAAGAGGCCTGGGAGTTAGCCATCCTGGGCCCAAGGAATGACCTTAGATGAGTCTCAAAGTATGATGGCTGCTTGAACACCCTGCCAGTCGGCTTGAGTTAAATGCCAGACTCGACGGCGTTGAAGTGGTTCTCTGATAAAAGCCAGAGAGATGTCCACTTTGACAAGCAGATAGTCAGAAGAACCGATTGGAGTGGAGGAAGAACAGCAGAAATTTGCTGGGAAACTTGTCAAAATCAGATCCAGAAGAGATAGAGTACCATTGGTTGAGATCTGGGTCGGGAAATTGACCGATTGAGTCAGTCCCAATGAGTCGCAGAAATCTTTTGCGAAAGTGCCATGACAGGAGTTAGAGGTACCCACACCCAGCCCCCTGGCCTGATGACAATTGAAGTCACCACATATGAGGAAGAGAGAGAGAGTTTCGATGAGAGGATAGAAGTTAGTCCATGTTTTTGGATATTGAGGTGAAAATGGAGTCATCACTGTTTGGTGGATGGTACAGTACACATATAAGCATGAGGTGGCGGTGTAGGGGAAGCCGTAGCCAGAGGTATTCCTGGGCGTGTGGGGGGAGAGTGGGCAGTGCATGGTGAGTGAGGAATAGAGTGTTTGAGGAAGAGAGCAACTCATCCACCAGCGTGGGGCTCAGGTTTGTCATACTGGAGGAGGGAGTAACCAGGGAGAGATACTTGGGAGTCAGAGATGTCTTGAGGGAGGAAAGTTTCTGTTTGGCAGATTATGTCTGGTTTGTCTGTATGGAAAGATCTGTAAGGAGAGTTCTGCATGGAAAGATCTGTAAGCATCCTGAATGGAAAGATCTGTAAGGTTTGAGCCAAGGCCCCTGAAATTTGAAATCCACACTGTTATTGAAGAGGGAGGGAGGAGGCTCTGGCTGCTTGGGAGAGGAGTGGGGAGGGGAGGGGAGGAGGGAGGGGGGAGGTAAGGAGAGTTGTTGAAAGAGTGTGGGGGGTTTCAGAATAGCTCGGGAAGGAGGCTGGATGAGGAGAAAAGGCTCTGTGGTGCTGGGGGAGAGGGGGGCAAGAGAAGAGGGTAGAAGACAGTTGAGTAATTGAAGTGGTGCAGTGATGAGATGGAGGTGAGAGGGCAGCGGAAGGAGTCAGCTTTGTGGATGTGAGGGGGGGTAACTTTGAGAAGGGTGTGTGAGGGAGGTGAATGGTGCGAGAAGCATGAGTGGGGAGAGTTTTTGAGAAAGGTGAGAGGGAGGCTTGGAGGGAGAAGAATGTGATGGTTGCTGTGAGAGGGGTGAATCGGCACTGAAGTTGGAAAAAAAGAATGGTTGATGGAAAGCGAACATTTCCAGCAAACTGGGGTTATTCGAGGTTTTAGGTCAGAGATGCGATTAAAGACGTTTCTTGATGGATGAAATAAAGGGGAATTAAGAGAAGAAACGCTGTCACAGTTGGATTTTTTTTCTGTAAGGTGTGAGGGAAAGGTCGAATTGAGAGCAGTCTGTTGAAATAGAAAGAGTCGTACGTAATGACTCAATAATGAGAACCACACTTGTGAAAGAGGAAGATGAAGCATTGTCGGGGATCGTTTTCAGGGTACCCAGTCAAATGGACTGGGTAACCTTTTCTTTTTATCCCCCGCCGCGTGGCGGAAGGGGGATATTGTTGTCACCCAGGGCGTCCGGCTGTCCGTCCGTCCGTCCGGGCGTCAACATTTATAGTTGTGAGTGCGATAACTCATAAACTGTTTGCCATATCGATTTGAAATTTGGGTCACACATGAACCACCTGAAAAGGAAGAACCCTATTGATTTTGGGCGTGGCCGGATCCAAGAGGCCGACTGGGGCGGCCATCTTGAAAAAAATGTTTTTTGTAATAAATGGAAAACCGCTTCTCTGATTTCAATTATTTTCGGTTACTACGTTCTTCACCCCTGGGGAACTTTTTCGAGATGATGACCAAATGGTGTCTTGTTTCCAATTCAGCTGCCTCATTATCTGGAATATGTGTGACCTTTTTCATTCAATGGTGGGGGATTCCCCATCTCTGATGGTATATTTTTAATAATGTGGTGGTGAAGCGTTTTTAATAATGTGGTGGTGAAGTGTTTTTAATAATGTGGTGGTGAAGTGTTTTTAATAACATGGTGGTTACGTGGAGTTGAAGTGTTTTTAATAATGTGGTGGTGAAGTGTTTTTAATAATGTGGTGGTGATGTGTTTTTAATAACATGGTGGTTACATGGAGGCGAAGTGTTTTTAATAATGTGGTGGTGAAGTGTTTTTAATAATGTGGTGGTGAAGTGTTTTTAAGAAGGTGCTGGTGAAGTGTTTTTATCCCCCGCCGCGTGGCAGAAGGGGGATATTGTTGTCACCCAGGGCGTCCGGCTGTCCTCCGTCTCTCCGTCCGTCCGTCCGTCCGTGCGTCAACATTTGTAGCTGTGAGTGCGATAACTCATAAACTGTTTGCCATATCGATTTGAAATTTGGGTCACACATGAACCACCTGAAAAGGAAGAACGCCATTGATTTTGGGCGTGGCCGGATCCAAGACGGCCGACTGTGGCGGCCATCTTGAAAAAAATGTTTTTTCGCCATATCGATTTGAAATTTGGGTCACATGTCCCACCTGAAAAGGAAGAACCTTATTTAATTTGGGCGTGGTCGGATCCAAGATGGCCGACTGGGGCGGCATCAACATTTGTAGCTGTGAGTGCGATAACTCATAAACTGTTCGCCATATCGATTTGAAATTCAGGTCACACATGTACCACCTGAAAAGGAAGAACCCTATTGATTTTGGGCATGGCCGGATCCAAGATGGCCGACTGGGGTGGCCATCTTGAAAAAAATGTTTTTTGTAATAAATGGAAAACCGCTTTTCTGATTTCAATTATTTCAGGTTACTACGTTCCTCACCCCTGGCGAACTTTTTTGAGATGATGACCAAATGGTGTCTTGTTTCCAATTCACCTCCCTCATTATCTGGAATATGTATGACCTTTTTCATTCAATGGCAGGGGATTCCCCATCTCTGATGGTATATTTAATAATGTGGTGGTGAAGTGTTTTTTATAATGTGCTGGTGAAGAGTTTTTAATAATGTGGTGGTGAAGTGTTTTTTATAATGTGCTGGTGAAGAGTTTTTAATAATGTGGTGGTGAAGTGTTTTTATCCCCTGCCGCGTGGTGGAAGGGGGATATTGTTGTCACCCAGGTTGTGCGGCTGTCCGTCCATCCGTCCGGGCGTCAACATTTATAGCTTTGAGTGCGATAACTCATAAACTGTTCGCCATATCGATTTGAAATTTGGGTCACACATGTACCACCTGAAAAGGAAGAACCCGATTGATTTTGGGCGTGGCCGGATCCAAGATGGCCGACTGGGCGGCGATCTTGAAAAAATGTGTTTTGTAATAAGTGTAAAACTGCTTATCTGTGTACTGTACTGGAATGGGAGATGCTTAGCAGGCAGACACGAAGCGGAGGAACAGTCGAGCCGGGCTGTGTTGCACGAGTGCGAGCCAGGGCGTACTGTGCCCGCGGCTCCCCTTTATTCCGTACTCGGTCCACTCACGAGCCGGCCGACTCCAGCATTACTACGACGCCTCAGGCGGCGTGCACACCTCATATCCCTTGCCGAAACCCCACGGCCACTCCTCCACCATCACGCCCATCATGCATCATCATCATGCCCCTCCCCGTGGGCATGGCTACACCACAATCTGATTTCAATTATTTTTGGTTACTACGTTCCTCACCCCTGGGGAACTTTTTTGAGATGATGACCAAATGGTGCCTTGTTTCCAATTCACCTCCCTCATTATCTGGAATATGTATGACCTTTTTCATTCAATAGCGGGGAATTCCCCATCTCTGATGGTATATTTTTAAATTACTATTGTTATTATTATCACTATTATTATTTTTTGTGAGAGTTTTCATCAGATAAGGTAATGGAAAGGTTGTAGAAAAAATCGTGAGGTGAATGGTGAATTTGGATCGGTAATCGTCGAGGGTGGAAACAGATCACGTGGTTACGGGAGAAAAATGTGGCTCCGGGAGGTGAATCGCAAAAGTGAATTCATTATTTAACTTCATTATTTAATTCATCACGACTTCCGGTTCCGGTTTTGAGCGGCAAGAGGTCTCCTTCGGGGCTCCCTGCTGACGTTCTCAAAGTTAAGTTCCGGTTGTTATTTGTCCCGTTTTAACTGTTTAATTTTCTCACCTACATGTTAATGTGTGTTCCTAGTTCGGTTTTGTTTCAAAAATCGTGCTATTTTGTGAGTATTTATGTCGACGTTCTTTCCTGGTGTTTGAGGCCTAGTCCAAGGCTTGAGGCCTACCGGTTCCACTCGGTGTTCGATCGTTTTTTTTTGTTTGTTTGTTTGTTTTTTCTCCCCATTACCTTCAATTTCTATCCTCCCCATTACCTTCAATTTTCATCCTCCCCACTTTCCAAACATGCCCCATTCTCCCAACTAATCTCTTTCTTATCTCAAAAAATAAAATAAAATAAAATAAAAATATACCCAACAACAACAACAACAACAACACGCTCACCTTCTCCCGATTCTGCTACTTCTTCTTCCTCTTAACTTCCTCCTCGTCTTCCTCGATTTCTTTTTTTTTCTACACTTCCATGACCTAATCTTTTGAACTCTCTCATACATTAATATTAACAACAAAAACGATCTTATAATGCTTCATCTTCCTCTCTCACACATGTGGTACTCTTTACTGTTTCACAATGCACTACTCTTCTGCTATTTTAACAGACTGCTCTCATTTCGACCTCTCCTTCATTCCTTGCCTAGAAAATCCAACTATTACAGCGCTTCTTCTCTCCATGCTCTGAATTCGCCTTCATTGCATCCATCAAGAATTGTGTTAAATCGCATCTCTGACCTAAAACTTAAAAACCACAGTTTGCCATGGATGCTCGCTTTCCATCAACCATTCTTTTTTTCCAACTTCAGTGCCAACTCACCCCCCTCACCCCTCACTCTCACTCTCAAAGCAACCATCCCACTCTTCTCCCTCCAAGCCTCCCTCTCACCTCTTTCAAAAATTCCCCCTCACCTTTCTCCCACCTTTCATCCCCCTCACTCTTCCTTCTCTAAGTTGCCCCCCTCTAATCCACCAACCTGCCTCCCTCCACTGCCCTCTCACCTCCATCTCTTCACTCCACCTCCTCAAATCCTCAACTGCCATCTTCCTTGTCTCTTGTCCCCCTCTCTCCCAGCACCACAGAGCCTTTTCTCCTCCTCATTCGGCCCCCTCTCCTCGCTATTCTGCAATACCCCACACTCCTTCAGCAACCCTCCTTACCTCCCCCCTCGTCCCTCGTCCTACCCTCCCCCGCCCCTCCACCTCCTGCACCCAAAGCCTCCTCCCCTACCTCTTCATTAAAAGTGTGGACCTCAAATATCCGGGGCCTTCGCTCAAACCTTTCAGATCTTTCCATGCAGGTTGCCACTGACAAACCAGACATTATCTGCCTAACAGAAACTTTCCTCTCCCAAGACGTGTCTGACTCCCAAGTATCTCTCCCTGGTTACTCCCTCTTACGGGATGACAGACCTGAGCCTCGTCCTGGTGGAGGTGTTGCTCTCTTCATCAAAGACTCTATTCCTCACTCTCCCTGCACTGCTCTCACTCCCCCACACCCCCAGGAATACCTCTGGCTTCGGCTTCCCCTCCACTCCCACCTCATGTTTATATGTGTACTGTACCGTCCACCGAACAGTGATGACTCCATCTACACCTCACTCTCCGAAAACATGGACCATCTTCTATCTTCTCATCCAAACTCTCTCTTCCTCTTATGTGGCGACTTCAATTGTCATCACGCCAGTTGGCTAGGTGTGGGTACCTCTCTCACCTGCCAGGGGACATCAGCAAAAGCTTTCTGTGACTCATTGGGACTGACTCAATCGGTCAACTTCCCGACCCGGATCTCAACCAATGGTACTCCATCTCTTCTGGATCTGATTTTGACAAATTTCCCTGACAATATCTGCTGCTCTTCCTTCGCTCCAATTGGTTCTTCTGACCACGTCCTTGTTAAAGTGGACATCTCTCTGGCTGTTATCAGAGAACCACCTCACCGCCGTCGAGTCTGGCATTTCACTCAAGCCGACTGGCAGGGTCTCCGAGCAGCCATCAAACTTACAGACTGGTCTCCTATCACTACTTTCTCAAACATCAACTCATCCTGGGAATTCTTTCAAAGAAACTTGCTCTCCCTCATGCACAGATTTATCCCCTCTCGTGTTCAGTTGTCTTACCCTTCCTCCCGCCCTTGGTTTACTGAAGCTTGTGGCGAGGCAGTTGTCCTGAAACAACTTGCCTTTGCCTCATGGAAAGCAAACCCAACTGAGGGCAATCTCAGTTCTTTCCACAAAGCTCGGAACAAGTGTGTATCTACCCTCAGTAGAGCCAGAACACAACATCTTTCTCATCTCAAGTCTGAACTTTCAAACCTCTCTCCCTCCTCAAAATCCTGGTGGCGTTTAATCAAATCTGTTTCTGGTGTATGTTCCCCCTCCATCCCCTCCCTTACCTCAGATGGCCGCACTGCTGATTCCACATGTGATAAAGCTGAATGTCTAAACTCGGTGTTTGCAGCTAAATCTTGTGTCCCAAACACATCACTATCTCTACCCACTTTACCCAGTCGCACCCAACTGTCCCTGGACTCTGTATCCTTTTCTCCTGACAAGGTGGAGAGCTTGCTTTCAAACCTCGAGTCAGATTCTGCAACCGGTCCAGACGGCATCAGCCCACGTGTCCTCAAAGCCTGCTCTTCTGCTCTTGCTCACCCTCTCTCTGTTCTATTCACCCTCTCATTTGCCCAAGGTCATCTGCCATGTGCTTGGAAATCTGCGAACATCACTGCCCTGCATAAAAAAGGTGCAAAAACAGATCCCTGTAACTACAGACCAATCAGCCTTCTCCCAATCATCAGCAAGGTTATGGAATCCATCATCGCTTCAGACATGAAATCCTTCCTCTTCTCCAATGGCTTGATTTCCAATCATCAATTTGATTTCAGACCAGGTCACTCTACCCTGGATATGCTGCTTCTGCTCTCCCATCAATGGATGGAGGTCCTCAATGCCAGACAGGAAATCCGAGCCGTATCCCTGGACATATCACGTGCTTTTGACACAGTCTGGCACCCTGCCCTACTCACCAAACTCTCTTCCCATGGTATTCAAGGCCATCTCCACTCATGGCTCGCAGACTTCCTCTCCTGTCGCAATCAACGTGTGGCCCTAAATGGAGTTCTTTCATCCCCTCTTCCTGTGCAGGCTGGAGTTCCTCAAGGTAGCGTTCTGGGCCCTGTTCTTTTTCTGGTTTTCATCAATGATCTCTCGGACTCTCTGGAAAATCCTCTATTTCTCTTTGCCGATGACTCCTCCCTCTGCTGTACCATCTGTCATCCCTCAGACCAGCAAGCAGCAGCAGCTTCTTCGCTCACTGCAGATCTGGGTAAAATCACAAACTTGTCCAACATATGGAACATGTCTTTAAATCCTGACAAATCTCACACTCTCACTATGTCTCTCCGAAAAGATCGTTTGGAAAAACCCCCCATTCACTTTCTCAACAATCCTCTGGAAGAAGTCTTTTCTTTCAAGCTTCTGGGTCTCACTATCTGCCATGACCTTTCCTGGGAAAGTCACATTTCCAACCTTGCCTCAAAAGCCAGTCGCCGACTGGGAATCCTCCGTCGTGCAAAGTCCTTCCTCGGCCCTCTTGAGCTCCTGACCACTTACAAAGCTTTTGTCCGTAGCCTGATGGAGTACTGCTCTCCCCTCTGGGCTGGTGCTCCTGCCTCCCACCTTTCTCGACTTCACGCTGTCGAAACCAGGGCTTTTAAGATCATTGGCATCTCCTGCAATGAAGCTGAGTCTTTGGGCCTCTCACTCAATCACCGCAGGTTGGTCGGTGGTCTTTCTGTCTTCTACCGACTCCTCTCCAGCCTTGCCCCCCCTGCTCTCTCTGCGATTTGTCCCAACCACATTTCCACAGGGCGCTCAAGGTCCGCCAACAACCCCCTTCTGGTAAAACTACCAAAATCACGAATCACTGCTCATCTTCACTCTTTCATTCCTCTTTTTTCCCGCCTTTGGAATGAACTTCCTCACTCTATTCTTTCCCATTCTTCCCTCCAGGCTTTCAAAACAGCTGTTCACCACCACCTCTTATCTTCCCCCATCCAAATCCTCGATCTTTTCTACCCCCGATAATCCACCCAAGCCCACTTCTTTCACTTCTCCTGCTTTCCTTCCTGAAAGTCCCTGTAATGTCCATCTTCTCCTCGCCATGTTCCCCGTCCCATCCCCATCCCTCTCCCTTCCACAGTTCACCTGAGTCTGTTCCCCAATGTTTTGTCCCTTCCACTCCCGCCCCTCTTGTCTCATGCCTCCTTGCTGTGTGTTGTGTGTTCGCTCTCATACGAGCCTCGACCAAGGTATACAAAAAAAAAAAAAAAACTTTTGGTAACTTCGAGTTCCCTTCGACACAGACTTGTTTATATTGTTCATGTCGCCCTGCATTCCATTCAGTAACTTTTCTGCCCAGTCCATTGGAGCTTAGACGTTCCCAAAGCAGTTTTCTTTCAATCCTCTGTTTTTGTTTTGATTCTTGTCCGTGTTCTTTTTCAGGGCAAGAGCTGGACTTTATCACATTTAATCTCGTAATTTAAATCAGAGGTTGAAGCTGTCAGATGTTGGTTTTTAAAAATTGGTGCAATCATGTGATCACTGAAGACGTTTATTTGAATTCAGCGTCCAATCAGGAACGCACACTTTGCCTCGCAACTTGTCCATCAAAATCTCGCGTTACGTGAAAAACGGTTGTGATGTGAACTGATTCTGGTTCAAATATCGCGAGACGAGGGGGAGTCAATGAGAGTTTTATGCCATTCTTTCGTACGAAGCAAAACATTCTTTTAACTCGTTCGCTTTGCTTCAATTTGCAGTAGGATTGGCGGTTTATGCTCTTTGTTGCCCCCAAACTTTTCCTTCGGTTATTTTTTTGGCCTGAAAAGTGGCGGAACCGACCCCTTCAACCCTCTCCCCGAATCTCTGATGGTTGGTATAACCTTTGTGACATCATTTGTTGATGCTTGTTTGCTTTGTTGCTAATGGAGACAAACGGCATTGCTCTCTTTTATTGAGAGGGGAGAAAAGAGCATCATTTCTGTTTCGTTTCTCCACAATGGTGTCGTGTTTTCTGCTGCTCTGTGGAAATCGGATTTTTTACCCTTTTGAGATGGCAAGACGACATTAATATCGTCGAGCAAACAGCAAGTCCTTTATTTTATTAGTTTGGAGTTATTTCATGAGATTTGTTTCGGTTTGACGTGAGTAATATTTCCAAATGTCCATCATTTATCATTTCAATGACAGTAAATACTCGTGTGTAAAATTGTATTAACTAATGCAACGACGTTTATGAAGGGTGAACGAACAGAAGATTTGGGGCACTTGCACTGCCCACCTCAAAATGGTGGTACAACAACAGGTGGTGGAGGTTCAATTTGTCCAAATGGAGGGCAAAATATCCTGATGGTGAAATAAAATTTGGCATCACGATTATTCACGTTTATTATGATTCATCAACCCATTGGGCACAAACCTCTATTCCCGTTACCCCCTCACTCCACCTCTCTCCCCCTCTCTCCCCCTCTCCCCTCCCCTCTCCCCTCTCCCACCCCTCCTCTCCCACCCCTCCTCTCCCCTCTCTTTATATCCATACTACATCCTTTTGTGTGGACTTTCAAACTCAATGAATTATGTCGAGTCACTGATAGTTAAAATTAAGGTTATTTTGCACCTCTTTGAAATATATTCGTAAACGTTTTGTTTAATTTGCAATGCTGAAGGTGGATTTTTTTCCTTAATTGATGATTAACACTGCATCCTTTGTTCAAAGACTTCCGGTACAGATACTGTTATTAATAACGCTGACTTGGTTTGTTCATCTTTGTGATAATTTTCATACTGTCACAGTACAGAGCGTCGGTGCCGCCGAAGCAGCTTCCTGACGAAGGGTTGTACTGGGTGCACGCCATTGTCTTCCCAGCAGTCTTTTGGGCTTTGTAATTTGGCCACGATGGTGCCGATAACTTACCTACTCCAGGCGTAGGACACCGTGGCCATCTTTAAAGTCCACCAACTGTCATGTCGATAGATCGAACACACAGTTTAACGTCCATCAGAGGTTTGGCACACAAATTGATTCATCACCCCACCTATTAAACACCTGGATGACAGTTTATTGCTGGGCCAATATTCAAACCCAGGTAAGACAGCCTAGAGGCAAGTGTGCATACCTTGAGCCATCCTTTCAGCTCAGGTCTTATCTTTACGCTCTGTTAATAAATAAATTGCAATTTCATGATGTATTTATATGTTTACCAGTTGGGCATGCTTGCACACTGCAAGCAATGACTCGAGTGAATCCTTAAGTGCAGACATAATCAATGCAAGCTTTATATATTTGATGATGTGGATTGTGTGAGAGATTTATATTGAAGAGAAAGAGGCTACAATCACATGCATGCAAAAAGACAAAAGAAAAATGTTGCATATTCATAATTATCTTGATCAATGAGCAAAAAAAATTGTGTCATGTGACCCAAACTGCAATGTAATTGAATATTCAAGTGTGCTATCATTACCAAGATTACTTTATAATTAACAAACTGCTACGAATACTGAATAATTGGTAAACAGTGTTGAAAGCATATCAAATGCTTCAGCACATCATCAATCAGATCGAGACATAGACATCAAATGGCACCACAGCCGACTCCGCTCATGAGAAGGCCGAATGCCTCAATTCTGTGTTTGCTTCCAAATCTTGTCCCAAACCCCACATTCTCGGAACCCATCCTTCCCCATCAAAAGCAACTGCTGATGGATGCTGTCTTTTGCACCTGAGAAGGTGGAGAAGGTTCTTTCAACCCCCGACTCTGACTCCGCCACTGCACTGGACGCCGTCAGCTCACATGTCTTAAAAACCTGCTCTGCTGCTCTTGCACATCCTCTCTCTGCCCTTTTCACCCTGAAATTTGCAATGTGTCATCTATGTGCTTGGAAATCTGCAACATTACTGCACTACATCTACAGAATACGTGTAAAAACTGATCCCTTCAACTTCAAACCTTACTCACTTACAATCATCAGCAAGGTCAATCAATCATTGCAGTTGACATGAAATCCTTCCTTTTCTCCAACTTCATCTCAGATCAACAATTTGATTTCAGACCAGGTCACTCCACCTTCGACCTGCTGCCTTAACTCACCGGACAATGGATGGAGGCCCTTAATGTCAGACATGAGATCAGGGCAGTCTCTCTGGACATCTCTCATGCTTTTCACACAGTCTGGCATCGTGCCTTACTATCCAAACTATGTTTACGCCATCCAAGGTCAACTCCACATATGTCTTCCTCCACTCTCGGAGCCAAAGTGTGGCTCTCAACATAAGCCTGCATCTGCGGCCCCACATTTCTCCTCGTTACCTTCACGTGCAGGCCCTTCTTTCAATGCACGTGCAGTCTGTCATCGCCTGCATCTGTGGGCCTTTCGTTGCCTGCATCTGCGGGCCTTTCGTTGCCTGCATCTGCGGGCCTCTCGTCGCCTGCATCTGCGGGCCTCTCATCGCCTGCATCTGCTGGCCTCTCGCCGCCTGCATCTGCGGGCCTCTCGTCGCCTGCATCTGCTGGCCTCTCTTCGCCTGCATCTGCTGGCCTCTCGTTTGCCTGCATCTGCTGCCCTCTCGTCGCCTGCATCTGCTGGCCTCTCGTTTGCCTGCATCTGCTGCCCTCTCGTCGCCTGCATCTGCGGGCCTCTCGTCGCCTGCATCTGCTGGCCTCTCGTCGCCTGCATCTGCTGGCCTCTCGTTTGCTTGCATCTGCTGCCCTCTCGTCGCCTGAATTTGCGGGCCTCTCGTCGCGTGAATCTGTGGGCCTCTCGTCGCCTGAATCTGTGGGCCTCTCGTCGCCTGAATCTGCGGGCCTCTCGTCGCCTGAATCTGCGGGCCTCTCGTCGCCTGAATCTGCGAGCCTCTCGTCAACTGAATCTGCGGGCCTCTTGTCGCCTGAATCTGCGGGCCTCTCATCACCTGAATCTGCGGGATTCTCGTCGCCTGCATCTGCGCGCCTCTCGTCACCTGCATCTGCGCGCCTCTCGTCACCTGCACGTGCGGACCTCTTGTCGACCGATCCTGAGGCCTCTCGTCGCGGAACCTGCGGGCCTCTCGTCGCCCGCATGTGCGGGCCTTTCATCGCCTGCACTTGCAGGCCTCTTGTCGCCTGCACGTGCGGGCCTCTCGTCGCCCTCACGTGCGGGACTCTCGTCGCCTCTAACATGTGGGCCTCTCGTCGCCTGCATCTGTGGGCCTCTCGTCGCCTGCCTCTGCGGGCCTCTCGTCGCCTGCATCTGCGGGCCTTTCGTCGCCTGCACCTGCGGGCCTCTCGTCACCTGCATCTGCGGGCCTCTCGTCACCAACATCTGCTGGCCTCTCGTCGCCTGCATCTGCGGGCCTCTCATCACCTGCAACTGCTGGCCTCTCATCGCCTGCATCTGTGGGCCTCTCGTCGCATGCATCTGCTGGCCTCTCGTCGCCTGCCTCTGCGGGCCTCTCGTCGCCTACATCTGCTGGCCTCTCGTTTGCCTGCATCTGCTGCCCTCTCGTCGCCGACATCTGCGGACATCTCGTCGCCTGAATTTGCGGGCCTCTCGTCGCCTGCATCTGCGGACCTCTCGTCGCCTGCATCTGCGGGCCTCTCTTCGCCTGCATCTGCGGGCTTCTTATGCTCGTCCACTATAGAAAAACTCATGTGACCGAATCGGCTATTCGGTGAGCATGGCCCTGTGTATAGAGCGCGTGAGCTCCACAGCCCGCAACGGGTGCGTATTCGCCCGGCCAAGGGAATTGTTTCCCGAGGGTCCGGGGAGTTCCGCCGTGGCCTCGCCTCCTGTGCACTCTCCACCCCCACCCTAATGGATCCCAAAGTTTTGCAATCACAGGTCGAGATTTCGCAAATCACCCAAACGTCGCATCTCTACTCGGCTACGACATCCGTATCCACTGACGGTACCCACGTCGATTTCCGCCTTGAGGGGGCTTGATCAGAAGTACCGCAGGCCTTCAAATGCAGACCTATTTCATTCGGGGTCAAGACGTTGGCAGTTCCACTGTGCCTTCCAGTGAGAGGAATCATTTGTGACCAGGCATTAATGACTTTCTACTTCCGATCCGTCCTGCAAGATGAACCACATGGTGAAAACTTCGGCTGGATGGAACACACCCACCTTGCATACCGGATGATGCAAGGCCCTTCCTGTCCCTCTCTCTGACTTTCTGTCGACATCAATGACGCAACCTCACTGGTGAATCAGCATCACTCTACCTCCCAAATTACCTTTCACCAACCTCCTCATTAACCATAGTTTGCAGGGATCACAGCTCGGGGCTGACCACAACGATTGGTTTGTGTCATATGTGGTGTGCGCCCTGTGTCATCTCCTCCCCACCATCATCTTTGACCCGACTTCTCCACCCCCACCCTGTTCTTTCCTGCAAAGATCTTCAATCATTGACTGATCCTTTGAGTTCGTATTTTTTTTTAAATCATGAAAATGTGTTTATCCAACCTACTTTTGCAAAATTTGTTGGGTTTATTATTTGGAAATATTTCAGGTTCCACTGTCATGTTCCTTTGAGTGTCAATCAATGCAATGTGCCATTTTCAATTTCTCCTCAATCCTCTTAAAATTTGGAAAAGAATGTTATTTCATTTTCAAAATTGATTTGTCATTTTAATTTAAAATGGACATCCTTATTTCATATTTAGTCTTTTGCTGATTGTATTTGTTTTTGAACTTCGATGGGAAACGTGTTTAACCATTATGCTTGATAAATAGTATGTTGGGGTTATTGTGGGAGTCGATTGAAGTTGATTATTTGATGCTGCTTTGGTGTTGAATCAATGCCACGTAACATTTTCAATCATGACTCAATATTCTGTTTATGGAAGATAGTTTCGATTTTATAACATAATACTTATATACGGTTATAAACAATGTGGCACGGAAAGAGTAAAAAACCTCAACATTTACGTGTTCTTCACGATCATTGTTTTGACAAGTGTCTTGATTTGTTTTTGAATTTGAAATCATCCACCGCAATGTAAGCCATCTATTATTCTCGGAAATGAGCTTCACCAATCTGAATATGAATGATTATGAAGAAGCTCAAGAATAAATTTGCAGTTTGTTTGTTGTGCACGTGAAGATTGTTTAACAGTGAAAAACAAGTGGCAACGCCAAATGAATGCTTGGACTCTGAAGAGCACATCAGGAAGCAGAAATTCTTCACCTTATTAGGTTCAAGGTTGGTGAAAAATCTTCACTCATTTCCTGTGTTGGTGAAGTGGAGATGGAAATCACAATGGATGTCCATCACTTTGACGGGCGGGGATGGTGCCCGTCAATTTTTCCCATTGATGCCATGGTTTTGGATGGTTTATTTTCCTTCTTGTTTCACATTCATCATATCAGGAGATATTCATTTTTGTCTGTTGATTGTCACAGGAAGTTCCATTTTAAGTGTTGTATTGATTTTCTGTCATTCATTCACAACGACATTTTATGAGAAACTGCATCTTGCAAATCACATGAGAAATATTCCAGTATTTATGTCGGTGCAAGTCACATGATATATTTGAAATGTTGGCTTTCCATTGCTTTATGATATTTCCAAGATATGTGACAAATAAGAGTCAAAGGAGAAGTGTTTATATGGATTCTTATTTTACATTTTTATGATTTCCCACTCCAGAGAAGTGGGTATTACATTTTCGGCCGTTTGTTTGTTTGTTTGTCTCATTGTTTTTCTGTCCATCAAAAGCACAGATCAATTGGAATGTGAGTACTTTGATAACTTGTGGACCAGAAAACCACATAAAGAAGTCCTGGTGAGGGTCTTCACTCAGTGATTGCTCTTTCTTGTTCTTTATGTTTTTGAAAGGAAAGAAATGTGTTTATCCAAGATGTTTGAGCAAAAGTTTGTTGGGGTTATTATTTGATAATATTTGCAGTTATACTTGAATTTTCCTTTGGGTGTCAATTAATTTGAGGGCATTCGTGGACACCCATTCGATTCTGCACCATTGCCCCGCCCAGTTTCTTGGCACGCTCTCTGCTCAGTGTCCCAATGTCTGGGAGAATACTGTTGGGCTGTATGTTCTTTGTCTCCCTTTCCCTGTGTCGCTCATTTGCAATTACCTGATGCCACCATCTGGCTGGAGAGAGCCTGACTCTCTGTATGTTGTAGACCTGGCTTCCTGGTGCACACCTTGGCAACTGTTTGCCTTCTGTGGACCCAGTGCCACTGTCCGACTCGGTCCCATTTCACCTGAACCAGCACCGTGCGGTCATGATTGCCGGGACGCACCTCGACTTCCTCAAGAGGCCTGGGAGTTAGTCATCCCGGGCCCAAGGAATGACCTGAGACAAGTCTCAAAGTTTGATGGCTGCTTGAAGACCCTGCCAGTCGGTTTGAGTTAAATGCCAGGCTCGACGGCGTTTAAGTGGTTCTCTGATAAAAGCCAGAGAGATGTCCACTTTGACAAGCACATAGTCAGAAGAAACTATTGGAGTGGAGGAAGAACAGCAGATATTTTCTGGGAAACTTGTCAAAATCAGGTCCAGAAGAGATAGAGTACCATTGGTTGAGATCTGGGTCGGGAAATTGACCGATTGAGTCAGTCCCAATGAGTCGCAGAAATCTTTTGCTAAAGTGCCATGACAGGAGAGAGAGGTACCCACACCCAGCCACCTGGCCTGATGACAATTGAAGTCACCACGTATGAGAGAGAGAGAGAGAGAGAGAGAGAGAGAGAGAGAGAGAGAGAGAGAGAGAGAGAGAGAGAGAGAGAGAGAGAGAGAGAGAGAGAGAGAGAGAGAGAGAGAGAGAGAGAGAGAGAGAGAGAGAGAGAGAGAGAGAGAGAGAGAGAGAGAGAGAGAGAGAGAGAGAGAGAGAGAGAGAGAGAGAGAGAGAGAGAGAGAGAAGAGAGGAAGAAGAGAGAGAAGAGAAGAGAAGAGAAGAGAAGAGAAGAGAAGAGAAGAGAGGAAGAAGAGAGGAAGAAGAGAGGAAGAAGAGAGGAAGAAGAGAAGAGAAGAGAAGAGAAGTTAGTCCATGTTTTTGGACAGTGAGGTGAAAATGGAGTCATCACTGTTTGGTGAATGCTACAGTTCACATAAAAGCATGAGGTGGCGGTGTAGGGGAAGCCGTAGCAAGAGGTATTCCAGGGCGTGTGGGGGAGAGTGGGCAGTGCATGGTGAGTGAGGAATAGAGTGTTTGAGGAAGAGAGCAACTCATCCACCAGCGTGGGGCTCAGGTTTGTCATACTGGAGGAGGGAGTAACCAGGGAGAGATACTTGGGAGTCAGAGATGTCTTGAGGGAGGAAAGTTTCTGTTTGGCAGATTATGTCTGGTTTTTCTGTATGGAAAGATCTGGAAGGAAAGGTCTGTATGGAAAGATCTGTAAGGTTTGAGCCAAGGCCCATGAAATTTGAAATCCACACTGTTATTGAAGAGGGAGAGGAGGAGGCTCTGGCTGCTGGGGAGAGGAGTGGAGAGGGGGGAGGGGAGGATGGAGGGGGGAGGTTAGGAGAGTTGTTGAAAGAGTGTGGGGGTTTCAGAATAGCTCGGGAAGGGGGCTGGATGAGGAGAAAAGGCTCTGTGGTGCTGGGGGAGAGGGGGGCAAGAGAAGGGGCAGAAGACAGTTGAGTATTTGAGGTGGTGGAGTGATGAGATGGAGGTGAGAGGGCAGCGGAAGGAGTCAGCTTTGTGGATGTGAGGGGGGTAACTTTGAGAAGGGTGTGTGAGGGGGGTGAATGGTGGGAGAAGCATGAGTGGGGAGAGTTTTTGAGAAAGCTGAGAGGGAGGCTTGGAGGGAGAAGAATGTGATGGTTGCTGTGAGAGGGGTGAATAGGTACTGAAGTTGGAAAAAAAAGAATGGTTGATGGAAAGCGAACATTTTCAGCAAACTGGGGTTATTAAAGTTTTTCGGTCAGAGATGCGATTAAAGACATTTCTTGATGGATGCAATATCGGGGAATTAAGAGAAGAAACGCTGTCACAGTTGGATTTTTTTTCTGCAAGGTGTGAGGGAAAGGTCGAATTGAGAGCAGTCTGTTGAAATAGAAAAAGAGTCGTACGTTATGACACAATAATGAGAACCACACGTGTGAAAGAGGAAGATGAAGCATTGTCGGGGATCGTTTTTAGGGTACCCAGTCAAATGGACTGGGTAACCTTTTGTTTGTATCCCCCGCCGCGTGGCGGAAGGGGGATATTGTTGTTACCCAGGGCGTCCAGCTGTCCGTCCGTCCGTC
Source organism: Eptatretus burgeri (assembly GCF_056783735.1). Classification (NCBI taxonomy): domain Eukaryota; kingdom Metazoa; phylum Chordata; class Myxini; order Myxiniformes; family Myxinidae; genus Eptatretus; species Eptatretus burgeri. The sequence goes on from NC_140961.1 coordinate 164,882,420, forward strand.
CGTCCTGGCGTCAACATTTATAGTTGTGAGTGTGATAACTCATAAACTGTTCGCCATATCGATTTGAAATTTGGGTCACACATGAACCACCTGAAAAGGAAGAATCCGATTGATTTTGGGCGTGGCCGGATCCAAGATTGCCGACTGGGGCGGTGTCAACATTTATAGCTGTGAGTGCGATAATTCATAAACTGTTCGCCATATCGATGTAAAATTTGGGTCACACATGTGCCACCCGAAAAGGAAGAACCCAATTGATTTTGGGTGTGGTCGGAACCAAGATGGCCGACTGGGTCGGCCACCTTGAAAAAAAATGTTATTTCGCCATATCGATTTGAAATTCGGGTCACACATGTGCCACCTGAAAAGGAAGAACCCTATTGATTTTGGGCGTGGCCTGATGCAAGATGGCCGACTGGGCGGCCATCTTGAAAAAATGTTTTTTGTAATAAATGGAAAACTGCTTATCTGATTGAAATTATTTTTGGTTACGACGTTCCTCACCCATGGGGAACTTTTTTGAGATGATGACCAAATGGTGTCTTGTTTCCAATTCACCTCCCTCATTATCTGGAATATGTGTGACCTTTTTCATTCAATGGCAGGGAATTCCCCATCTCTGAAGGTATATTTCTTAATTATTATTGTTATTATTATCACTATTATTATTTTGTATGAGAGTTTTCATCAGATAAGGTAATGGAAAGGTTGGAGAAAAAATCGTGAGGTGAATGGTGAATTTGGATCGGTAATCGTCGAGGGTGGAAACAGATCACGTGGTTACGGGAGAAGAATGTGGCTCCGGGAGGTGAATCGCAAAATTGAATTCATTATTTATCTTTTGGTAACTTCAAGTTCCCTTCGACACAGACTTGTTTATATTGTTCATGTCGCCCTGCATTCCATTCCTTAACTTTTCTGCCCAGTCCATTGGAGCTTAGACGTTCCCAAAGCAGTTTTCTTTCAATCCTCTGTTTTTGTTTTGATTCTTGTCCGTGTTCTTTTTCAGGGCAAGAGCTGGACTTTATCACATTTAATCTCGTAATTTAAATCAGAGGTTGAAGCTGTCAGATGTTGGTTTTTAAAAATTGGTGCAATCACGTGATCACTGAAGACTTTGATTTGAATTCAGGGTCCAATCAGGAACGCACACCTTGCGTCACAACTTGTCCATCAAATCTCGCGTTACTTGAAAAACGGTTGTGATGTGAACTGATTCTGGTTCAAATCTCACGAGACGAGGGGGGGGGGTCAATGAGAGGTTTATGCGATTCTTTCGAACGAAGCAAAACATTCTTTTAACTCGTTCGCTTTACTTCAATTTGCAGTAGGATTGGCGGTTTATGCTTTTTGTTGCCCCCAAACTTTTCCTTCGGTTTTTTTTTGGCCTGAAAAGTGGCGGAACCGACCCCTTCAACCCTCTCCCCGAATCTCTGATGGTTGGTATAACCTTTGTGACATCATTTGTTGATGGATGTTTGCTTTGTTGCTAATGGAGAAAAACGGCATTGCTCTCTTTTATTGAGAGGGGAGAAAAGAGCATCATTTCTGTTTCGTTTCTCCACAATGGTGTCGTGTTTTCTTCTGCTCTGTGGAAATCGGATTTTTTACCCTTTTGAGATGGCAAGACGACATTAATATCGTCGAGCAAACAGCAAGTCCTTAATTTTATTAGTTTGGAGTTATTTCATGAGATTTGTTTCGGTTTGACATGAGTATTATTTCCAAATGTCCATCATTTATCATTTCAATGACAGTAAATACTCGCGTGTAAAATTGTATTAACTAATGCAACAACGTTTAGAAAGGGTGAACGAACAGAAGATTTGGGGCACTTGCACTGCCCACCTCAAAATGGTGGTGCAACAACAGGTGGTGGAGGTTCAATTTGTCCAAATGGAGGGCAAAATATCCTGATGGTGAAATAAAATTTGGCATCACCATTATTCACGTTTATTATGATTCATCAACCCTTTGGGCACAAACCTCTCTTCCCGTTACCCCCTCACTCCACCTCTCTCCCCCTCTCTCCCCCCTCCCTCCCCCTCTCCCCTCCCCTCTCCCCTCTCCCACACCTCCTCTCCCACCCCTCCTCTCCCCTCTCTTTATGTCCATACTACATCCTTTTGTGTGGATTTTCAAACTCAATGAATTATGTCATCGAGTCACTGATAGTTAAAATTAAGGTTATTTTGCACCTCTTTGAAATATATTAGTAAACGTTATGTTTAAGTCGCAATGCTGAAGGTGGATTTTTTTCCTTAATTGATGATTATCACTGCATCCTTTGTTCAAAGATTTCCGGTACAGATTCTGTTATTAACAACGCTGACTTGGTTTGTTCATCTTTGTGATAATTTTCATACTGTCACAGTACAGAGCGTCGGTGCCGCCGAAGCAGCTTCCTGACGAAGGGTTGTACTGGGTGCACGCCATTGTCTTCCCAGCAGTAGTTTGGGCTTTGTAATTTGGCCACGGTGGTGCCGATAACTTACCGACTCCAGGCGGAGGACACCGTGGCCATCTTTAAAGTCCACCAACTGTCATGTCGATAGATCGTACACACAGTTTAACGTCCATCAGAGGTTTGCCACACAAATTGATTAATCACCCCACCTATTAAACACCTGGATGACAGTTTATTGCTGGGCCAAGATTCAAGCCCAGGTAAGACAGCCCAGAGGCAAGTGTGCATACCTTGAGCCATCCTTTCAGCTCAGGTCTTATCTTTACGCTCTGTTAATAAACAAATTGCAATTCCATGATGTATTTATATGTTTACCAGTTGGGCATGCTTGCACACTGCAAGCAATGACTCGAGTGAATCCTAAAGTGCAGACATAATTAATCAATGCAAGCTTTATATATTTGATTATGTGGATTGTGTGAGAGATTTATATTGAAGAGTAAGAGGGTACAATAACATGCATGCAAAAAGACAAAAGAAAAATTTTGCATATTCATAATTATCTTGATCAATGAGCAAAAAAAATTGCGTCACGTGACCCAAACTGCAATGTAATTGAATATTCAACTGTGCTCTCATTACCAAGATTACTTTATAATTAACAAACTGCTACGAATACTGAATAATTGGTAATGCAGTGTTGAAAGCATATCAAATGCTAAAGCACATGATCAATCAGATCGAGACATAGACATCAAATGGCACCACAGCCGACTCCGCTCATGAGAAGGCCGAATGCCTCAATTCTGTGCTTGCTTCCAAATCTTGTCCCAAACCCCACATTCTCGGAACCCATCCTTCCCCATCAAAAGCAACTGCTGATGGATGCTGTCTTTTGCACCTGAGAAGGTGGAGAAGGTTCTTTCAACCCCCGACTCTGACTCCGCCACTGCACTGGACGCCTTCAGCTCACATGTCTTAAAAACCTGCTCTGCTGCTCTTGCACATCCTCTCTCTGCCCTTTTCACCCTGAAATTTGCAATGTGTCATCTATGTGCTTGGAAATCTGCAACATTACTGCACTATATCTACAGTATACGTGTAAAAACTGATCCCTTCAACTTCAAACCTTACTCACTTACAATCATCAGCAAGGTCAATCAATCATTGCAGTTGACATGAAATGCTTCCTTTTCTCCAACAACTTCATCTCAGATCAACAATTTGATTTCAGACCAGGTCACTCCACCTTCGACCTGCTGCCTTAACTCACCGGACAATGGATGGAGGCCCTTAATGTCAGACATGAGATCAGGGCAGTCTCTCTGGATATCTCTCATGCTTTTCACACAGTCTGGCATCGTGCCTTACTATCCAAACTCTGTTTACGCCATCCAAGGTCAACTCCACATATGTCTTCCTCCACTCTCGGAGCCAAAGTGTGGCTCTCAACATAATCCTGCATCTGCGGCCCCACATTTCTCCTCGTTACCTTCACGTGTAGGCCCTTCTTTCACTGCACATGCATTCTGTCATCGCCTGCATCTGTGGGCCTCTCGTCGCCTGCATCTGCGGGCCTCTCGTCGCCTGCATCTGCGGGCCTCTCGTCGCCTGCATCTGCGGGCCTCTCGTCGCCTGCATCTGCGGGCCTCTCGTCGCCTGCATCTGCGGGCCTCTCATCGCCTGCATCTGCTGGCCTCTCGTCGCCTGCATCTGCTGGCCTCTCGTCGCATGAATATGCGGGCCTCTCATCGCCTGAATCTGCGGGCTTCTCGTCGCCTGCATCTGCGGGCCTCTCGTCACCTGCACGTGCGGACCTCTTGTCGACCGATCCTGCGGCCTCTCGTCGCCGAACCTGCGGGCCTCTCGTCGCCCGCACGTGCGGGCCTTTAGTCGCATGCACGTGCGGGCCTTTCATCGCCTGCATGTGCGGGCCTCTCGTCGCCTGCACGTGCGGGCCTCTTGTCGCCCTCACGTGCGGGACTCTCGTCGCCTCTCACATGCGGGCCTCTCGTCGCCTGCATCTGCGGACCTCTCGTCGCCTGCCTCTGCGGGCCTCTCGTCGCCTGCATCTGCGGGCCTTTCATCGCCTGCACCTGTGGGCCTCTCATCTCCTGCATGTGCGGGCCTCTGGTCGCCTGCACGTTTGGGCCTCTCGTTGCCAGCACGTGCTGGCCTCTCGTTTGTCCGCACGTGCAGGCATCTCATCACCTGCATCTCCCGGGGCGTCTCGTCACCTGCATCTGCGGGCCTCTCGTCACCTACATCTGCTGGCCTCTCGTTTGACTGCATCTGCTGCCCTCTCGTCGCCGACATCTGCGGGCATCTCGTCGCCTGAATCTGCGGGCCTCTCGTCGCCTGAATTTTCGGGCCTCTCGTCGCCTGAATCTGCGAGCGTCTCGTCGCCTGAATCTGCGGGCATCTTGTCGCCTGATTCTGTGGGCCTCTCATCGCCTGAATCTGCGGACCTCTCGTCAACTGAATCTGCGGGCCTCTCGTTGCTTGAATCTGCGGGCCTCTCGTCGCCTGACTCTGTGGGCCTCTCGTCGCCTGCATCTGCGGGCCTCTCGTCGCCTGAATCGGCGGGCCTCTCGTTGCCTGAATATATGGGCCTCTCGTCACCTGCATCTGCTGGTCTCTCGTCGTCTGCATCTGCGGGCCTCTCGTCGCCTGCATCTGCTGGTCTCTCGTCGCCTGCATCTGCGGACTTCTCTTCGCCTGCATCTGCAGGCCTCTTATGCTCATCCACGATAGAAAAACTCGTGTGACCGAATCGGCTATTCGGTGAGCATGGCCCTGTGTATGGAGCGCGTGAGCTCCACAGCCCGCAACGGGTGCGTATTCGCCCGGCCAAGGGAATTGTTTCCCGAGGGTCCGGGGAGTTCCGCCGTGGCCTCGCCTCCTGTGCACTCTCCACCCCCACCCTAATGGATCCCAAAGTTTTACAATCACAGGTCGAGATTTCGCAAATCACCCAAACGTCGCATCTCTACTCGGCTACGACGTCCGTATCCCCTGACGGTACCCACGTCGATTTGCGCCATGAGGGGGCTTGATCAGAAGTACCCCAAGCCTTCAAATGCAGACCTATTTCATTCGGGGTCAAGACGTTGGCAGTTCCACTGTGCCTTCCAGTGAGAGGAATCATTTGTGACCAGGCATTAATGACTGGCTACTTCCGATCCGTCCTGCAAGATGAACCACATGGTGAAAACTTCGGCTGGGTGGATCACACCCACCTTGCATACCGGATGATGCATGACCCTTCCTGTCCCTCTCTCTGACTTTCTGTCGACATCACTGGCGCAAACTCACTGGTGAATCAGCATCACTCTACCTCCCAAATTACCTTTCACCACCCTCCCCATTAACCATAGTTTTGCAGGGATATCAGCTCGGGGCTGACCACAACGATTGGTTTGTGTCATATGTGGTGTGCGCCCTGTGTCATCTCCTCCCTACCATCATCTTAGGCCCGACTTCTCCACCCCCACCCTATTCTTTCCTGCAAGGATCTTCAATCATTGACTGATCCTTTGAGTTCTGTATTTTTTTTTAATCATGAAAATGTGTTTATCCAACCTGCTTTTGCAAAATTTCTTGGGGTTTTTATTTGGAAATATTTCAGGTTCCACTGTCATGTTCCTTTGAGTGTCAATCAATGCAATGTGCCATTTTCAATTTCTCCTCAATCCTCTTAAAATTTGGAAAATAATGTTATTTCTTTTTCAAAATAGATTTGTCATTTTAATTTAAAATGGACATCCTTATTTCATATTTAGTCTTTTGCTGATTGTATTTGTTTTTGAACTTCGATGGGAAACGTGTTTCACCATTATGCTTGATAAATAGTATGTTGGGGTTATTGTGGGAGTCGATTGAAGTTGATTATTTGATGCTGTTTTGGTGTTGAATCAATGCCACGTGACATTTTCAATCATAACTCAATGTTCTGTTTTTGGAATATAGTTTCGATGAAAAACATCACACTTGTGTACTGTTACAAACAATGTGGCATTGTTATTGCAACAACCTCAACATTTACGTGTTTTTCACGATCATTATTTTAACAAATGTATTGATATATTTTGAATTTGAAAATATCCACCACAATCTGAGATATCAATTATTTTCCGAATGAGCTTCACCAATCTGAATATGAATGAGTATGAAGAAACTCAAGAATAAATTTGCAGTTTTGTTTGCTGTGCACGTGAAGATTGTTTTACAGTGAAAAACAAGTGGCAACGCTAACTGAATGCTTGGACTCTGAAGAGCACATCAGGAAGTAGAAATTCTTCACCTTATTCGGTTCCAGGTTGGTGAAAAAATCCTCTCATTTTCTGTGTTGGTGAAGTGGAGATGGAAATCACAATGGATGTCCATCACTTTGACAGGCGGGGATGAGGCTCGTCAATTTTTCCCTTTGATGGCATGGCGTTGGATGGTTTCTCTTATTTTTATTTATCATGTTTTACATTCATCAGGAGATATTAATTTTTGTCTGTTGATTGTCACAGGAAGTTCCATTTTATGTGTTGTGCTGTTTTTCTGTCATTCAATCACAACGACATTTTATGAGAAACTGCGTCTTGCAACTCACATGGGAAATATTCCAGTATTTATGTCGGTGCAAGTCACATGATATTTTTTAATTGTTGGTTTCACATTGCTTTCTGATATTTCCAAGATATGCAACAAATAAGAGTCAAAAGAGAAGTGTTTATGTTGATACTTATTTTACATTTTTATGATTTCGCTCTCCAGAGGAGTGGGTGTTACATTTTCGGTCATTTGTCTGTTTGTTTATCTGTTTGTTTTTCTGTCCATCGAAAGCACAGATCAATTGGAATGTGAGTACTTTGATAAGTTGTGGACCAGATAACCACATGAAGAAGTCCTGGTGAGGGTCTTCACTCATTGATTGCTCTTTCTAGTTCTTTATGTTTTTGAAATGAAAGAAATGTGTTGATCAAAGATGTTTGAGCAAAAGTTTGTTGGAGTTATTATTTGATAATATTTGCGGTTATACTATAATTTTCCTTTGGGTTTCAATGAATTTCAGGGCATTCCTGGACACCCGTTCGATTCTGCAGTGCGTCCCACCATAACCCCGCTCAGTTTCTTGGCACCCTCAATGCTAACTGTTCCAATGCATCCGAGAATACTGGTCGGCCAGATTTTCTTTGTCTCCCTTTCTCTTTGTCACTCATTTGCAATTACCTGACGCAACCATCTCGCTTTTAAAGAGCCTGACTCTCTGTCTGGTGTGGACCTGGCTTCCTGGTGCTCACCTTGGCAACTGTCTGCCTTCTGTGGACCCAGTGCCACCGTCCGACTTAGTCCCATTTCACCTGAACCAGGACCGTGCGGTCATGATTGACGGGACGAACCTCGACTCCCTCAAGAGGCCTGGGAGTCAGCCATCCCGGGCCCTAGGAATGACCTTGGAAACCTGCTCACCATCGGTTGGTCAGCAGATCGAGAACGCACTCTACACTTGAGGGTGCAACCGTGGGTAAAATCGATGAGTGAGACCGCCTCTGCTCAATCCTGACGCCCATCACACAGGTTGAAAGAAGTAGAATGATTCCGAGGGAACTCTGTGGATGTGGGTAGTCACATGCAGGATCTCCAACAAAGGGGAGTGACGCCCCATTGCCATGATCCAACACCATGAGAATTACTCCCGATTCCCTTTCCACAACCACCAGCCTTGGTCATCGTCCTCACCCCAACTTCCAATGGGAAACACAAACACCCAAAAACTTCATGCTCGGCCACGATAGAAAAAGTCACGGGAAAGAATTGGCCATTTGGTGAGCATGGCCCTGTGAACGGGGCACGCGAGCTCCACATCCTGCAATGGGTGCATATACGCCCAGCCAAGGGAATTGTTTCCCCAGGGTCCTATGAGTTTCGCCGTGGCCTCGCCTACTGTGCACGCTCCACACCCACCCTCATGGATCACAAGGTTTTGCAATCACCACTCGAGATTTCGCAAATTGCCCCAACATCGAATCTCTACTCGGATACGACGTTCGTATCATCTGACGGTACCCACGTTGCTTTCCGCCTTGATGGGGCGTGGTCAGAAGTACCCCTGCCCTTCAAATACAGACAGAATTCATCAGGAATGAAGACGTTGGCAGTTCCGCTGTGCCTTCCAATGAGCAGAATCATTTGTGACCAGGCATTAATGACTGGCTACTGCCCATGCTGTTTTGGTGTCGAATCAATGCTACGTGACACTTTCAATCATGACTCGATATTCTGTTTTTGGAAGATGGTTTCGATTTAATCACATAATACTTGTCTACTGTCATAAACAACTCGTGTACTGAAACATATTGTTACGTCTGAGGGGGGGGGGGGGTCAGGTCAGGTATGGGAGCATGTGCCAGAACAGCGCGTCGCTGCGTCCACTTTCCGCCGGTACTCCAGGGGCCTCCGTCTGGCCATCCCCCAGGCAGATGCCAGGCCCATCCCTATCTCCTTGAGATGATGGTCAACCTGCTGCAACCATGAGGCACGTGGTCGGCCCACTGGCCTCCTCCACTCATGAGACTCCCTCGCTGAGAGAATCTGGTAAGCAGGATAAGCGTCAGGAAAACGAGCCACATGTCCATACAGCCGCAACTGACGCGCACGGACTATGCAGGTAACAAATCTCATCCGAGTCTCTCTCAGCAACCGCTCGTTGGACACAAAATCCGACCAGCGATAGCCAAGGATTCTCCGAAGAGACCTGGTACCAAAGGAATTAAGTCTCCGTCTCAGATCCTTGGTCAGAGTCCAAGTCTCGCACCCAAAGAGCAAGACTGGAAGTACCAAGGACCTGAAGACTCGGACTTTCGTCCTCCCGCACAGGTACCGGCAGCGCCACACCCCATGATCCAGTGAAACCATGACTCCCCAGGCCCGACCCAGACGTCTATTGACCTCTGACTCGCAGCCAGCAGAGACATGAATATCACTGCCAAGGTAAGTGAATCTCTCCATGACCTCAACATCCTCACCACTAACAGACACAGACAGGACAGCAGCATCCAAGATGTCACCGAAAGCCTGGATCTTAGTTTTGACCCAAGAAACCCGTAATCCCAGTGGCTGTGACTCCTCATTCAGCACCTCGAGGGCCCCCAAAAGGATGTCTAAAGTCTCCGCAAAGATGACTGCATCGTCTGCAAAATCAAGGTCCGAGATCTTGACATTCCCAAACGATGCACCGCAACTTGATCTCTCCGACATCCTCCCTGAAATCCAGTCCATACAAGTGCTGAAAAGTGTGGGGGCAAGTACACATCCCTGACGAACTCCAGTAACAACTGGAAATATGTCAGAGGTGGTACCACCACACTTCACAGCACTCTCAGTACCAGAGTGGAATTCAGACATCAGATCGATCAGTTTTGGTGGCACCCCACGAAGACCAAGAATCCTCCAGAGGACATCCCGATTCACTGAATCGAACGCTTTACAGAGATCAACACAGGCTGCAAGCAGCCCCTGCCGAAACTCTTGCCTGCGTTCGGTGAGGACACGAAGTGCAAGGATACGGTCAATCTTTGACCTCTTTGGTGTAAAGCCTGACTGCTCTGGACGCTGGTGCTCAAGCAGATGGTGGCGAACCCTATCAAGAATTATCCGAGCAAAGACCTTGCCCTGCACTGAGAGCAGCGTCACCCCTCGGTAGTTGTTGCAGTCTTGGCGCTCACCCTTCCCTTTCCAGAGAGGGACAACAAGGCCCCTTTTCCAGTCAGTTGGGACGATGCCTGTGTTCCAGGCAGAGCACAAAACTGCATGCAACGACACGAGTGCAGCATTTCCACCAGCCTTGAGAAGTTCAGCATGGATGCCACAGATCCCTGGAGCTTTGCCTCGTTTCAACTGGTTCACCGCAGCCCGTGTTTCCACAAGCGAAGGTGGACCACAGTTGATTTGAGGGTCAGCAACAGGGATTGTAACACCCTTGACGTCCAACTCGACAGCTGGGGGATCAGCCTGGTACAACCGCTCAAAGTAATCGGCCCAGCGGGCCTTCACTTCAGACTCCTCTGTCAAGAGCCTACCACTCTCTGCTCGAACTGCAGTGCTCCGAGGGATGGGCTTGGATGAACGTAATGCGCGAATTCCCCTGTAAGCAGGACGAGAATCACCTGTCCACAGGTGATGCTCTACCCCCTCACAGATTCCTCGCACATAGGCCTCCTTGTCCACCCTCAGTGCACGTACAGTTTTACGCCTCAGCTCCCTGAACAGCTCAGCTCTGCCATTCAGCCTGGCCCTGCGACTCTGATCAATGGTATCCAGTGTCCCTCGAGAGACAAAATTCTTCTTTGCCCTGCGGTGAGTTCCAAGACATCCACCGGCAACATCAAGGACGGTGGTCTTGAAGGCGCTCCACAACTCTTCAGGACCCCCCAAAGCACCCAGACCCCCCAAGTGTCCACTCAGCCTGTTCGCAAACTCCTCAGCTACTCTCTCATCCCTGAGCTTGGCAACATCCAGCCTAGGCTGGGATAGTACCATTCTCCAGGATTTAAGGTGCAGCTTTAGAGTTGCTACAACAAGCTTGTGGTCAGTATTGAGGAACTGAGCACTCCGGTAGACCCTGCAGTTCTGGATCATCCTCCAACGACCGTCAATGAGGACATGATCAATCTCCTTTGCCACACCGCCAGCGTTGGAATACCAAGTCCAGCGATGAGCTTGTGGGCGCTGAAACCATGAACCAGCCACCCTAAGTCCATGACTTCTTGCAAAGTCAAGGAACTTAGTGCTATTCTGGTTCATAGTTCCTGACCCATGGGGACCAACACACACCTCATAACCATCCCTATCTGTTCCAGTCGATGCATTGAAATCCCCCAAGACTAAAAGTGTATCTCGTCTGGGGCACTGATCAACCACAGACTCGAGTGTGGCGTAGAATGCATCCTTCACGGTGAGATCACTCGCCTCAGTCGGAGCATAAACAGAGACCAGGGAAATGACACCTAAGGAGTGACGAATCCTTAATCTCATAATACGCTCGTTGACCGGTGTTACCTCAATTATCATTGGGGTCAGCTTTTTGGACACAGCTACAGCAACTCCTTGGGCATGGTAACCATCAGAGCGACCAGACCAATAGTCGGTGTAACCACCCACCATTATCTCGCCGCAATCCGGTCTCCGAACCTCAGAGAGAGCTGCAATCCCGATGTCCAAACGCTTGAGCTCAGATGATAACAGAGACAGGTGATCATCCTCTCTTAGGGATAGGACATTCCAGGCACCCACCCGAAGGGACCGCCTCAGGTTAACCCAAGGAGACCGCCGTCTGGTGGACGACACCTCAGCACCACTCCGACACACTCTCCCGCAATCTGACCCAGGGATGTTACCCCGTGGTTTCCCTCCGATCAAAGATTGGGGTTCCCGAAGGCTTTGCCCCAATCCCGTCATCCGGTGAGCTGCCCTGCGAAGGGAAGCTGCACAGGAGGTACTCCCACGGAGTGGGTTTTCAGATTTTTTTTGCGTTTTTACGTTTTGCGGAATGAAGGGTTTTACGGTGGCTGGAGTGCAAATCCTGCCACCAACCTCCTAATAAGAAGTGACCCAACTGCAGGAGGACGTCCGCAGACACAGTTGGGCACGAGATATGGATGGCCGTTGGCTCACAAGGAGCTCCTCCGCCCTTTGACAGGTTTTGATTTTAATCCTGCTGGGTGTCCATATCCAAACACCCCCCTCACCACAAAACCTGGTGGGGGAGACGGTTTAGTCGCCGACAACCCGACCATGGAACAGGTTAGTACAGGTTTACATGGTACCTGTAGCAGGTCACAGATCGAACCTGACCTGACAGTATTTACTTTGTATTTCCCCCAATTGAACGTCCACACACTCCTGCATCTCAGTTTTCATTTCTACTGTCATAAACAACTCGTGTACTGAAACATATTGTTACGTCTTAGGGGGGGGTGGGGGTGGTATGCATTCAAAGGGTAATTAGGATGTTTAATTAGGTATGCCATGCTGTTCGAGTGTACCAGGATCTCGATGTAATAAGTAGCAATTCAGTGGTGATAAGTTGTCTAGTAAATGTCCATTTCTTTAAGGGGGAAATGATAATTGTCACGTAATTAGATAGGGAGACGGGTTAGGGTAAGTGTGTCTGCGTAAACCCCTGTTAGTATTCCCTGGAGGCTTGCCGTGACATCACAGGACAGTGATGCGGATGGCTCCGCCCCGTGATCACGATTGGCAGAAGGCGACGGCGGAGGGCCAATAAAACGGCTCGATTGGAAGTGACGAGGACTCGAGGATAAAAAGGTTCTGTTCGGGGAAAAGGGGAGGAAGAAGAAGATCGATAAAGAAAAACCTTGTTTTTGGTGGAGGCTGTTGTGCTCGGAGCTTGCTCGATTGTTGCGCTGGTTCGTTCCTGGATTGATCGTGTCTCGTGGCCTTGCTGTGCCTCGTGCCTCACCTCGGTTGGCTCTGGGGTTCTGCTGGCTCAGAGTATGGGGACGAACGGCGGGCGGATCTGCCTCCCTCTCCTGCTCGCAACTTGGCACCAGAACTGGCTCCCTGGCAGCTGTGAGCGGACTTGGGCCGACACCAGGAGGTCGACAGCACCACGGTGTCTCCTGCACCAAACGAGCGCAACGCCAGCTCGTCCGACGCCAATCCAGGGACTGTTGCGTCGACACCACGGGCCAGCCTGACCACCAGGACCAGCTACGTTGTGTGTGTGTGTGTGTGTGTGTGTGTGTGTGTGTGTGTGTGTGTGTGTGTGTGTGTGTGTGTGTGTGTGTGTGTGTGTGTGTGTGTGTGTGTGTGTGTGTGTGTGTGTGTGTGTGAGAGAGTGAGAACCTGGCGCCTTAGAGGGTTTGAGATTTGTATATCCATTGGAATTGTTTGTGTTTTCCCCACGCCCGAACCCACACCACCATCCCGTCGAATCTCCCCGGATCCATCCTCTTGCCGAGTCTTATTATTTCTGGTTAGAGAAATAAACATTATTAACTCAGAGAAAAGCGACTCGTGCCACCTTCCTCGTCCCGTTTGCGGTAGAGCGATTAAAACCGCCATCTTTGGGTTTTATAAAAAATAAACCGCCTCCATCGTTTTGGCTCATTCTACATTGGCGGGATGGTTCAAGTCCCGTGGACGTCACATTGGTGTCAGGGTGTTGGATGTTCGAACCCCTCTAAATTATATTTGGTATCGGGAAAATATACCAGGACTGAAATCTCGCCACAGATTGGAATATAAAACTACTACAGAAAAGCGCGCGAGCGCGGGAAAATTTTGGTGGGAGTTTTCAAATTAAATTTAATTGGCGGCAAACGGGACTTCTGCACCATGGCGGATGTGCAGATGTTTGAGGAGGAAGGCCACGTGTCTGGCAGCGAGTCAGGGGAAGAAGGGAGAGACGGGGGTAGAATCGAAACCTCCCCCATTCCGAGTGTGGACCGTGCTTCATTGCCCGTAATGGAGCCGGCAGCACCGGAAACCGGCGCGATGTCGATCTGGACAATGTTGGAACGTTTAATGAGTGCAATTACAGCACAGGGGGCAAAAATGACGGCACATGGGGCAGAAATGGCAAAAATGACGGCACAAAGGGCAGAAATGGCAAATCAATTCGTGACACAGAGGGCAGAAATGACAGATCAATTGGGGGTAATGGGGGAACAGTTCGGTGCACGGATTGATTGAATGAGGGATGAATTGGGGGAAAAGATGGAGAAAATGAAAACTGAGATGCAGGAGTGTGTGGACGTTCAATTGGGGGAAAAACAAAGTAAATTCGAGGATAGATTGGAGGAAACAAAGGTAGAAATTACATTGGAGGGGGAAAATATACGAAATAAATTGGGAGATAAAATTGATGCAACGAACATTCGGGTTGATAAAGTGGATGAAAGCCTGGAACGTCATCGTGCCTGTGTGGATGCTGGTATGCAGCTGCAAGTAGAAGAGTGGGGAAAGCTGAGGAAGCAAGGGATGAATTTGGCAGAGGAGGTAAAAGGATTGGAGGCTCGTTTGGTCGAACAAGATAAAATTATGAGCCAAGATGAAGTCTTGGATAAAGGCCTGGTGGAGCCGTCTTTTGTAATTGGAGTGTCCGGGTTGGTTGAGGAGCAGCTACAAACTCGCGACGGAGCCTTGGAGGAGGTTGTGCGGGCCCAGGAGATCTTGCGCGAAGAGGTGAATCAGTCCATTCAACGTTTGGAACAGGAGGCAAAATTGACCCATGAGACCCTCACCACAAAACATCTTTGGCCACAGTGGGCTCCGAAATTGGATATGCAGCATAAAGGGTGTTTGATCCCTCGGCTGGATTCGGACAAGGGAGAAACTGGGAAGCGGGCCACCGGGAAAGTGATCCCCCTGGTAAATTTTGACGGGTCAGGGAGCGTTGAAGCTTTTCTGACGCAATTTGAGTGCATTTCCCGACTAAACGGGTGGAATGAGCGGGAACGTACAGGGAATTTGGTGGCAACGTTGCGGGGACCAGCCGCAGATGTGTTAAACGTGATCGCGGAGGGGATGTTGACCAGCTCCCACATGTGGGAGGCGTTGAGCCGTCGGTTTGGGTTCGCAGCGAACTGTGATCTGGTGCGGGCCCAGCTCCAGCACCGTAGATTAAAGTCGGGCGAGACAGTGCAGGAGCTGGCACAGGACATTTACCAATCAGTTAGAATCGCGTATCGGGACCTAACAGTGGAGGCATGGGACAGACTGGCACTAGAGAAATTTTTAGCTGCTCTTCCTGACCCTGAGGTCCGAGCACTCGTGGAGTTACAGGATCCACCCACCGTTCACCGAGCGGCTGAGTGCGCAGCCAGGCTGGCCTCGTGGAGTCGGCCGGGTCGGGTGCCCGAGAGGCCATCCGTGACGATCCGACAGGCGGAGATTCGGGATCAGGGAGGGGGACTGGGAGAAATTGGCATTACCCAAATGTTTCAGGAAATTTGCCAGAAACTGTCAAGTTTGATAAAGGGTAATTCGGCAGTTGGTGCGCCAAAGCGGCGGGGTCCAGCCCAGCCAATAGAGCAATTCGATTATGGCCGAGGGGGTCCAGAACCGGAAGAAACATTACACCGATACCCACGGGGGCCTTTTATGGGGAGTTGTTTCCGGTGCGGGCGAAGAGGACAAATGCAACGATATTGCCGGTACCCGGCGATGGAGAGACCCTCCAATAGACTTTCAAGCCCGGAGAGGATGAATCCTCCTGCTGAACCGCCAGGTCTATCCGAGGTGCCCTTTCATAGGTCGAGTCCGGAAATCACTGTCGGGGGTCGGGGAGACTAGATTGGGCTGAGCATTTCGGGCCATGCTCGACTGGTGAGATTGTGGCGAAGTGCCTCCTTTGGTGAAAAAAAAATGAATTGTGGGAAAATTGGCATGGGTTTGTAAGTTCTGCTGGGTTTTAGAGTGACAATAGGGACAGTGGGTAATTGGTAACAAAGCGGGCACGAGTGGCTGTCCAATGCCTGGTGCGTGGATCGGGTGAGGAGAAGTGCTGTGTGAGTTGTTTCAAGTTAAGAAGTGAAATGTATGGTGCACACATTGATTTTTTTTATTGGACATGGTGTGGTAACAGGGAAGGTCATGGTCGGTGAAGTGTTAGAAATGCAGGTGTCACATTAAAAACAAAACCTGTCAAAGGGCGGAGGAGCTCCTTGTGAGCCAACGGCCATCCATATCTAGTGCCCAACTGTGTCTGCGGACGTCCTCCTGCAGTTGGGTTACTTCTTATTAGGAGGTTGGTGGCAGGATTTGCACTCCAGCCACCGTAAAACGCTTCATTCCGCAAAACGCAAAAACGCAAAAAAATCTGAAAACCCACTCCGTGGGAGTACCTCCTGTGCAGCTTCCCTTCGCAGGGCAGCTCACCGGATGATGGGATTGGGGCAAAGCCTTCGGGACCCCCAATCTTTGATAGGAGGGAAACCACGGGGTAACATCCCTGGGTCAGATTGCGGGAGAGTGTGTCGGAGTGGTGCTGAGGTGTCGTCCACCAGACGGCGGTCTCCTTGGGTTAACCTGAGGCGGTCCCTTCGGGTGGGTGCCTGGAATGTCCTATCCCTAAGAGAGGATGATCACATGTCTCTGTTATCATCTGAGCTCAAGCGTTTGGACATCGGGATTGCAGCTCTCTCTGAGGTTCGGAGACCGGATTGCGGCGAGATAATGGTGGGTGGTTACACCTACTATTGGTCTGGTCGCTCTGATGGTTACCATACCCAAGGAGTTGCTGTAGCTGTGTCCAATAAGCTGACCCCAATGATAATTGAGGTAACACCGGTCAACGAGCGTATTATGAGATTAAGGATTCGTCACTCCTTAGGTGTCATTTCCCTGGTCTCTATTTATGCTCCGACTGAGGCGAGTGATCTTACCGTGAAGGACGCATTCTACGCCACACTCGAGTCTGTGGTTGATCAGTGCCCCAGACGAGATACACTTCTAGTCTTGGGGATTTCAATGCATCGACTGGAACTGATAGGGATGGTTATGAGGTGTGTGTTGGTCCCCATGGGTCAGGAACTATGAACCAGAATAGCACTAAGTTCCTTGACTTTGCAAGAAGTCATGGACTTAGGGTGGCTGGTTCATGGTTTCAGCGCCCGCAAGCTCATCGCTGGACTTGGTATTCCAACGCTGGCGGTGTGGCAAAGGAGATTGACCATGTCCTCATTGACGGTCGTTGGAGGATGATCCAGAACTGCAGGGTCTACCGGAGTGCTCAGTTCCTCAATACTGACCACAGGCTTGTTGTAGCAACTCTAAAGCTGCACCTTAAATCCTGGAGAATGGTACCATCCCAGCCTAGGCTGGTGTTGCCAAGCTCAGGGATGAGAGAGTAGCTGAGGAGTTTGCGAACAGGCTGAGTGGACACTTGGGGGGTCTGGGTGCTTTGGGGGGGTCCTGAAGAGTTGTGGAGCACCTTCAAGACCACCGGCCCTTGATGTTGCCGGTGGATGCCTTGGAGTTCACCGCAGGGCAAAGAAGAATTTTGTCTCTCAAGGGACACTGGATACCATTGACCAGAGTCGCAGGGCCAGGCTGAATGGCAGAGCTGAGCTGTTCAGGGAGCTGAGGCGTAAAAACTGTACGTGCACTGAGGGTGGACAAGGAGGCCTATGTGCGAGGAATCTGTGAGGGGTAGAGCATCACCTGTGGACAGGTGATTCTCGTCCCGCTTACAGGGGAATTCGCGCATTACGCGTTCATCCAAGCCCATCCTCGGAGCACTGCAGTTCGAGCAGAGAGTGGTAGGCTCTTGACAGAGGAGTCTGAAGTGAAGGCCCGCTGGGCTGGTTACTTTGAGCGGTTGTACCAGGCTGATCCCCCAGCTGTCGAGTTGGACGTCAAGGGTGTTACAATCCCTGCTGCTGACCCTCGAATCAACTGTGGTCCACCATCGCTTGTGGAAACACGGGCTGCGGTGAACCAGTTGAAACGGGGCAAAGCTCCAGGGATCTGTGGCATCCATGCCGAACTTCTCAAGGCTGGTGGAAATGCTGCACTCGCGTCGTTGCATGCAGTTTTGTGCTCTGCCTGGAACACAGGCATCATCCCAACTGACTGGAAGAGGGGCCTTGTTGTCCCTCTCTGGAAAGGGAAGGGTGATCGCCAAGACTGCAACAACTACCGAGGGGTGACGCTGCTCTCAGTGCCGGGCAAGGTCTTTGCTCGGATAATTCTTGATAGGGTTCGCCACCATCTGCTTGAGCACCAGCGTCCAGAGCAGTCAGGCTTTACACCAAAGAGGTCAACGATTGACCGTATCCTTGCACTTCGTGTCCTCACCGAACGCAGACGAGAGTTTTCGCAGGGGCTGCTTGCAGCCTATGTTGATCTCTGTAAAGCGTTCGATTCAGTGAATCGGGATGTCCTCTGGAGGATTCTTGGTCTTCGTGGGGTGCCACCAAAACTGATCGATCTGATGTCTGAACTCTACTCTGGTACTGAGAGTGCTGTGAAGTGTGGTGGTACCATCTCTGACTTATTTCCAGTTGTTACTGGAGTTCGTCAGGGGTGTGTACTTGCCCCCACACTTTTCAGCACTTGTATGGACTGGATTTTTGGGAGGATGTCGGAGAGATCAAGTTGCGGTGCATCGTTTGGCAATGTCAAGATCTCGGACCTTGATTTTGCAGATGATGCAGTCATCTTTGCGGAGACTTTAGACATCCTCTTGGGGGCCCTCGAGGTGCTGAATGAGGAGTCGGAGCCGTTGGGATTACGGATTTCTTGGGTCAAAACAAAGATCCAGGCTTTCGGTGACATCTTGGATGCTGCTGTCCTGTCTGTGTCTGTTTGTGGTGAGGATGTTGAGGTCGTGGATAGATTCACTTACCCTTGGCAGTGATATTCATGTCTCCGCAGGTTGTGAGCCGGAGGTCAATAGACGTCTGGGTCGGGCCTGGGGAGTCATGGATTCACTGGATCATGGGGTCAGGCGCTGCCGGTACCTGTGCGGGAGGACGAAAGTCCGAGTCTTCAGGTCCTTGGTACTTCCAGTCTTGCTCTATGGGTGCGAGACTTGGACTTTGACCAAGGATCTGAGACGGAGACTTAATTCCTTTGGTACCAGGTCTCTTCGGAGAATCCTTGGCTATCGCTGGTCGGATTTTGTGTCCAACGAGCGGTTGCTGAGAGAGACTCGGATGAGATTTGTTACCTGCATAGTCCGTGAGCATCAGCTGCGGCTGTATGGACATGTGGCTCGTTTTCCTGACGCTGATCCTGCTCACCAGATTCTCTCAGCGAGGGAGTCTCATGAGTGGAGGAGGCCAGTGGGCCGACCACGTGCCTCATGGTTGCAGCAGGTTGACCATCATCTCAAGGAGATGGGGATGGGCCTGGCATCTGCCTGGGGGATGGCCAGACGGAGGCCCCTGGAGTACCGGCGGAAAGTGGACGCAGCGACGCGCTGTTCTGGCACATGCTCCCATACCTGACCTGACCTGTCACATGTAAGGCCGATGGGGTGGGGGGAGTCATGTGGGTTTTGTGGGTGGGGATGATGTGCTTGTCCGCAGGGATTGCTGAGGCTCACGGTGAGCGGGAATTGCGACCCCCCTTCAAGGAGATTCACCCCTGGTGGCTTACGGTGACAGTGTCTGGAGGCAACTGGGAGAGGGTATGGTTGGGCGACCAAGGCGAGTAAGACCTTGGCGACCCAGGAAGGCCAGAGGAGCCAGTGAGACCCCTTCCAGTGTGATGTAAGGGATGAGAGCTGATGGCTACCAGGGGGGTGGGAATCAAAGGGAGCGGGGCGGAGAAACGTCCGGGTTGGACTAAAGCTTACCTGTGGGCATGGTTGCACCTGAGATGCCCCCATCATCTTGTGGTAACCCACTCCACGGCCATGACGGGATTCAGCCTGCATGATTAAAATGAGGACCATGACCTTGAAATGTGATGACGAACATGGTGTGAGTGTTGTGAAGATGTGTGAGTCCCACTCGATCCCACACAACTTGACATGTGCAGCAAGGGCATGATGTCTGCATAATTGTGGGGTCAAGCAAATTTGAAAATTGGCTCCCCAGGTAACGCTGGGTCTATCAGCATCCACTGGGGGACGCGGTCAAGTGTAAATATTCCGTGAATAGTGTCGTTAAGGCTTAGAGTAGGAATGTAAAGTATAAGTGTTTTGTTTTTGTGGAACCTTTTCTTTCCCCTCCCCAGATCACTGGAAGAGTGTTGGGCAAGAGCGATGATCCAGAGGATGAAGTGCAACTTCGCTCAGTGCTCTCATGTGATAAAATAAAAAAAAATTAAAAAATGAATGATTGTTTCGGCGAGGATAAGGCCAGAAGGGGGTAGTACATTAAGCAGGATAGCTGTGTTAAGTTAGCTGCGGCTAGGTAAGTTAGCTGCGGCTCGCTGCCCATTGACACTCCTACTTTATTTTGTTCGGTTAAATAGGTGTGAGTCAGTAAGTGTTAAGGCTGGTACGGTAGCGCCTGTGATATACCTTGCAGGAGCTGCAGTTCCAGAGGAGGGGGCAGTGTTACGTCTGAGGGGGGGTATGCATTCAAAGGGTAATTAGGATGTTTAATTAGGTTTGCCATGCTGTTCGAGTGTACCAGGATCTCGATGTAATAAGTAGCAATTCAGTGGTGACAAGTTGTCTAGTAAATGTGCATTTCCTTAAGGGGGAAATGATAATTGTCACGGAATTAGATAGGGAGACGGGTTAGGGTAAGTGTGTCTGCGTAAACCCCTGTTAGTATTCCCTGGAGGCTTGCCGTGACATCACAGGACAGTGATGTGGATGGCTCCGCCCCGTGATCACGATTGGCAAAAGGCGACGGCGGAGGGCCAATAAAACGGCTCGATTGGAAGTGACGAGGACTCGAGGATAAAAAGGTTCTGTTCGGGGGAAAGGGGAGAGGGAAGATCGATAAAGAAAAACCTTGTTTTTGGTGGAGGCTGTTGTGCTCGGAGCGTGCTCGATTGTTGCGCTGGTTCGTTCCTGGATTGATCGTGTCTCGTGGCCTTGCTGTGCCTTGTGCCTCACCTCGGTTGGCTCTGGGGTTCTGCTGGCTCAGAGTACGGGGTCGAACGGCGGGCGGACCTGCCTCCCTCTCCTGCTCGCAACTTGGTGCCAGAACTGGCTCCCTGGTGGCTGTGAGCGGACTTGGGCCGACACCAGGAGGTCGAGAGCATCACGGTGTCTCCTGCACCAGACGAGCGCAACGCCAGCTCGTCCGACGCCAATCCAGGGACTGTTGCGTCGACACCACGGGCCAGCCTGACCACCAGGACCAGCTACGTTTTGTGTGTGTGTGTGTGTGTGTGTGTGTGTGTGTGTGTGTGTGTGTGTGTGTGTGTGTGTGTGTGTGTGTGTGTGTGTGTGTGTGTGTGTGTGTGTGTGTGTGTGTGTGTGTGTGTGTGTGTGTGTGTGTGTGTGTGTGTGTGTGTGTGTGTGTGTGTGTGTGTGTGTGTGTGTACCTGGCGCCTTTGAGGGTTTGAGATTTGTCTATCCATTGGAATTGTTTGTCTTTTCCCCACGCCCGAACCCACACCACCATCCCGTCGAATCGCTCCGGATCCCTCCTCTTGCCGAGTCTTATTATTTCTGGTTCGAGAAATAAACATAATTAACTCAGTGAAAAGCGACTCGTGCCACCTTCCTCATCCCGTTTGCGGTCGAGCGATTAAAACCGCCATCTTTGGGCTTTATAAAAAATAATTCGCCTCCATCGTTTCGGCTCATTCTACCTTGGCGGGACTGTTCAAGTCCCATGGACGTCACAATATTATGTTACAAACATAATACTACTGCGAGCCTTCGTCGCCTGCATCTGCGAGCCCTCATCACCCGCATCTGCGAGCCCTCATCACCCGCATCTGCAGGCCTTCTTCGCCTACATCTGCGGGCCTTCGTCGCCTACATCTGCTGGCCTTCGTCGCCTGCATCTGCCGGCCCTCGTCGCCTGTATCTGCGGGCCTTCGACGACTTCATCTGCGGGCCTTTGTCCCCCGATTCTGCGGGCCATCGTCGCCCACATCTGCGGGCCCTTGTGACGCACATCTGCTGGACCTCGTCGCCTGCATCTGCTGGCCCTCGTCGCCTGCATCTGCGGGTCTTCGTCGCCGGTATCTGCGGGACTTCATCGCTTGCATCTGCGGGCCTTCATCACCGGTATCTGGTTTGTATCATATGTCGTGTGCGCCCAGTGTCTGCTCCTCCCCACCATCATCTTCGGCCCTACTTCTCCACCTCCACCCCTTTCTTTCCTTCAAGGGTCTTCAATCATTGATTGCTCCTTCTGGATCTGTATGTTTTTGAAATGATGAAAATGTGTTTATCCAATATGATTTTTCAAAATTTGTTGGGGTTATTATTTGAAAACATTTCAGGTTCCACTGTCATGTTGCTTTGGGTGTCAATCAATTCAATGTGCCATTTTCAATTTCTCCTCAATCCTCTTTAATTTTGGAAAATAATATTATTTCTTTGTCAAAATATATTTTCATTTTAATTTAACATGGACATGCTTATTTCATATTTAGTCTTTTGATGATTGTATTTGTTTTTGAACTGAGATGGGTAATGTGTTTTACCATGATGCTTGATAAAAATTACGTTGGGGTTATTGTGGGAATCGCTTGAAGTTGATTCTTTTATGCTGTTTTGGTGTTGAATCACTGTCACGTGACATTTTCAATCATTACTCAATGTTCTCTTTTTGGAAGATAGTTTCGATGAAAAACATCACACTTGTGTACTGTTACAAACAATGTGGCTTTGTTATTGCAACAACCTCAACAATTACGTGTTTTTCACGATCATTATTTTTACAAATGTCTTGATATATTTTGAATTTGAAATCATCCACCACAATCTGAGACATCAATTATTTTCCGAATGAGCTTCACCAATCTGAATATGAATGAGTATGACGAAGTTCAAGAATAAATTTCAGTTTTGTTTGCTGTGCACGTGAAGATTGTTTAACAGTGAAAAACAAGTGGCAACGCCAACTGAATGCTTGGACTCTGAAGAGCACATCAGGAAGCAGAAATTCTTCACCTTATTAGGTTCAAGGTTGGTGAAAAATCCTCACTCATTTCCTGTGTTGGGGAAGTGGAGATGGAAATTACAATGGATGTCCATCACTTTGACTGGGGTGGGGGGTGCGGGGGAATGGGGCCCGTCAATTTTTTCCCATTGATGGCATAGTTTTGGATGCTTTATTTTCCTTCTTGTTTTACATTCATCAGGAGATATTCATTTTTGTCTGTTGATTGTCACAGGAAGTTCCATTTTAAGTGTTGTATTGATTTTCTGTCATTCATTCACAACGACATTTTATGAGAAACTGCATCTTGCAACTCACATGAGAAATATTCCAGTGCTGTATTTATGTCGGTGCAAGTCACGTGATATTTTTCAAATGTTGGCTTTACATTGCTTTATGATATTTCTAAGATATGCGACAAATAAGAGTCAAAGGAGAAGTGTTTATATGGATACTTATTTTACATTTTTATGATTTCCCACTCCAGAGAAGTGGGTATTACATTTTCGGCCGTTTGTTTGTTTGTTTGTCTCTGTTTTTCTGTCCATCAAAAGCACAGATCAATTGGAATGTGAGTACTTTGATAACTTGTGGACCAGAAAACCACATTAAGAAGTCCTGGTGAGGGTCTTCACTCATTGATTGCTTTCTTGTTCTTTATGTTTTTGAAATGAAAGAAATGTGTTTATCCAAGATGTTTGAGCAAAAGTTTGTTGGGGTTATTATTTGATAATATTTGCAGTTATACAAGAATTTTCCTTTGGGTGTCAATTAATTTGATGGCATTCGTGGACACCCATTCGATTCTGCACCATTGCCCCGCCCAATTTCTTGGCACCCTCTATGCTCAGTGTCCCAATGTCTGGGAGAATACTGTTGGGCTGTATGTTCTTTGTCTCCCTTTCCCTGTGTCACTCATTTGCGATTACCTGATGCCACCATCTGGCTGCCGAGAACCTGACTCTCTGTATGTTGTGGACCTGGCTTCCTGGTGCACACCTTGGCAACTGTTTGCCTTCTGTGGACCCAGTGCCACCGTCCGACTCGGTCCCATTTCACCTGAACCAGCACCGTGTGGTCATGATTGCCGGGACGCACCTCGACTCCCTCAAGAGGCCTGGGAGTTAGCCATCCCGGGCCCAAGGAATGACCTTAGACAAGTCTCAAAGTTTGATGGCTGCTTGAAGACCCTGCCAGTCGGCTTGAGTTAAATGCCAGACTCGACGGCGTTGAAGTGGTTCTCTGATAAAAGCCAGAGAGATGTCCACTTTGACAAGCACATAGTCATAAGAACCGATTGGAGTGGAGGAAGAACAGCAGATATTTTCTGGGAATCTTGTCAAAATCAGATCCAGAAGAGATAGAGTACCATTGGTTGAGATCTGGGTCGGGAAATTGATCGATTGAGTCAGTCCCAATGAGTCGCAGAAATCTTTTGCTGAATTGCCATGACAGGAGAGAGACGTACCAACACCCAGCCACCTGGCCTGATGACAATTGAAGTCACCACATATGAGGAAGAGAGAGAGAGTTTGGATGAGAGGATAGAAGTTCGTCCATGTTTTTGGATAGTGAGGTGAAAATGGAGTCATCAATGTTTGGTGGATGGTACAGTTCACATATAAGCATGAGGTGGCAGTGTAGGGGAAGCCGCAGCAAGAGGTATTCCTGGGCGTGTGGGGGAGAGTGGGCAGTGCATGGTGAGAGAGGAATAGAGTGTTTGAGGAAGAGAGCAACTAATCCACCAGCGTGGGTCTCAGGTTTGTCATACTGGAGGGAGGGAGTAACTTGGGAGAGATACTTGGGAGTCAGAGATGTCTTGAGGGAGGAAAGTTTCTGTTTGGCAGATTATGTCTGGTTTGTCTGTATGGAAATATCTGGAAGGAAAGGTCTGTATGGAAAGATCTGTAAGCAACCTGTATGGAAAGATCTGTGAGCAACCTGTATGGAAAGATCTGTAAGGTTTGAGCCAAGGCCCCTGAAATTTGAAACCCACACTGTTATTGATGAGGGAGGGGAGGAGGTTCTGCCTGGGGGGGAGA
Source organism: Eptatretus burgeri (assembly GCF_056783735.1). Classification (NCBI taxonomy): domain Eukaryota; kingdom Metazoa; phylum Chordata; class Myxini; order Myxiniformes; family Myxinidae; genus Eptatretus; species Eptatretus burgeri. Next base: position 164,907,415 of record NC_140961.1, read on the forward strand.
GGAGGGGGGAGGGGAAGATGGAGGGGGGAAGTAAGGAGAGTTGTTGAAAGAGTGTGGGGGGTTTCAGAATAGCTGGGGAAGGGGGCTGGATGAGGAGAAAAGGCTCTGTGGTGCTGGGGGAGATGGGGGGGGGCAAGAGAAGGGGCAGAAGACAGTTGAGTATTTGAGGTGGTGGAGTGATGAGATGGAGGTGAGAGGGCAGCGGAAGGAGTCAGCTTTGTGGATGTGAGGGGGGGTAACTTTGAGAAGGGTGTGTGAGGGGGGTGAATGGTGGGAGAAGCATGAGTGGGGAGAGTTTTTGAGAAAGGTGAGAGGGAGGCTTGGAGGGAGAAGAATGTGATGGTTGCTGTGAGAGGGGTGAATAGGCACTGAAGTTGGAAAAAAAAGAATGGTTGATCGAAAGCGAACATTTCCAGCAAACTGGAGTTATTAAAGTTTTTCGGTCAGACATGCGATTTTAAGACATTTCTTGATGGATGCAATAAAGGGGAATGAAGAGAAGAAACGCTGTCACAGTTGGATTTTTTTCTGCAAGGTGTGAGGGAAAGGTCGAATTGAGAGCGGTCTGTTGAAATAGAAAAAGTCGTACGTTATGACACAATAATGAGAACCACACGTGTGAAGGAGGAAGATGAAGCATTGTCGGGGATCGTTTTTAGGGTACCCAGTCAAATGGACTGGGTAACCTTTTGTTTTTATCCCCCGCCGCATGGCGGAAGGGGGATATTGTTGTCACCCAGGGCGTCCGGCTGTCCGTCGGTCCGTCCGTCCGTCCGGGCGTCAACATTTATAGTTGTGAGTGTGATTACTCATAAACTGTTCGCCATATCGATTTGAAATTTGGGTCACACATGAACCACCTGAAAAGGAAGAAGCCGATTGATTTTGGGCGTGGCCGGATCCAAGATGGCCGACTGGGTGGCGTCAACATTTATAGCTGTGAGTGCGATAATTCATAAACTGTTCGCCATATCGATTTAAAATTCGGGTCACACATGTACCACCTGAAAAGGAAGAACCCTATTGATTTTGGGCATAGCCGGATACAAGATGGCCGACTGGGGCGGCCATCTTGAAAAAATGTTTTTTGTAATAAATGGAAAAACTGCTTATCTGATTTCAATTATTTTTGGTTCCTACGTTCCTCACCCCTGGGGATCTTTTTTGAGATGATGACCAAATGGTGTCTTGTTTCCAATTCACCTCCCTTATGATCTGGAATATGTATGAACTTTTTCATTCAATGGCGGGGAATTCCCCATCTCAGATGGTATATTTCTTAATTATTATTGTTTTTATTATCATTATTATTTTTTGAGACAGTTTTCATCACACAAGGTAATGGAAAGGTTGGAGAAAAAATCGTGAGGTGAATGGTGAATTTGGATCAGTAATCCTCGAGGGTGGAAACAGATCACGTGGTTACGGGAGAAGAATGTGGCTCCGGGAGGTGAATCGCAAAAGTGAATTCATTATTTAACTTTTGGTAACTTCAAGTTCCCTTCGACACAGACTTGTTTATATTGTTCATGTCGCCCTGCATTCCATTCCTTAACTTTTCTGCCCAGTCCATTGGAGCTTAGACGTTCCCAAAGCAGTTTTCTTTCAATCCTCTGTGTTTGTTTTGATTCTTGTCCGTGTTCTTTTTCAGGGCAAGAGCTGGACTTTATCACATTTAATCTCGAAATTTAAATCAGAGGTTGAAGCTGTCAGATGTTGATTTTTAAAAATTGGTGCAATCACGTGATCACTGAAGACGTTTATTTGAATTCAGCGTCCAATCAGGAACGCACACCTTGCGTCACAACTTGTCCATCAAATGTCGCGTTACATGAAAAACGGTTGTGATGTGAACTGAATCTGGTTCAAATCTCACGAGACGAGGGGGGGGGGTCAATAAGAGGTTTATGCGATTCTTTCGTACGAAGCAAAACATTCTTTTAACTTGTTCGCTTTGCTTCAATTTCCAGTAGGATTGGCGGTTTATGCTCTTTGTTGCCCCCAAACTTTTCCTTCGGTTTTTTTTTTGGCCTGAAAAGTGGGGGAACCGATCCCTTCAACCCTCTCCCCGAATCTCTCATGGTTGGTATAACCTTTGTGACATCATTTGTTGATGCTTGTTTGCTTTGTTGCTAATGGAGACAAACGGCATTGCTCTCTTTTATTGAGAGGGGAGAAAAGAGCATCATTTCTGTTTCGTTTCTCCACAATGGTGTCGTGTTTTCTGCTGCTCTGTGGAAATCATATTTTTTACCCTTTTGAGATGGCAAGACGACATTAATATCGTCGAGCAAACAGCAAGTCCTTTATTTTATTAGTTTGGAGTTATTTCATGAGATTTGTTTCGGTTTTACATGAGTAATATTTCCAAATGTCCATCATTTATCATTTCAATGACAGTAAATACTCGTGTGTAAAATTGTATTAACTAATGCAACGATGTTTATGAAAGGTGAACGAACAGAAGATTTGGGGCACTTGCACTGCCCACCTCAAAATGGTGGTGCAACAACAGGTGGTGGAGGTTCAATTTGTCCAAATGGAGGGAAAAATATCCTGATGGTGAAATAAAATTTGGCATCACGATTATTCACATTTATTATGATTCATCAACCCCTTGGGCACAAACCTCTCTTCCCGTTACCCCCTCTCTCCTCCTCTCTCCCCTCCCCTCTCCCCTCTCCCACCCCTCCTCTCCCCTCTCTTTATGTCCATACTACATCCTTTTGTGTGGACTTTCAAACTCAATGAATTATGTCATCGAGTCACCGATAGTTAAAATTAAGGTTATTTTGCACCTCTTTGAAATATATTCGTAATCGTTTTGTTTAATTCGCAATGCTGAAGGTGGATTTTTTTCCTTAATTGATGATTAACACTGCATCCTTTGTTCAAAGACTTCCGGTACAGATACTGTTATTAACAACGCTGACTTGGTTTGTTCATCTTTGTGATAATTTTCATACTGTCACAGTACAGAGCGTCGGTGCCGCCGAAGCAGCTTCCTGACGAAGGGTTGAACTGGGTGCACGCCATTGTCTTCCCAGCAGTAGTTTGGGCTTTGTAATTTGGCCACGGTGGTGCCGATAACTTACCTACTCCAGGCGTAGGACAACGTGGCCATCTTTAAAGTCCACCAACTGTCATGTCGATAGATCGAACACACAGTTTAACGTCCATCAGAGGGATGGCACACAAATTGATTAATCACCCCACCTATTAAACACCTGGATGACAGTTTATTGCTGGGCCAAGATTCAAACCCAGGTAAGAAAGCCCAGAGGCAAGTGTGCATACCTTGAGCCATCCTTTCAGCTCAGGTCTTATCTTTACGCACTGTTAATAAACAAATTGCAATTTCATGATGTATTTATATGTTTACCAGTTGGGCATGCTTGCACACTGCAAGCAATGACTCAAGTGAATCCTTAAGTGCAGACATAATCAATGCAAGCTTAATATATTTGATGATGTGGAATGTGTGTGAGATTTATATTGAAGAGAAAGAGGCTCCAATAACATGCATGCAAAAAGACAAAAGAAAAATGTTGCATATTCATTATTATCTTGATCAATGAGCAAAAAAAAATTGCGTCATGTGACCCAAACTGCAATGTAATTGAATATTCAAGTGTGCTATCATTACCAAGATTACTTAATAATTAACAAACTGCTACGAATACTGAATAATTGGTAATACAGTGTTGAAAGCATATCAAATGTTTCAGCACATCATCAATCAGATCAAGACATAGACATCAAATGGCACCACAGCCGACTCCGCTCATGAGAAGGCCGAATGCTTCAATTCTGTGTTTGCCACCAAATCTTGTCCCAAACCCCACATTCTCGGAACCCATCCTTCCCCATCAAAAGCAACTGCTCATGGATGCTGTCTTTTGCACCTGAGAAGGTGGAGAAGGTTCTTTCAACCCCCAACTCTGACTCTGCCACTGCACTGGACGTCGTCAGCTGACATGTCTTAAAAACCTGCTCTGCTGCTCTTGCACATCCTCTCTCTGCCCTTTTCACCCTGAAATTTGCAATGTGTCATCTATGTGCTTGGAAATCTGCAACATTACTGCACTATATCTACAGAATATGTGTAAAAACTGATCCCTTCAACTTCAAACCTTACTCACTTACAATCATCAGCAAGGTCAATCAATCATTGCAGTTGACAAGAAATCCTTCCTTTTCTCCAACTTCATCTCAGATCAACAATTTGATTTCAGACCAGGTCACTCCACCTTCAACCTGCTGCCTTAACTCACCGGACAATGGATGGAGGCTCTTAATGTCAGACATGAGATCAGGGCAGTCTCTCTGGATATCTCTCATGCTTTTCACACAGTCTGGCATCGTGCCTTACTATCCAAACTCTGTTTACGCCATCCAAGGTCAACTCCACATATGTCTTCCTCCACTCTCGGAGCCAAAGTGTGGCTCTCAACATAAGCCTGCATCTGCGGCCCCACATTTCTCCTTGTTACCTTCACGTGCAGGCCCTTCTTTCAATGCACGTGCAGTCTGTCATCGCCTGCATCTGCGGGCCTTTCGTTGCCTGCATCTGCGGGCCTTTCGTTGCCTGCATCTGCGGGCCTCTCGTCACCTGCATCTGCGGGCCTCTCGTCACCTGCATCTGCGGGCCTCTCGTCGCCTGCATCTGCGGGCCTCTCGTCGCCTGCATCTGCGGGCCTCTCGTCGCCTGCATCTGCGGGCCTCTCGTCGCCTGCATCTGCTGGCCTCTCGTAGCCTGCATTTGCGGGCCTCTCTGCGGGCCTCTCGTCGCCTGCATCTGCGGGCCTTTCGTCGCCTGCACCTGTGGGCCTCTCATCACCTGCATGTGCGGGCCTCTTGTCACCTGCACGTTTGGGCCTTTCGTTGCCAGCACGTGCTGGCCTCTCGTTTGCCCGCACGTGCAGGCATCTCATCATCTGCATCTCCCGGGGCTTCTCGTCACCTGCATCTGCGGGCCTCTCGTCACCAATATCTGCTGGCCTCTCGTCGCCTGCATCTGCGGGCCTCTCATCGCCTGCATCTGCTGCCCTCTCGTCGCCTACATCTGCGGGCCTCTCGTCGCCTGAATTTGCGGGCCTCTCGTTGCCTGAATCTGCGGGCCTCTCGTTTGCCTGCATCTGCTGCCCTCTCGTCGCCAACATCTGCGGGCATCTCGTCGCCTGCATCTGCGGGCCTCTCGTCGCCTGAATTTGCGGGCCTCTCGTCGCCTGAATCTGCGTGCCTCTCGTCGCCTGAATCTGGGGGCCTCTCGTTGCCTGAATCTGCGGGCTTCTCGTCACCTGAATCTGTGGGCCTGTCGTCGCCTGCATCTGCGGGCCTCTCGTCGCCTGCACGTGCGGGCCTCTCGTCGCCTCTCACGTGCGGGCCTCTCGTCGCCTGCATCTGCGGGCCTCTCGTCGCCTGCCTCTGCGGGCCTCTCGTCGCCTGCCTCTGCGGGCCTCTCGTCGCCTGCACCTGTGGGCCTCTCGTCACCTGCATGTGCGGGCCTCTTGTCGCCTGCATGTTTGGGCCTTTCGTTGCCAGCACGTGCTGGCCTCTCGTTTGCCTGCACGTGCAGGCATCTCGTCACCTGCATCTCCCGGGGCTTCTCGTCACCTGCATCTGCGGCCCTCTCGTCACCAATATCTGCTGGCCTCTCGTCACCTGCATCTGCGGGCCTCTCATCGCCTGCATCTGCTGGCCTCTCGTCGCCTGCATCTGCGGGCCTCTCGTCGCCTGCATCTGCTGGCCTCTCGTCGCCTGCATCTGCTGGCCTCTCGTTGCCTGCATCTGCTGGCCTCTCGTCGCCTGCATCTGCGGGCCTTTCGTCGCCGCCATCTGCTGGCCTCTCGTTTGCCTGCATCTGCTGCCCTCTCGTCGCATACATCTGCGGGCATCTTGTCGCCTGCATCTGCGGGCCTCTCGTCGCCTGAATCTGCGGGCCTATCGTAGCCCGAATCTGCGGGCCTTTCGTCGCCTGAATCTGCGGGCCTCTCGTCGCCTGAATCTGCGGGCCTCTCGTCGCCTGAATCTGCGGGCCTCTCGTCGCCCGAATCTGCAGGCCTCTCGTCGCCTGCATCTGCGGGCCTTCGACGCCTGCACCTGTGGGCCTCTCATCACCTGCATGTGCGGGCCTCTTGTCGCCTGCACGTTTGGGCCTTTCGTTGCCAGCACGTGCTGGCCTCTCGTTTGCCTGCACGTGCAGGCATCTCATCACCTGCATCTCCCGGGGCTTTTCGTCACCAACATCTGCTGGCCTCTCGTCGCCTGCATCTGCGGGCCTCTTATGCTCGTCCACGATAGAAAAACTCATGTGACCGAATCGGCTATTCGGTGAGCATGGCCCTGTGTATAGAGCGCGTGAGCTCCACAGCCCGCAACGGGTGCGTATTCGCCCGGCCAAGGGAATTGTATCCCGAGGGTCCGGGGAGTTCCGCTGTGGCCTCGCCTCCCGTGCACTCTCCACCCCCACCCTAATGGATCCCAAACTTTTACAATCACAGGTCGAGATTTTGCAAATCACCTAAACGTCGCATCTCTACTCGGCTACGACGTCCGTATGCACTGACTGTACCCACGTCGCTTTCCGCCTTGAGGGGGCTTGATCAGAAGTACCCCAGGCCTTCAAATGCAGACCTATTTCATTCGGGGTCAAGACGTTGGCAGTTCCACTGTGCCTTCCAGTGAGACGAATCATTTGTGTCCAGGCATTAATGACTGGCTACTTCCGATCCGTCCTGCAAGATGAACCACACGGTGAAAACTTCGGCTGGGTGGATCACACACACCTTGCATACCGGATGATGCAAGGCCCTTCCTGTCCCTCTTTCTGTCTTTCTGTCGACATCACTGACGCAAACTCACTGGTGAATCAGCATCACTCTACCTCCCAAATTACCTTTCACCAACCTCCCCATTAACCATAGTTTTGCAGGGATCACATCTCGGGGCTGACCACAACGATTGGTTTGTGTCATATGTGGTGTGCGCCCTGTGTCATCTCCTCCCCACCATCATCTTAGGCCCGACTTCTCCACCCCCACCCTGTTCTTTCCTGCAAGGATCTTCAATCATTGACTGATCCTTTGAGTTCTGTATTTTTTTTTAAATCATGAAAATGTGTTTATCCAACCTGATTTTGCTAAATTTGTTGGGTTTATTATTTGGAAATATTTCAGGTTCCACTGTCATGTTCCTTTGGGTGTCAATCAATGCAATGTGCCATTTTCAATTTCTCCTCAATCCTCTTAAAATTTGGAAAATAATGTTATTTCTTTTTCAAAATAGATTTGTCATTTAAATTTAAAATGGACATACTTATTTCATATTTTGTCTTTTGCTGATTGCATTTGTTTGTGAACTGATACGGGAAATGTGTTTAACTATGATGCTTGATAAAAAGTATGTTGGGTTTATTGTGGGAATCGATTGAAGTTGATTATTTGATGCTGTTTTGGTGTTGAATCAATGCCACGTGACATTTTCAATCATTACTCAATGTTCTGTTTTTGGAAGATAGTTTCGAGGAAAAACATCACACTTGTGTACTGTTACGAACAATGTGGCATTATTATTGTAACAACCTCAACATTTATGTGTTCTTCACGATCATTGTTTTAACAAGTATCATGAAATTTTTTGAATTTGAAATCATCCACCACAATCTGAGACATCAATTATTTTCCGAATGAGCTTCACCAATCTGAATATGAATGAGTATGACGAAGTTCAAGAATAGATTTGCAGTTTTGTTTGCTGTGCACGTGAAGATTGTTTCACAGTGAAAAACAAGTGTCAACGCCAACTGAATGCTTGGACTCTGAAGAGCACATCAGGAAGCAGAAATTCTTCACCTTATTAGGTTCAGGGTTGGTGAAAAATCCTCACTCATTTCCTGTGTTGGTGAAGTGGAGATGGAAATCACAATGGATGTCCATCACTTTGACAGGCGGGGATGTGGCCCGTCAATTTTTCCCTTTGATGCCATGGTGTTGGATGGTTTATTTTCCTTCTTGTTTCACATTCATCAGGAGATATTCATTTTTGTCTGTTGATTGTCACAGGAAGTTCCATTTTAAGTGTTGTATTGATTTTCTGTCATTCATTCACAATGACATTTTATGAGAAACTGCATCTTGCAACTTACATGAGAAATATTCCAGTATTTATGTCGGTGCAAGTCACATGATATTTTTGAAATGCTGTTTTATGATATTTCCAAGATATGTGACAAATAAGAGTCAAATGAGAAGTGTTTATGTTGATACTTATTTTACATTTTTATGATTTTCCTCTCCAGAGAAGTGGGTGTTACATTTTCGGTTGTTTGTCTGTTTGATTTTCTGTCCATCGAAAGCACAGATCAATTGGAATGTGAGTACTTTGATAACTTGTGGAACAGAAAACCACATAAAGAAGTCCTGCTGAGGGTCTTCACTCATTGATTGCTCTTTCTAGTTCTTTATGTTTTTGAAATGAAAGAAATGTGTTTATCAAAGATGTTTGAGCAAAAGTTTGTTGGGCTTACTATTTGATAATATTTGCAGTTATACTATAATTTTCCTTTGGGTGTCAATGAATTTGAGGGCATTCGTGGACACCCGTTCGATTCTGCAGTGCGTCCCACCATTGCCCCGCTCAGTTTCTTGGCACCCTCTCTGCTAAGTGTCCCAATGTCTGGGAGAATACTGGTGGGCCAGATGTTCTTTGTCTCCCTTTCCCTCTGTCACTCATTTGCAATTACCTGACACCACCATCTGGCTTATAGAGAGCCTGACTCTCTGTATGTTGTGGACCTGGCTTCCTGGTGCTCACCTTGGCAACTGTTTGCCTTCTGTGGACCCAGTGCCACCGTCCGACTCGGTCCCATTTCACCTGAACCAGGACCGTGCGGTCATGATTTCCGGGATGCACCTCGACTCCCTCAAGAGGCCTGGGAGTCAGCCGTCCCAGGCCCAAAGAATGACCTTGGAACCCTGCTCAACATCGGTGGGAGGGCAGATCGAGAACGCATGCTGCCCTTGAGGGTGCAACCGCGGGTAAAATCGATTGGTGAGACGGCCTCTGCTCAAACCTCACTCCCATCGCACAGGTTGAAAGAAGTAGAATGATCCCGAGGGAACTCTCTGGATGTGGGTAGACACACGCAGGATCACCAACAAAGGGGTGTGACACCCCATTCCCATGATCCAACACCATGAGAATTATTCCCGATTCCCTTTCCACAACCAGCAGCCTTGGTCATCGTCCTCACCCCAACTTCCAATGGGACACACAAACACCAAAAACTTTATGCTCGGCCACGATGGAAAAACTCATGGGAAAGAATTGGCCATACGGAGAGCATGGCCCTGTGAACGGGGCACGCGAGCACCACATCCAGCAATGGGTGCATATTCGCCCAGCCAAGGTAATTGTTTCCCCAGGGTCCTGGGAGTTTCGCCGTGGCCTCACCTCCCATGCACTCTCCACATCCACCCTCATGGATCACAAAGTTTTGCAATCACCAGTCGAGATTTCGCAAATCGCCAAACATCGAATCTCTCCTCAGATACGACGTTCGTATCGACTGATGGTACCCACGTCTATTTCTGCCTTGATGTGGCGTAGTCAAAAGTACCCCTGCCCTTCAAATACAGACCGAATTCATCAGGAGTCAAGACGTTGGCAGTTCCGCTGTGCCTTCCATGAGAGGAATCATTTGTAACCAAGCGTTAATGACTGGCTACTTCCGATGCTGTTTTGGGGGTGTGGGGTGTATTTGAGAGGGTGTAGGGCAGCCCGGAATTATGGCGAAAACCAATCTATATCCCTGTGTCGTAAGAGGCGACCAGGGTTGCGTCAGGAAGGGCATCCGGCGTAAAACCTATGCCAAATCAGTATGCGGATCATAACGGATGATGATGATAATGCTGTGGCGACCACTAACGGGAGCAGCCGGAAGACGAACAACAACAACAACAACAATCACAACATGCAAGTAGTGCTCTTCGAGTACTACAACTTTCATCATTTATGTTTTTCCCGATTCCCGCCAGTTTTCCCGTGGCGTCCCCTCAAAGGTCAAAAAATAAAACAGGTGAACCGTGTACATTGCTCGTGAACCATTGCCGTCTCCAGACTTGTATTTATTCAAATAACACTTTACTGGTGAAATTTGAAAAATGTGCCCTCCAGTGGACGATTTCAGGAACAACACAGTTTCCGTGTGATGATATTGATATATTTATATTTATTCAAATAACACTTTTCTGTTCAAAGTTGAAAAATGTGCCCTCCAGTGGATGATTTCAGCAATTACACCGTTTCCGTGTCATGATATTGATATATTTATATTTATTCTCCTTCCTTTTACTGTTCAGAGTTGAAAAATGTGCCCTCCGATGGACGATTTTGGGAACTTCCCCCGTTTCCGTGTGATGATATTGATATATTTATATTTATTGTCCAAACACTTTACTGTTCACAGTTGAAAAATGTGCCCTGCGGTGGACGATTTCAGGATCGACACCTTTTCCGTGTGATGATATTGATATATTTACATTTATTCTTCGAACACTTTACTGTTCAAAGTAGAAAAATGTGCCCTCCGGTGGAGGATTTCAGGAACTACACCTTTTCCGTGTGATGATATTGATATATTTATATTTTTTCTCATGCTTCAGAGTTGAAGGTTGACTCTTGCCCTTTATGTGCGATGCATTTTTACAGGTACGAAGTTTCTTTCAGTCCAGGTCACAGTACTGAGAAAAACGTGATGTGACCGCAAGGAGGAGCACAAAATTGGTCCTTTCGTACGAATACATAGATTATTGTTGTTATTATTATTATTATTATTATTATTATTATTATTATTATTATTATTATTAGGTGATCTTTTGGTCAGAGCTTGGGAATGGTCAGAGCTTTTGGTCAGAGCTTGGTGAGGGTGTACATGTGTTTGGGTTAGGGTTAGGGTTAGAGTTAGCTGTTAGTGTGTATATATGTTAGGGTTAGGGTTCGCTGTTAGGGTGTATTTGTGTTAGGTTTAGGGTTAGCTGTTAGCATCAATATGTGTTGTGGTTTGGGTTTGGGTTCGGGTTAGGGTGTGTGGGGGAAAAAATTATATTAATGTATTCTAAATTGTAACAAATGGAGTTTTAGAAATGAGTTTTATGCGAAAGTTGAATTGGCTGTCCTTTCTGGCCAAGAGACTTTTGCCCTAAATGTTGATAAATGTCTTGGTCTGGAACGGTGTGACCTGACCTGATTATAGCCTCAGCGAACCTTTGCCTCGAAATGTATGAAGTGGCTTCTCGTTTAGAGGACACGTCTGCAGTCTGGGTTGATAGACCCCACCACTCTCCCATGAAAGTATAAAATGCTTTGAAATGTAAAATTGTTTCAGTGCAAGTACCTGAGGAAGTATAGAATCTCAATGGCTTGTGCTCCTTGGAACTGACCAAGTACCAAGTTAGAATAAAACTCTCTGATGTAATGTGGAAGTGAATTGAATCGTGTTGGTCCAACTGTGAACTAAAAGTAAGAATTGATGAAATAGAACCAAATAATATTGCAATCAATGGGGATTCTTAAGTTCATTGTACGAGGGTGAGAAGTGTATGGTGGATAATTAGAAAATAAATTGTTTCACAAGGAAGGACTTGTGTGGACCGGTTTATCGTTTGCTGGTTGAGTCGGTTTATCAGTGTCAATGGGTTTTATGCAGGATTTTATAACCAAATAGGACAAACGTTAAACTTTGCGTGAAGTCAAATAGGATTCCACAATCGGCGAGGTGGAATCCTTCAACGATCACAAGGTGAGTTAAAAAAATCCTCATCAGGTGTGTGTGTGTGTGTGTGTGTGTGTGTGTGTGTGTGTGTGTGTGTGTGTGTGTGTGTGTGTGTGTGTGTGTGTGTTGTTGTGCTTGGGTTAGCTTTTAGGGTTAGGGCAAGGGTTTGGGTGTATTTGGGTTAGGATTAGTTTGTTGGGGTGAGGGTTAGGGTTATGGTTTGCTGTTAGGGTTAGCTGTTAGGGTTAGGATTAGGGTGTATTTGTGTTAGGGTTAAGCTTTTAGGGTTAGGGTTAGCTTGGTTAACTAACAGCTTGGTTAAGGTTCGGGTTATGAAGAGTGTTATTAATGGCCACATTTGATCCATAGTCAATACGTACATAACAGTAAGATGTCGGAATTGGAATCAATTTTCTTGTTTTCTTTGAAATGTATTTTAAAGCCTTTTGTCGTTCCTTTGTCATTTGTGCTGTTCCCACAAGCTCGCCCAACGCATGCCTTTGTGAGGAGTGTTATATTTTGTTTCTGGCCAACCCACACGTTTTTACAGCGATGATTAAAAGCGTAGCATAGGGTGGAGGTGGGGCTGCCGAGGAGAAGTTGCAGCGCACTAACATATGTGGTTTGATCGTTTCAACTTTCCTCGGGGAAGGGGAAAAAAAAAAGAAGCCATTGCCACATTTTTGAGTCCCATCCCGGTGCTCTTATCAAAGCAACCAGAGATAGCTCATAAATAAGTGTTTTGGAATGTGAATTTTCATTGTGGTTGGGCAGCTGTTCACTGTGTTGGTTGAGCCGTCACAACACCACCACATGCGTGTGCTCCTTTGAATAAACCGTGTGTTCGGAAATCCTCTTCGCTCTCTTTATACTCGGCCGAAGAAAGAGTCATCACAAGGGTTAGGGTGTTTGTGTGTGTGTGTGTGTGTTGGTGTGTGTGTGTTGGTGTGTGTTTTGATGTGTGTGTGTTTGTGTGTGCGTGTGTGTGTGTGCGTGCGTGCGTGCGTGCGTGCGTGTGTGTGTGTGTGTGTGCGTTGGTCTGTGTTTGTGTGTGTGTGTGTGTGTGTGTGTGTGTGTGTGTGTGTGTGTGTGTTGCCAAGTAGGTTTGCAGTCTTCAAAATATAAGTTTTCTCCAAGTTTTCCAAGTGTTGAAAGAGTTCCAAACACTCGACCGTCACGCACTCGATGTTGTGTGACGTCCGTGCAACTCGGTAGTCTCTTCACCATGGTGATGCCAGGCACCATCGTCCGTCGTGTGCACTTTAGTGAGGGAGATGCACGAGTGTGTACGTGCATGCTTGAGTGGTGCTTTCGTTGAGCGTAGGAAAATGCCGTGATGTGATGTGTGATTTGAGATGTGTGATGGCTGCACCCTTGAGAGAGGGAAAGTTCCGTACACGGGCGGTTTCGTTTTTCATTTTCTTTCCAATGGGCCTTGATCTTGCTCTTCGGAGCTTCCGTCACATGCTTGGGCGGATGCGTGCACGCACGCAGGTTTCGATGGCGTTTGCGTTTCGGTCACCACGTCTTGTGACGAGGTTCACCACTCGTACGGGTGGTCACAGTCCTCGAACATACCCGTGGGAGTTCGGCGGTCGCGAGCATTTGTTCTTCACGATTCACTGGCGATGTCGCTGCTGCTCTTTGTGCGGAGTCCCTCCGTTGCTATTTGTCGGTCGGGTCTTCTCCGTGTATGGGGTCACTGCTGTCACGGTCCTTTTCGTCATGAGGGAGCTTGTGTGCCGAATGGCTCCATGCCGCGTTTCACGTCATTCTTTGCCCGACGTGTCCGAGCAGTTTTACCAGTGCTCGTGCACTCGGCAGACGGTCGGATCCCCGTCCGTGTCACGGGGCCTTCGCCGGCGAGTGTAACGCACCAAGGGTCACGTGAAAGTAAGCGGACGCCCGGAGGTTGGAGGTTCGACGGTCGCCTGGCCGTGTCCGCTCGTTCCTCGGGTGGCCGACGTATGCAGTTGCATGCTTATTTTTGGGCGACGAGCTCTTTGGTCGCTCACCGTGGATTTGGTCGAGCGTCGCGTATGATGGACGTGAGCCGAGTGAGGTTGCCGCGACGGTTTTTCGCCCACTTGCGAAGCCCCGCGTGCTGCCCCGGGTTGGACCCGGAGATGTCTTCATCCCGGCCGGTGCCGGTGCGTCGGACTGTTTGTTGTTCCGAATCGGCGCCTCCCAGGCACTCTGGTCTGACTCTGTCTGACCGCTTTCCTTCAGCCGAGCGCGCCGGTGTGAGGTTGCGGTTGCGACATGGGTTTTCGGCAGGCCGACGTCGACGTTCTGCTGCCGTTAACGCGCCGTCGGAGCGGTGACTCTTCCTCTGACCGGTGCAGCGATCGAGAGGGACGAGAGATGCGTACGATGTACGAAGTACGGAACAAACGTCGTTCGTGGCGTGAGGTTGTCGCGGGGCGATACGAAGTTGAAGTACGGGACAAGAGGGACACGGACGAGCCCTCGGGAGCGATGTCGTGTGAGCGAGAGGGAACCGACCCAACACAACACAACGGTGGCGGGGTTCCGCCGCGGCGCGAAGTCGCGCGGTTCTCCCGGTGGTCCCCGGCCCGGCACGTGCGACGTGCCACGTGGCGCGTGACGGTCGGCGTGTCGTGGTCTTTACGGCGGCTCCTCACGCCACTCCCTGGTTGATCCTGCCAGCCGCATATGCTTGTCTCAGAGACTAATCCATGCATGTCTAAGTGCGAACGGAAGGACCCATTGAGACTGCGAATGGCTCATTAAATCAGTTATGGTCTCTTTGAGCGCTCGTAAGTTACTCAGATAACTGTGGCTATTCTAGAGCAAATACATGCAAACGAGCGCCGGTCCCCACGGGTGAAGGTTCACTGACGTCGTGGGGAGGCGCGCATTTATCAGCACCAAAAACCGATGCGGTGCCCACCCAACTTCCCTTCCTTTCCCCTTCGTGGGGTGAGGTCCTTCGGGGGCCCTTCCTTCGGGGAGGGTTCGGGGCTCGGCGTGGGCCCGTCCACGGGATGGTGACTCTGGATAAACCATGGCAGATCGCTCGGCCTCTGCGCCGGCGACGTTTCATTCGAATGTCTGCCCTATCAACTTTCGATGGCAGGCTTCGCGCCTGCCATGGTGGCTACGGGTGATGGGGGAATCAGGGTTCGATTCCGGAGAGGGAGCCTGAGAAACGGCTACCACATCCAAAGAAGGCAGCAGGCGCGCAAATTACCCACTCCCGACACGGTGAGGTAGTGAGGAAAAATACCGATGCAGGCCGAAGCGCTGCTATCGGAATGGGTGCACCTTAAACCCATGTGCGAGGATCCATTGGAGGGCAAGTCTGGTGCCAGCAGCTGCGGTAATTCCAGCTCCAACAGCGTAAGTGAACACTGTTGCAGTGAAAAAGCTCGTATTTGGAAATCACGCCGGGGCTCGCGGGGGGGACGTGCCGCGAGGTGCGCTTCCTGTCCCCGCCCGTCCTCGGCGGCGAGACTTTCAGAGCCCTGCGGACACTCTTGGATGAGTGTCCGCTGCGGGCCGGAAGCGTTTACCTTGAAGAAACTGGAGTGCTCAGAGCGGGTCGGTAGAGCCTGTACACCGCAGCTGGGAATAATGGAATAGGGCCTCGGTCCTATTTTGTTGGTTTTGCGGGACGGAGGTCATGATTGAGAGGGACTGCCGGGGGCATTCGTACTGTGCCGCGAGAGGTGAAATTCTGGGACCGGCGCAAGACGGACTAAAGCGAAAGCATTTGCCAAGAATGTTTTCCTTAATCAATAACGAAGGTCGGAGGCTCGAAGGCGATCAGATACCGCCCTAGTTTCGACGGTAAACTATGGCGATCGGGCGGCGTCGAGTGGTATGACCCGTCCGGCAGCCATGAGGGAAACCAGGAGTTTCTGGGTTCCGGGGGGAGTATGGTTGCAAAGCTGAAACTTAAAGGAATTGACGGAAGGGCACCACCAGGATTGGAGCCTGCGGCTCAATTTGACTCAACACGGGAAAGCTCACCTGGGCCGGACACGAGGAGGATTGACAGACTGAGAGCTCTTTCACGATTCTGTGGGTGGTGGTGCATGGCCGTTCTTAGTTGGTGGAGCGATCCGTCTGGTTGATTCCGATAACGAGCGAGACTCCGACATGCTAACTAGTTCCGCGACCCCGGTGTGGCCGGCGGACTAACTTCTTAGAGGGACGAGTGGCTGTAAGCCGTGCGAGATGGAGCAATAACAGGTCTGTGATGCCCTTCGATGTCCGGGGCCGCACGCGTGCAACACTGGACGGGCCAGCGTGTACATTTCCCTTCGCCGACAGGCTCGGGGAAACCGCTGAGCCCCGTCCGTGATGGGGACTGGGATTTGAGACGGTGTCCCACGAACGAGGAATTCCCAGTAAGCGCGAGTCATCAGCTCGCGTTGAATAATCCCTGCCCTTTGTACACACCGCCCGTCGCTACTACCGATCGGACGGTTTGGTGAGATCCTCGGATCAGCCCCTGCACGGGCCCTCCGTGACACTTGTTGTCGTGTCGGCTCGTGCCGGTGTGCTGAAAAGATGAGCGAACTTGACTGTCTAGAGGAAGTAAAAGTCGTTACAAGGTTTCCGTAGGTGAACCTGCGGAAGGATCATGATCAGGACAAGCATGGCATAACGGAATGGCATGGCATGGCATGGCATGGCATAGCAGGTCGATGCGAGAGCACGGAGCACCCTCGCTCGAGACTGTCGAGGGTGCGGAAGACGCGATCGTCGACGCCGTGTCGGCGATGCGTCGGCGACGATTTTTTTCCGTGGATGGGGCTTCACCGCGGTGTTGAAGAGCGGTCGTCGTCGTCTGCGCAGCTGCACAGCTGCGCAGCGGCGAGGCCTTCTTTTCTTTCTTGCCGCACCGCGGTCGAGGTGATGTGCCCGTCGAGACGATTCGGTCGTCGAGGGAAGGCGAAGGCGAGGCCGATTTTGGTTTGTCCCACCGACGGAAGACGAGGCGCCGAACTGCGCTGCTGCGCGGCTACATCGTTGGTGTTTAATGAAGCATCGTCTTGGAACGACTCACAGCGGTAGATCACTCGGCTCGTGCGTCGATGAAAAACGCAGCCAACTGCGAGAACTGGTGTGAATTGCAGGATACACTGATCATCGATACGTTGAATGCACATTGCGGCCCCGGGCTACACACCCGGGGCCACGCCGGTCTGAGGGTCGCTCGATTATCGATCGGGAGCACGGGTGTCCTGGCCTTCCTTCGGTGGGCCGGGCCTCGCTTTGCGCTTTGCGTGGTTCCCGCGAATGGGAGTTCGAGGCCGCTCGACGGTCGCGGCTCGTCAAAATGCAGCACTGTTGTTTTTGCGTTCTTGGGTCATGCCACCGCCGTGGCCATGGCGTGCGTTCGGTCGTCGGTGGCCCTCGAGTGAGTGAGCCTGCTTCGACTTCGACTTCTACTTTGACTTGGTCGCGCGTGTGTGCACGGCTCTGTGTTGGTGTGGCGACCACAGCGTAGAGAGAGATCGCCAGATCCGAGTCTCCGCGTCTCCCGTGAGAGGCGGCGCGTCCGACTCGTGAGGTGCGACGGGGACCGGTGGCCGGACACGGGGAGCGTGTCGTTTTCGCGGTGGCGTGCCTCTCCGGGAGCACTTCGATGTTTGCGACCTCAGATCAGACGTGACGACCCGCTTAATTTATGCATATTACTAAGCGGAGGAAAAGAAACAAACGAGGATTCCCTCAGTAACAGCGAGTGAACAGGGAAAAGCCCAGCACCGAATCCGCGCTCGCACTTGTGGCGTGTGGAGTTGTGGCGTACAGGAGCTCACACCTCCCGGTGTCGCTCGGGGGTCCAAGTCCTTTCGATCGGGGCCTCCTCCATGGACGGTGGCAGGCCGGTGCGGTGGACCCCGACGTGCCGGGGTCGGGTCTCTTTGGAGTCGGGTTGCTTGGGAATGCAGCCTAAAGTGGGTGGTAAACTCCATACAAGGCTAAATACGTGCACGAGGACGATAGCCGACAAGTACCGTGAGGGAAAGTTGAAAAGAACTCTGAAGAGAGAGTTCAAGAGTTCGTGAAACCGTTGCGAGGTAAACGGGTGGGATCCGCGCGGTCCGCCCGGAGGAGTCAGCCGTGGCGTCAGTCGCCCGTCGATGGTGTCGCGATACCCGTCCCGCGCCCGGACGCCGTCGCGTCAACCGTCCCCTCGTGGGTCGGGTGCGCTTCGACGATCCCGGTCAACGTGTGGGCGGGCCTCGGTGGCCGCGGCCGCTGCTCTGCTATTTTTCGAGGCGCCGTTGCGGGGCCTGCGACCGGTGGTCTCCGCGTCGCACCGTTGCGCGTCGTGGGGGGGCACAGGTGCCGCGCCCGTCGCGGGGGCCTGGCGAGAGCGTTCGGTCGCCCCGGGACCGAGGGAAACGGGACGGAAAGAAAAGTCTGACGCCGCGCCGCGTGCGAGCGTGGTTTTACGAAAGTGGCCATGTGTCGCGCGTCCAGGGCACCTCCGCTGCCCGCAGCTCCATCGACTGGCGGCGAACTGTTCTCAGTGCGTCGTCGACCGCGGTGCCGTGCGCCTCCGGTAGGGGCCTTTTTCGCATCCGCATGGCCGGCGCGCCGAGGGCTTCGTGCGTCGGTCAGGGCCCTTCGGGGGGGGGTTTGGGTCCTCCGTGGCCCGTCCCGGTAGCCGGCCAAGCGCGCGTCTTCCTCGTGCGTGTCGTTTCGCGCGTTGGTGGTGCTGTCCCCTGTGCTCAGGGTCTGCGGCGAGGGTCGCAATCCCACCCGACCCGTCTTGAAACACGGACCAAGGAGTCAAACATGTGCGCGAGTCGAAGGGCTCGAACGAAACCCCGAAGGCGCAATGAAAGTGTGCGGTGCGTGTGCGGTCGGGTCAAGGCGTCCCATCCGCTCGGCGGCTGGGTCGGGCGGTGCGGGT
Source organism: Eptatretus burgeri (assembly GCF_056783735.1). Lineage (NCBI taxonomy): Eukaryota > Metazoa > Chordata > Myxini > Myxiniformes > Myxinidae > Eptatretus > Eptatretus burgeri. The sequence goes on from NC_140961.1 coordinate 164,926,086, forward strand.
GTGGGTGCGAGAGCGCTGCTCCTCGGGTCCGGTGACTTCGTGCCTCTTCTCTCGGTGTGCACCTTCTTGTCTCGTCTCGCGCCGTTTCGGCCCGAACAGCCGGCAAGCGGTGCGGGCGCCCCTCGTGCTCACGCGCGACACCGTCGGGCGGGATCCTCGCCGCCGTGGCAGGGGCGAGGCGCACCGCCGGCCCGTCCTGCTCGCGCCGTAGGCGGACGGAGCCACAACGTACTTATTGGTACCCGAAAGATGTTGAGCTACGCCCGGGCAGGGCGAAGCCAGAGGAAACCCTGGTGGAGGCCTGCAGCGGTTCTGACGTGCAAATCGATCGTATGACCCGGGTGTAGGGGCGAAAGACCAATCGAACCATCTCGTAGCTGGTTCCCTCCGAAGTTTCCCTCAGGATAGTTGGAGCTCTCGCTGGATGCGCAGTTTTATCCGGTAAAGCGACTGACGAGAGGCATTGGGGCCGAAAAGGCTTCAACCTGTTCTCAAACTTTGAATGGGTAAGATGCCCGGCTCGCAGCTTCAGAGCCGGGCGCGTGCGTCGTGCGCCATGTGCGCGGCACGTGGTCAAAGAATGCGAGCTGCCCAGTGGGCCACTTTTGGGAAGCAGAACTGGCGCTGTGGGATGAACCAAACGCCGGGTTAAGGCACCGAACGCGAACGCTCATCGGAGCCCTGGCAAAAGGTGTTGGTTGGTCTAGACAGCAGGGCGGTGGCCATGGAAGTCGGAATCCGCTCAGGAGTGTGTAACGACTCACCTGCCGAATCAACGGGCTCTGAAAATGGATGGCGCTCGAGCGTCGGGCCTATACCCGGCCGTCGCCGGCGATGTACCGTTCCTTCGCGCATTGCGCGGTCCGTGCGCTACGCCGCGACGAGTAGGAGGGCCGCCACAGTGGCGCTGAAGCCTTGGGCGTGGGCCTGGGTGGAGCCGCCGTGGGTGCAGATCTTGGTGGTGTAGCAAATATTCAAACGAGAGACTTTGAAGGCCGAGGTGGAGAAGGGTTCCATGTGAACAGCGCTTGGACATGGGTGAGTCGGTCCTAAGTGACGGGCGAAGGCCTTGCGGACGATATTGGGCGATGGTCTCCCATCCGCCCCGGTGCGAGCGAAAGGGAATCGGATTCAGATCCCCGAACCCAGAGTGCGCAGAAAGGTCGGGGGATGGTTCGCGTGCTTGCAGTTTGTGCTCGTCGTGGCCGCCCAACGTTGCGGTAACGCAAAGCGTGCCTGGAGACGGCGGCGGTGGCGCTGGGAAGAGTTTTCTTTTCTTCGTGAAGGGACGGGCACCCTGGCATTGGTTTGACCCGAGATAGGGGCCCGCGCCCTGCAGAGCGTCGCGGCTCCTGCGGCGTCCGGCGGGCCCTCGCCGCCCCTTAAAAATCCGGGTGTGATGACTGAATCTCGCTCTGGGCCGTACCCATATCCGCAGCAGGTCTCCAAGGTGAACAGCCACTGGTGCGATGGAACAATGTGGATAAGGGAAGTCGGCAAGCCAGATCTGTAACTTCGAGACAAGGATTGGCTCTGACGGCTGGGTCGGTCGAGCCGGGGCGCGAAGCGGTGTACGGGAACGCGCTCGCGGTCGGGCGAGCCTCCGTTTCCCGGGGCAGCGGGGCTCCCGGCCCGTCGCTCGGTCCACCGGCGCCACGCGGCGTGGCGTCGTGTTCTACCGCCGGCGTGGGCGGTGCGTTCGGCCGCGCCATTCGCTGCTGCCGTCCGGGGAGGTGTGTGCGGGGTGCCGGTCGGGGCCGTCCCGCCCCACCCCTCGCTAAGGGAGTCTTTCCTCTGCCGTTGTCGAGCGATCCGCTTGGGGTTCCGGGTGTGCGGGGGGTTCGCGTCGTCCACGCGTCCCGGAGGGGGTCAAACGTGCGGCTGCGGAGTGGGGAGCGTCTCAGCGTGGGGCGGCCGAGACGCTTCGGCCGGTCTCGTCGCTGTCCCCAGGTGCCATTGCGTGTCGGTGCACGCCATCGATCCCCACCTTCGCACCGGCGGGCCCGTGCCCTCTCGCGGGGCGTCGGCGTCGGGCCTCCTGGTCCGGATCGGCCCGGCGGCGGTCTCGGAGCGTGAGGGACTCTGTTGCTAACGTGAGCCATTGCCTCCCCTTGGAGTGCTCCGGCTGCTGCGTGCGCGCAGTCTGCCCGGACCCGCCGCGTCCCGCGCCCTCTTCTGAGCCTCCCGAGGTTCGGCCGTTGAGCAAAGATGCGATGGTGCGAGGCTCGGGTGAGCGCGAGCCTCGGCCGGCGACCGACAATCGCCTGAGAACCGGTGCGGACAAGGGGATTCCGACTGTTTAATTAAAACAGAGCATCGCGATGGCCGGCAATCGAGTGTGGACACGATGTGATTTCTGCTCAGTGCTCTGAATGTCAAAGTGATGAGATTCACTGACGCGCGGGTAAACGGCGGGAGTAACTCTCTTATGGGGTCGCCAAACAGGACTGCGGCAAGCCCAACTGGGTCGCCAAATGCCTCGTCATCTCACTAGTGACGCTTGAATGGAGGAACGAGATTCCCACTGTCCCTATCTACTATCCAGCGAAACCACAGCCAAGGGAACGGGCTTGGCGGAATCAGCGGGGAAAGAAGACCCTTTTGAGCTTGACTCTAGCCCGATTCTGTGAAGGGACTTGAGAGGCGCAGAATAAGTGGGAGGCCCGCCGGGGCTCGCGTGGTCCGACCCCGTGAGGGGCGCAGGGCGAGCGTTGTCGCCGACGCGGAGCCGCCGGTGAAATACCACGACTCTTACCGTTCCTTTACTAACCCGTTGAGACGGGGAGTGCGGGCCCCCCGGTCGGGGGGTCCCGCGTTTCTGGTGCAAAGCCCAAGGTTTGGTCGGCGTGGCATGCCTTCGTGTCCCTCGTGTGCGTGTTGCGCGCGCTCGCCGGCGAGCGGCTCGGGCGACCCGCTCCGGGGACAGTTCCGGGCGGGAGTTTGACTGGGGCAGTACGCCTGTCAAACAGTAACGCAGGTGTCCTAAGGCGAGCTCAGGGAGGATGGAAACCTCCCGCAGAGCAGAAGGGCGAAAGCTCGCTTGATCTTGATTTTCAGTACGAATACAGACCGTGAAAGCGTGGCCTCACGATCCTTTTGACTTTTTGGGTTTTTAGCAAGAGTTGTCAGAAAAGTTACCACAGGGATAACTGCCTTGTGGCGGCCAAGCGTCCATAGCGACGTCGCTTTTTGATCCTTCGATGTCGGCTCTTCCTGTCATTGCGAAGCAGAATTCGCCAAGCGTTGGATTGTTCACCCACAAACAGGGAACGTGAGCTGGGTTTAGACTGTCGTGAGAGAGGTGAGTTTTACCCTACTGATGCTTTTGTCGCCGGGACAGCAACCCCGCTCAGTACGAGAGGAACCGCGGGTTCAGACACTTGGCGCGTGCGTCTGGCTGAGCAACCAGCGGCGCGAAGCTACCATCTGAGGGATTATGGCTGAACGCCTCGAAGTCAGAATCCCTCCTTGGGCACGTCGATACTGTTGCACGTGGGGCTTCGGCCGGGACAGAGTATACGACTCTTGAGCCGGCGGTCCCCTCCGAATTTCGGAGGGCGGCTTCCGGCGCGGTCCTCCGCACGGCATCGGTTTCGAGGTTCGCCCGATGAATCTTGCAGCGCGACCCTCTCCGAGCGCCGCTCGCACAGCACGACGGTGGGGCGCCATACGCCGGATGACTCGTAAACGACCTGGTTACGGCTCGGGGTGTCGTAAGTAACAGAGCAGCTTCGTCGCTGCGATCTATTGAAAGTCTTCGTTCGAGCGTTACACGGTGTAACGGTGTTACGCTGTAGTGCACTGAACTGTGGAAACGTGCAGCGAAGCGCGAAGGGCACTTGGCTATGCGAGCGTGGGTGCTGGCACTGACCGCCTCGAGGTGCCGTGTGCTTCACGCGAGTTTACGCTCGTCGTGGCTGCTGCGTTTTTCTCGTTTGCTTTTTTTTTCCTTCTAAGCAGCTGCCGACTGCAGAGGCTCGACCGGCGAACACCGAACGTCTCTAGGTTGCTGCGTGCGGTTGTTCTCGTGGCAGTTTGCGGTGTGCTCGATGTTGCATGACAAGTAATTTGGGACGGGGTCCTCCACAAGGTCCCCCGTCGCATGGGCGTGTGTCAAGCGTGAGCGGACGGACGGGGGTGCCGAGCGCGTACGTTCACTCTCGAAATCAACAGGGCGAACGAAGGGAGAAGACAGCACACAGCACACAGACAGCAGACACGAGAGGGGTTTCCTCCACAAGGACCCTTCATGATTCGTGACTGGTCCATCAACATCACTGCCATTGCCCGGGATACTCTTGTGCAGTTGTACGCCGTCCGTCTCTCTGACGGTGAACTGGAGAGAGAAGAAAGGAGTGGACAGGTACTTCTTCACAAGTACCGTTTTTCACCGGTCCCTCAACACCGCCACCGTCAGCAATACGAGGAGTCAGTTGCGCGCCATCCGTCTCTTTGACGGTGAGAAGAAAAGAGAAGAGCAGAGATATTTCCTCCATAATCACCCTTTGTCATCTGTCCGTCAACACCACCACCGTCAAGGAATACCAGGACTCAGTTGCCCGCCGTCCGTCTCTGTGACGGTGACCTGAGGAGAGAAGCAAGGAGAGGTGCTTCCTCCACAAGACCCTTCTTTCGTCACGTGTCCCTGAACGCCACCACCGCCACCGCCAGGAATACCAGGAGTGAGTTGCGCGCCGTCCGTCTCTCTGACGGTGAACGGAGAGGAGAGGAGAGATCCTTCCTGCACATAATCCCTTCTTCACCTGTCTCTCAACACCGCCACCGTCAAGGAATTCCAGGAGTTAGTTGCGTGTCATCTTTGACGGTGAACGGAGAGGAGAGGTGAGGAGAGATGAGATGACATGAGATTAGATGACATGAGATGACATGAGATGAGATGACATGAGATCCTTCCTCCACACGTACCCTTCGTCACCCGTCCGTCAACACCGCCACCGTCAATGAATACTATGAGTCAGTTGCACGCCCTCCGTTTCTCTGATGGTGACCTGAGAAGAGAAGAGATAAGAGGAGGTGTGTTTTGTGTCTGTGTTTTGTGTGTGTGTCTTGTGTGTGTGTTGTATGTGTGAGCATCTGCTGGCCTTCTCCGTGTGTGTTGTGTGAGCATCTCAAGTCCCTCGTCGCCTGCATCTGCGGGCCTTCGTCACCGGTATCTGGTTTGTATCATATGTGGTGTGTGCCCAGTGTCTGCTCCTCCCCACTATCATCTTCGGCCCTACTTCTCCACCCCACCCCTTCTTCAATCATTGATTGGTCCTTCTGGATCTGTATGTTTTTGAAATGATGAAAATGTGTTTATCCAATATGATTTTTCAATATTTGTTGGGGTTATTATTTGAAAACATTTCAGGTTCCACTGTCATGTTCCTTTGGGTGTCAATCAATGCAATGTGCCATTTTCAATTTCTCCTCAATTCTCTTTAATTTTGGAAAATCATATCATTTCTTTATCAAAATAGATTTGTCATTTTAATTTAACATGGACATCCTTATTTCATATTTAGTCTTTTGGTGATTGTATTTGTTTTTGAACTGAGTTGGGAAATGTGTTTAACCGTGATGCTTGATAAAAAGTATGTTGGGGTTATTTGTGGAATCGATTGAAGTTGATTCTTTGATGCTGTTTTGGTGTTGAATCAATGCCACGTGACATTTGCAATCATAACTCAATGTGCTGTTTTTGGAAGATAGTTTCGATAAAAAACATCACACTTGTGTACTGTTACAAACAATGTGGCATTATTATTGTAACAAACTCAACATTTACGTGTCCTTCACGATCATTGTTTTAACAAGTGTCTTGAAATTTTTTGAATTTGAAATCATCCACAACAATCTGAGACATCAATTATTTTCTGAATGAGCTTCACCAATCTGAATATGAATGAGTATGAAGAAGCTCAAGAATAAATTTGCAGTTTTGTTTGCTGTGCATGTGAAGATTGTTTAACAGTGAAAAACAAGTGGCAACGCCAACTGAATGCTTGGACTCTGAAGAGCACATCAGGAAGCAGAAATTCTTCACCTTATCAGGTTCAAGGTTGGTGAAAAATCCTCACTCATTTCCTGTGTTGGTGAAGTGGAGATGGAAATCACAATGGATGTCCATCACTTTGACGGGCGGGGATGGGGCCCGTCAATTTTTCCCTTTGATGGCATGGTTTTGGATGGTTTATTTTCCTTCTTGTTTTACATTCATCAGGAGATATTCATTTTGTCTTTGATTGTCACAGGAACTTCCATCTTAAGTGTTGTATTGATTTTCTGTCATTCATTCACAACGTCATTTTATGAGAAACTGCATGTTGCAACTCACAAGAGAAATATTCCAGTACTTATGTCGGTGCAAGTCACATGATATTTTTGAAATGATGGCTTTACATTGTTTTATGATATTTCCAAGATATGCAACAAATAAGATTCAAAAGAGAAGTGTTTATGTTGATACTTATTTTACATTTTTATGATTTTCCTCTCCAGAGAAGTGGGTGTTACATTTTCGGTCGTTTGTCTGTTCGTTTTTCTGTCCATCGAAAGCACAGATCAATTGGAATGTGAGTACTTTGATAACTTGTGGAATAGAAAACCACATAAAGAAGTCCTGGTGAGGGTCTTCACTCATTGATTACTCTTTCTCGTTCTTTATGTTTTTGAAATGAAAGAAATGTGTTTATCCAAGATGTTTGACCAAAAGTTTGTTGGAGTTATTATTTGATAATATTTGCAGTTATACTCTAATTTTCCTTTGGGTGTCAATGAATTTGAGGGCATTCCTGGACACCCGGTCGATTCTGCAGTGCATCCCACCATTGCCCCGCACACTTTCTTGGCACCCTCTCTGCGAAGTGTCCCAATGTTTGGGAGAATACTGGTGGGCCGGATGTTCTTTTCTCCCTTTCTCTCTGTCACTCATTTGCAATTACCTGACGCCACCATCTGGCTTTAAGAGAGCCTGACTCTCTGTATGTTGTGGACCTGGCTTCCTGGTGCTCACCTTGGCAACTGTTTGCCTTCTGTGGACCCAGTGCCACCGTCCGACTCGGTCCCATTTCAACTGAACCAGGACCGTGCATTCATGATTGCCGGGACGCACCTCGACTCCCGCAAGAGGCCTGGGAGTCAGCCAGCCCGGGCCCAAGGAATGACCTTGGAACCCTCCTCATTATCGGTGTTTGGGCAGATCGAGAACGCATACTGCCCTTGAGGGTGCGACCGCGGGTAAAATCGATCGGTGAGACAGCCTTTGCTCAATCCTCACTCCCATCGCACAGGTTAAAAGAAGTAGAATGATCCCGAGGGAACTCTCTGGATGTGGGTCGACACACGCAGGATCACCAACAAAGAGGTGTGACACCCCATTACCATGATCCAACACCATGAGAATTATTCCCGATTCCCTTTCCACAACCAGCAGCCTTGGTCATCGTCTTCACCCCAACTTCCAATGGGAAACACAAAAACCCAAAAACTTCATGCTCGGCCAGGATGGAAAAACTCATGGGAAAGAATTGGCCATTCGGAGAGCATGGCCCTGTGAACTGGGCACGTGAGCACCACATCCTGCAATGGGTGCATATTCACCCAGCCAAGGGAATTGTTTCCCCAAGGTCCTGGGAGTTTCGCCGTGGCCTCGCCTCCCGTGCACTCTCCACATCCACCCTCATGGATCACAAAGTTTTGCAATCACCAGTCGAGATTTCGCAAATCGCCAAACATCGCCTGCATCTGTGGGGCTCCAGTTGCCTGAAACTGCAGGCCTCTCGTTGCCTGCATCTGCAGGCCCACATTTCTCCTCGTTACCTTCACGTGCAGGCCCTTCTTTAACTGCACTACAGTCTGTCATCGCCCGCATCTGCATGTTGAAGCTGTCATGTGTTGATTTTTATAAATTGGTGCAATCACTTGATCACTGAAGACGTTGATTTGAATTCAGCGTCCAATCAATAACGCCCACTTTGCATCACATCTTGTCCGTCAAATCTTGCGATACGTGAAAAACGGTTGTAATGTGAACCGATTCTGGTTCAAATCTCACGAGACGATGGGGAGTCAATGATAGTTTTTATGCCATTCTTTTGTACAAAGGAAAAACATTTTTTTAACGCAGTGGTTCCCAACCTTTTTCTGATTGAGTACCACTTGGAGGTCCCATACCGTCTCGGCGGACAACCTGGTTCCAGAAAAACTCAATTCGATAAGATATCATTTTATTCACAAGTAGAACACACAAATGAACTGACTGTAAATCAAGAACAAAATTTAATGCGAGGGCTGCATCTGTTTCTTCTCCACCAGCTGATCGATGTGGGGCATAACTTTGCTCACAGCACATCGGAAATCATGCTCGGGCGCAGCAAGACGGTTCCAGCTCTGTGACTTGATGGTCATCATGGCTGAGAACCCCTGCTCGCACTCCCATGTGGAGGGGAAAAATCAGTAGCTGGGAACAGCGTGACAGGCTTGTGTCGGGTACGAGGAGGCCATGGTCACCCAGAAGTTCATAGGAGAGCATTCCTTGTGATTCCTCTTTGATGTCTCGTCATCCTGGTTATCTATGAGCTCCTCTTGTTCCCTGGTCCCGACAGACAGATTGCCTGGTTCAAGGGAAAACGGATTGGTGATGTTGGCACAACATGTAATGTCTGGGAAGTAATGCATCAACTCAGTCTTGAGCAGTGAGAGATGACGGACGATTTCTTGGGAAAGTTCATCATGGGGCTTGCTCTCAAGGGTAGTCAGGAGTTCGAACATTCCGTCACGTTTGCTCTCCACGTTCTTGATCCAGAGGTCCAACTTCCGGACAAACACTCCCAGCTTCGAGATGAAGTCTGAGACAGTGCAGTTGGGCCCTTGGAACGACAGGTTTAAGTGGTTGAAGACCCCAAAAATGTCCGACAGGTAGGCCTGTCAGACTATTTAAATTTTTTTTAAAGGTTGTGCCAGAAAGTGCTCGCGAACCACCTGGAAGGCCCTCGCGTACCACAGGTTGGGAACCACTGTTTTAATGCATTTGCTTTGCTTCAACTTGCAGTAGGATTGGCGGTTTCTGCTCTTTATTGTCCCAAAAATTTTCCTTCGGTTTTTTTTTAGGCCTGAAACGGGGCGGAACCGACCCCTTCAACCCTTTGCCCCAATCTCTGATGGTTGGCGAACCTTTGTGACATCATTTGTTGATGCTTGTTTGCTTTGTTGCTAATGGAGACAAACGGCTTTGCTCTCTCTTATTGAGAGGGGAGAAAAGAGCGTCATTTCTGTTTCGTTTCTCCACGATGGTGTTGTGTTTTCTGCTGCTCTGTGGAAATCGGATTTTTCACCCTTTTGAGATGGGAAGACGACATTAATATCGTCGAGCAAACAGCAAGTCCTTTATTTTATGACAATTTGGAGTTATTTCATGAGATTTGTTTCGGTTTTTCGTGAATAATTTTTCCTAATGTCCATCATTTATCATTTTAATGACAGAAAATTCTTGTGTGTAAAATTGTATTTACTAATGCAACAACGTTGATGAAAGGTGAACGAACAGAATATTTGGGGCACTTGGTCTGCCCACCTCAAAATGGTGGTGCAACATCAGGTGGTGGAGGTTCAATTTGCCCAAATTGAGGGCAAAATATCCTGATTTTGAAATAAAATTTGGTATCACCATTATTCACGTTTATTATGATTCATCAACCCCTTGGGCACCAACCTCTCTTCCCGCTACCCCCTCTCTACCCCCTCTCTACCCCCTCTCTACCCCCTCTCTACCCCCTCTCTATCCCCTCTCTATCCCCTCACTTGCCCTCTCCCCCCTCTCCCTCCTCTCTTTATATCCATACGACATTATTTTGTGTGGACTTTCAAACTCAATTTATGACGTCATCGAGTCACCGATAGTTAAAATTAAGGTTATTTTGCACCTCTTTGAAATTCATTATATTACGTGATGTTTAGGTCGCAATGCTCAAGGTAGATTTTTTTTTCCTTCATTGATGATTAACACTGCAACCTTTGTTCAGACTTCCGGTACAGATACTGTTATTAACAATGCTGACTTGGTTTGTTCATCTTTGTGATAATTTTCATACTGTCACAGTGCAGAGCGTCGGTGCCGCCGAAGCAGCTTCCTGACGAAGGGTTGTGCTGGGTGCACGCCATTGTCTTCCCAGCAGTAGTTTGGGCTTTGTAATTTGGCCACGGTGGTGCGGATAACTTGCCCACTCCAGGCGAAGGACACCGTGGGCATTGTTCACGTCCACCAACTATAATGTCGATAGATGAAACGCACAGTTTAACGTCCATCAGAGGGATGGGCACACACATTGATTCATCATCTGGATGACATTTTATAGCTGGGCGTTTTTGACGTCATTCCTCTTTTTTGACATTTTTTGTTTCACAACCCAGAGGTTTCATCGGATCTTCGTGAAACTTGACATGCATATGCAGAAAGCCCACGCGCAGGCAGTAACCATCTCCAATTTTGGAAATTCTTCCAAGAAAAAAAGTTGACGTAATAATATCTCCGCGAATGGAAATCGCCAATACCATTATCTCTGAAACTTGGCAAGCTGTTTGAATTTTGTTTGCGGGAATCAAGCCGAGCATTAGTACAGATAATTTATCGCAAACCTGATACATCACAATGACGTCATATTCGTTTTTATGAAGTCATCATTAAGAGGACGAGGATCTTTGCTCATTCGAGCTTGTTTTGTTTTGATTCTTGTCCGTGTTCTTTTTAGGGCAAGAGCTGGACTGAATCACATTTAATCTCATAATTTAAATCTGAGGTTGAAGCTGTCTATTGATTTGGAAAATTGGTGCAATCACGTGATCACTGAGGACGCTGATTTTCAAATCAGTGTCCAATCAGGAACGCCCACATTGCGTCACAACTTGTCTGTCAAATCTCGCGATACATGAAAAACGGTTGTTATGTGAACTGATTCTGGTTCAAATCTCGCGAGACGAGGGGGAGTCAATGAGAGTTTTATGCCATTCTTTCGTAAACATTCTTTTAACTCGTTCGCTTTGCTTCAATTTGCAGTAGGATTGGCGGTTTATGCTCTTTATTGCCCCCAAACTTTTCCTTCAGTTTTTTTTGGCCTGAAAAGTGGCTGAACCGACCCCTTCGACCCTTCCCCGAATCTCTGATGGTTGGAGATCCTTTGTGACATCATTTGTTGAAGCTTGTTTGCTTCGTTGCTAATGGAGACAAACGGCTTTGCTCTGTTTTATTGGGGGGGGGGGGGAGAAAAGAGCGTCATTTCTGTTTCGTTTCTCCACGATTGTGTCGTGTTTTCTGCTGCTCTGTGGGAATCGGATTTTTCACCCTTTTGAGATTGTAAGACGACATTAATATCGTCGAGCAAACAGCAAATCCTTTATTTTATTACAGTTTGGAGTTATTTCATGAGATTTGTTTCGGTTTGACGTGAATAATGTTTCCAAATGTCCATCATTTATCATTTCAATGACAGTAAATACTCGTGTGTAAAATTGTATTAACTCATTCAACAACGTTTATGAAAGGTCAACGAACAAAAGATTTGGGGCACTTGGTCTGCCCACCTCAAAATGGTGGTGCAACAACAGGTGGTGGAGGTTCAATTTGTCCAAATGGAGGGCAAAATATCCTGATTGTGAAATAAAATTTGGCATCACGATTATTCACGTTTATTATGATTCATCAACACCTTGGGCACAAACCTCTCTTCCTGCTACTCCTCACTCCCCTCTCTCCCCTCCCCTCTACCCTCACCCACCCCTCCTCTCCCCTCCTCTCCCCTCCCCTCTCCCACCCCTCTCTTTATCTCCATACGACATCCTTTTATGTGGACTTTCAAACTCAATGAATTATGTCATCGAGTCACCGAGAGTTAAAATTAAGGTTACTAGTACGGGCCCGTAGGTGCGTGCCTGTAGGTGCGTGCCCGTAGGTGTGTGCCAGTATGTGCAGCCCTCTCTCGCCCCCCTCTCTCGCCCCCTCTCTCTCGCCACCTCTCTCTCTCACCTCCCTCTCTCTCCCCCTCTCTCTCCCCCTCTCTTGCCCCCCTCTATCCCCCCGAGTCTTGCCCTTCCTCTCTCCCCCTCCTCTCTCGCCCCCACTCTCATCCCTCCCTCTCCCGTCCCCCTCTCTCGCAGATATTGGTCGACAGATAAATGGCCGTAACTTGGGAACTGCTCGTCCGATTAATATCAAACCTCGAAAAGGCACATTCGCAGGTCCCCAGCAATATTCCTGGCAAGTTTCAATCAGATTGGACCGTCAATCGTGCAAAAAATAAATAAATAAATAAATAAACATTAATTGTGACGTCATTCGTGATGTCCTAGCACCGTGTCTTGTCATGCGTCGACAGATAAATGGCCGTAACTTGGGAACCGCTTGTCCGATTCATATCAAACCTTGAAAACGCACATCAGCGGGTCCCCAGCAATATTCCTGGCAAGATTCAATCAGATCGGACAGTCAATCGTGCAAATAAAATAATAAATAAATAAACATTAATTGTGACGTCATTCGTGATGTCATTGCACCGTGTCTTGTCATTGGTCGACAGATAAATCGCCGTAACTTGGGAACCGCTTGTCCGATTGATATCAAACCTTGAAAAGGCACATCAGCGGGTCCCCTGCAATTTCCGGGCAAGTTTCCATCCCATCGAACCGGTGATCGTCTGGTTATTAATAATTTGGGAAAAAATTGGCATGATAAGGTGAGAAGGTGGAACAACACCTTCGGCTCCCATATATACACCTTTTCAACACTGAAAAAGCAGTAAAATGGCCGTAACTTGGGAACCGCTTTTCCGATTGATATCAAACGTCGAAAAGGCACATCTGCGGCACCCCAGCAATATTCCTGGCAAGTTTCAATCAGATCGGACCGGCGGTCATCGAGAAACGGCAGTCGCAGACAGACAGACAGACAGACAGACACACAGACACACACACACACAGATTGCTGGAATTAAAGATCGATTTTGCACCTCTTTGAAATATATGAGTAAACGTTATGTTGAAGTCGCAATGCTGAAGGTGGATTTTTTTTCCTTAATTGATGATTAACACTGCAACCTTTGTTCAAAGACTTCTAGTGCAGACACTGTTATTAACAACGCTGACTTGGTTTGTTCATCTTTGTGATAATTTTCATACTGTCACAGTAGGCGTACAGAGCGTCGGTGCCGCCGCAGCAGTTTCCTGACGAAGGGTTGTACTGGGTGCACGCCATTCTTCCCAGCAGTAGTTTAGGCTTTGTAATTTGGCCACGGTGGTGCCGAGAACTTACCCACTCCAGGCGAAGGACACCGTGGCCATCTTTAACATCCACCAACTATAATGTCGATAGATCGAACACACAGTTTAACGTCCATCAGAGGGATGGCACACACATTGATCAGTCACCCCACCTGTTAAACACCTGGATGACAGTTTATTGCTGGGCCAAGATTCAAGCCCAGGTAAGACAGCCCAGAGGCAAGTGTGTATACCTTGAGCCATCCTTTCAGCTCAGGTCTCATCTTTTCGCTCTGTTAATAAACAAATTGCAATTTCATGATGTATTTATATGTTTACCAGTTGGGCATGCTTGCACACTGCAAGCAATTACTCGAGTGAATCCTAACGTGCAGACATAATCAATGCAAGCTTTATATATTTGATGATGTGGATTGTGTGAGAAATTTATATTCAAGAGAAAGAGACTACAATAACATGCATGCAAAAAGACAAACGAAAAATGTTCCATATTCAAAATTATCTTGATCAATGCGCAAAAAAAATCGCAAGTCATGTGACCCAAACTGCAATGGAATTGAATATTCAATTGGACTATCATTACCAAGATTACTTAATATTTAACAAACTGCTACGAATACTTAATAATTGGTAATTCAGTGTTGAAAGCATATCAAATGCTTAAGCACATCATCAATCAGATCGAGACATAGACCTCAAATGGCACCACAGCCGACTCTGCTCATGAGAAGGCCGAATGCTTCAATTCTGTGTTTGCTTCCAAATCTTGTCCCAAACCCCACATTCTCGGAACCCATCCTGCCCCGTCAAAAGCAACGTGTCATGGATGCTGTCTTTTGCACCTGAGAAGGTGAAGAAGGTTCTTTCAACCCTTGACTCTGACTCTACCACTGCAGGACAGTTGGGCGAGGACAGTTTCCATGAGGCAAAGGCAAGTTGTTTCAGGACAACTGCCTCACCACAAGCTTCAGTGAACCATGGGCGGGAGGAAGGGTAGGCCAACTGAAGACGAGGGGATAAATCTGTGCATGAGGGAGAGCAAGTTTCTTTGAAAGAATTCCCAGGATGAGTTGTTGTTGGACAAAGTAGCGATGGCAGACCAGTCTCAAAGTTTTTGATGGCTGCTCGAAGACCCTGACAGTCGGCTTGAGTGAAATGCCAGACTCGACGGTGCTGAAGTGGTTCTCTGATAACAGCCAGAGAGATGGCCACTTCAACAAGCACATAGTCAGAAGAACCGATTTGGAGCGGAGGAAGAAGAGCTGATATTTTCAGGAAATTTGTCAAAATCAGATCCAGAAGAGCTGAAGTACCATTTGTTGAGATCTGGGTTGGGAAATTGACCGATTTGAGTGAGTCCCAATGAGTCGCAGAAATCTTTTGCTTAAGTACCATGACAGGTGAGAGAGGTACCCACACCGAGCCAACTGGCATGATGACATTTGAAGTCACCACATATGAGGAAGAGAGAGTTCGGATGAGAGGATAGAAGTTGGTCCATGTTTTTGGATAGTGCGGTGTAAATGGAGTCATCACTGTTTGGTGGATGGTACAGTACACATATAAACATGAGGTGGGGGTGGAGGGGAAGCCATAGCCAGAGGTATTCCTGGGAGTGTGGGCAGTGCATGGAGAGTGAGGAATAGAGTCTTTGAGGAAGAGAGCAACTCCTCCACCAGGACTAGGCTCAGGTCTGTCATACCAGAGGAGGGAGTAACCAGGGAGAGATACTTGGGAGTCAGACACGTCTTTGGGGAGGAAAGTTGCTGTTTGGCAGATAATGTCTGGTTTGTCAGTGGCACCCTGTATGGAAAGATCTGTAAGGTTTGAGCAAAGGCCCCTGATATTTGAAGTCCACACTGTTATTGAAGAGGGAAGGGAGGAGGCTCTGGGTGCATGGGGGAGGGGTGAGGAGGGAGGAGGGAGGTCAGGAGAGTTGTTGAAAGAGTGTGAGGGATTACAGAATAGTTATGGGAGGGGGCCAGATGAGGAGAAAAGTCTCTGTGGTGGTGGGGGAGAGGGGGTGCAATGGAGGGGGAAGAAGACAGTTGAGTATTTGAGGAGGTGTAGTGATGAGATGGAGGTGAGAGGGCAGGGGAAGGAGGCAGCTTTGTGGATGTGAGGGGGAGGGGGGCATCTTTGAGAAGGGTGTGTGAGGGGGGTGAATGGTGGGAGAAGGATGAGTGGGGAGAGTTTTTGATGAAGGTGAGAGGGAGGCTTGGAGGGCGAAGAGTGTGATGGTTGCTGTGAGAGGGGTGAGTCGGCACTGAAGTTGGAAAAAAAGAATGGTTGATGGAAAGTGGGGTTATTATAGCAAACTGGGGTTATTAAAGTTTTTAGGTCAGAGATGCGATTAAAGACATTTCTTGATGGATGTAATAAAGGCGAATTAAGAGAAGAAACGCTGTAACAGTTGGACTTTTCAACAAGGGATGAGGGAAACGTCGTATTGAGAGCAGTCTGTTTAAATAGAAAAAGAGTCGTGAATTATGACACAATAATGAGAACCACACGTGTGAAAGAGGAAGATGAAGCATTGTCGGAGATAGTTTTTTTTTGTTATTATTACTATTCTGATGATGATGATTATTTTTTTTGAGAGAGAGTTTTCATCAGATTAGGTTTTGGAAAGGTTGCAGAAAAAATCGTGAGGTGAATGGTAAATTTGGATCGGGAATCGTGGAAGGTGGAAACAGATCACATGGTGACGGGAGAAAAATGTGGCTCTGGGAGGTGAATAGCAAACGTGAATTCATTATTTAACTTTTAGTAACTTCAAGTTCCCTGAGACACAGACTTATTTATATTGTTCATGTCGCCCTGCATTCCATTCAGCAACTTTTCTACCCAGTCCACTGTAGCTTAGACGTTCCCAAAGCAGTTTTCTTTCAATCCTCTGTTTTTGTTTTGATTCTTGTCCGTGTTCTTTTTCAGGGCAAGAGCTGGACTTTATCACATTTAATCTCGTAATTTAAATCAGAGGTTGAAGCTGTCAGATGTTGGTTTTTAAAAATTGGTGCAATCACGTGATCACTGAATACGTTTATTTGAATTCAGCGTCCAATCAGGAACGCCCACGTTGCGTCACAACTTGTCTGTCAAATCTCGTGATACGTGAAAAACGGTTGTTATGTGAACTGATTCTGGTTCAAATCTCGCGAGAGTTTTATGCCATTCTTTCGTACGAAGCAAAACATTCTTTTAACTCGTTCGCTTTGCTTCAATTTGCAGTAGGATTGGCGGTTTATGCTCTTTATTGCCCCCAAACTTTTCCTTCAGTTTTTTTTTGGCCTGAAAAGTGGCTGAACCGACCCCTTCGACCCTTCCCCGAATCTCTGATGGTTGGCTAACCTTTGTGACATCATTTGTTGATGCTTGTTTGCTTTGTTGCTAATGGAGACAAACGGCATTGCTCTCTTTTATTGAGAGGGGAGAAAAGAGCATCATTTCTGTTTCGTTTCTCCACGATGGTGTCGTGTTTTCTGCTGCTCTGTGGAAATCGGATTTTTTTCCCCTTTTGAGATGGGAAAACGACATTAATATCGTCGAGCAAACAGCAAGTCCTTTATTTTATTACAGTTTGGAGTTATTTCATGAGATTTGTTTCGGTTTGACTTGAATAATGTTTCCAAATGTCCATCATTTATCATTTCAATGACAGTAAATCCTCGTGTGTAAAATTGTATTAACTCATTCAACAACGTTTATGAAAGGTGAACGAACAGAAGATTTGGGGCACTTGTACTGCCCACCTCAAAATGGTGGTGCAACAACAGGTGGTGGAGGTTCAATTTGTCCAAATGGAGGGCAAAATATCCTGATTGTGAAATAAAATTTGGCATCACGATTATTCACGTTTATTGATTCATCAACACCTTGGGCACAAACCTCTCTTGCTGCTACCCCTCACTGTCCTCTCTCCCCCTCCCCTCTCCCCTCTCCCACCCCTCTCTTTATCTCCAAACTACATCCTTTTATGTGGACTTTCAAACTCAATGAATTCTGTCATCGAGTCACCGATAGTTAAAATTAAGGTTCCGAGTACCGGCCCGTCGGGGCATGCCCGTAGGTGTGTGCCAGTATGTGCAGCCCTCTCTCGCCCCCCTCTCTCGCCCCTCTCTCTCGTCCCCTCTCTCTCACCCCCTCTCTCTCCCCCTCTCTTGCCCCCCTCTGTCCCCCCTCGTCTCGCCCTTCCTCTCTCCCCCCTCCTCTCTCACCACCACTCTCATCCCTCCCTCTCCCGTCCCCCTCTCTCGCAGATATTGGTCGACAGATAAATGGCCGTAACTTGGGAACTGCTCGTCCGATTAATATCAAACCTCGAAAAGGCACATCCGCGGGTCCCCAGCAATATTCCTGGCAAGTTTCAATCAGGTAGGTCCGGCGGTCGTCGAGAAACGGCGGTTGCAGACACACACACACACACACACACACACACACACACACACACACACACACACACACACACACACACAAACACAGAGATTGCTGGAATTGTAGATAGATTTTGCACCTCTTTGAAATTTATAAGTAAACGTTATGTTTAAGTCGCAATGCTGAAGGTGGATTTTTTTTCTTAATTGATGATTAACACTGCATCCTTTGTTCAAAGACTTCCGGTACAGATACTGTTTTTAACAACGCTGACTTGGTTTGTTCATCTTTGTGATAATTTTCATACTGTCACAGTACAGAGCGTCGGTGCCGCCAAAGCAGCTTCCTGATGAAGGGTTGTACCGGGTGCACGCCATTGTCTTCCCAGCAGTTGTTTAGACTTTGTAATTTGGCCACGGTGGTGACGCTAACTTACCCACTCCAGGCGTAGGACACCGTGGCCATCTTTAACATCCACCAACTATAATGTCGATAGATCGAACAAACAGTTTAACGTCCATCAGAGGGATGGCACACAAATTGATCAATTTCCCCACCTGTTAAACACCTGGATGACAGTTTATTGCTGGGCCAGGATTCAAACCCAGGTAAGACAGCCCAGAGGCAAGTGTGCATACCTTGAGCCATCCTTTCAGCTCAGGTCTTATCTTTACGTTCTGTAAATAAACAAATTGCAATTCCATGATGTATTTATATGTTTACCAGTTCGGCATGCTTGCACACTGCAAGCAATTACTTGGGTGAATCCTAAAGTGCAGACATAATCAATGCAAGCCTTATGTATTTGGTGATGTGGATTGTGTGAGAAATTTCTATTCAAGAGAAAGAGACGACAATAACATGCATGCAAAAAGACAAACGAAAAATGTTGCATATTCATAATTATATCTTGATCAATATGCAAAAAAAATCGCAAGTCATGTGACCCAAACTGCAATGGAATTGAATATTCAAGTGGACTATCATTACCAAGATTACTTAATAATTAACAAACTGCTACGATGACTTAATAATTGGTAATACAATGTTGAAAGCATATCAAATGCTTTAGCACATCATCAATCAGATCGAGACATAGACCTCAAATGGCACCACAGCCGACTCCGCTCATGAGAAGGCCGAATGCTTCAATTCTGTGCTTGCTTCCAAATCTTGTCCCAAACCCCACATTCTCGGAACCCATCCTTCCCCGTCAAAAGCAACTGCTCATGGATGCTGTCTTTTGCACCTGAGAAGGTGGAGAAGGTTCTTTCAACCCCCGACTCTGACTCCGCCACTGCACTGGACGCCGTCAGCTCACATGTCTTAAAAACCTGCTCTGCTGCTCTTGCACATCCTCTCTCTGCCCTTTTCACCCTGAAATTTGCAATGTGTCATCTATGTGCTTGGAAATCTGCAACATTACCGCACTCTATCTATAGGTGCCAAAACTGATCCCTTCAACTTCAAACCTAACTCACTTGCAATAAAAAGCAAGGTCAATCAATCATTGCAGTTTACATGTAATCTTTCCTTTTCTCCAACAACTTCATCTCAGATCAACAATTTGATTTCAGACCAGGTCACTCCACCTTGGACCTGCTGCCTGAACTCACCGGACAATGGATGGAGGCCCTTAATGTCAGACATGAGATCAGGGCAGTCTCTCTGGATATATCTTGTGCTTTTCACACAGTTTGGCATCGTGCCTTACTATCCAAACTCTGTTTACGCCATCCAAGGTCAACTCCACATATGTCTTCCTCCACTCTCGGAGCCAAAGTGTTGCTCTCAACATAAACCTGCATCTGCGGGCCCACATTTCTCCTCGTTACCTTCACGTGCAGGCCCTTCTTTCACTGCACGTGCATTCTGTCATCGCCTGCATCTGTGGGCCTCCAGTTGCCTGCATCTGCTGGCCTCTCATCGCCTGCATCTGCGGGTGTCTCGTCGCCTGCATCTGCGGGTGTCTCGTCGCCTGCATCTGCGGGCCTCTCGTCGCCTGCATCTGCGGGCTTCTCGTCACCTGCATCTGCGGGCTTCTCGTCGCCTGCATCTGCGGGCCTCTCGTCGCCTGCATCTGCGGGCCTCTCGTCACCTGGATCTGCAGGCCTCTCGTCGCCTGCATCTGCGGGCATCTCGTAGCCTGCATCTGCGGGCCTCTCTTCGCGTGCATCTGCGGGACTCTCATCGCCTGCCTCTGCTGGTCTCTCGTCGCCTACATCTGTGGCCCCTCGTCGCCTGCATCTGCGGGCCTTCATCGCCTGCATCTGCGGGCCCTCATCACCTGCATCTGCTGGCTTCTCATCGCCTGCATCTGCGGGTCTCTCGTCGCCTGCATCTGCGGGCCTCTCGTCGCCTGAATCTGCGGGCCTCTCGTCGCTTGAATCTGCGGGCCTCTCGTCGCCTGCATCTGCGGGCCTCTCGTCGCCTGCATCTGCGGGCCTCTCGTCGCCTGCATCTGCGGGCCTCTCGTCGCCTGCATCTGCGGGTTTCTCGTCACCTGCATCTGCGGGCCTCTCGTCGCCTGCATCTGTTGGCCTCTCGTCACCTGAATCTGCGGGCCTCTCGTTGCCTGAATCTGCGGGCCTCTCATCACCTGCATCTGCTGGTCTCTTGTCTCCTGCATCTGCGGGCCTCTCGTCGCCTGCATCTGCGGGCCTCTTATGCTCGTCCACGATAGAAAAACTCATGTGACCGAATCGTCTATTCGGTGAGCACGGCCCTGTGTATGGAGCGTGTGAGCTCCACAGCTCGCAACGGGTGCGTATTCGCCTGGCCAAGGGAATTGTTTCCCGAGGGTCCGGGGAGTTCCGCCGTGGCCTCGCCTCCCGTGCACTCTCCACCCCCACCCAAATGGATCCCAAAGTTTTACAATCAGAGGTCGAGATTTCGCAAATCACCCAAACGTCACATCTCTACTCGGCTACGACGTTCATATCCACTGACGGTACCCACGTCGCTTTCCGCCTTGAGGGGGCTAGATCAGAAGTACCCCAGGCCTTCAAATGCAGACCTATTTCATTCGGGGTCAAGACGTTGGCAGTTCCACTGTGCCTTCCAGTGAGAGGAATCATTTGTGACCAGGCATTAATGACTGGCTTCTTCCGATCCGTCCTGCAAGATGCACCACACTGTGAAAACTTAGGCTGGGTGGATAACACCCACCTTGCATACCGGATGATGCAAGACCCTTCCTGTCCCTCTCTCTCTGTCTTTCTGTCGACATCACTGACGCAAACTCACTGGTAAATCAGCATCATTCTACCTCCCAAATTACCTTTCACCAACCTCCCCATTAACCATAGTTTTGCAGAGATCACAGCTTGGGGCTGACCACAACGATTGGTTTATGTCATATGTGGTGTGCGCCCTGTGTCATCTCCTCCCCATCATCATCTTTGACCCGACTTCTCCACCCCCACCTGTTCTTTCCTGCAAGGATTTTCAATCATTGACTGATCCTTTGAGTTCTGTATTTTTTTAAAATCATGAAAATGTGTTTATCCAACCTACTTTTGCAAAATTTGTTGGGGTTATTATTTGGAAATATTTCAGGTTCCACTGTCATGTTCCTTTGGGTGTCAATCAATGCAATGTGCCATTTTCAATTTCTCCACAATCCTCTTAAAATTTGGAAAATAATGTTATTTCTTTTTCAAAATAGATTTGTAATTTTAATTTAAAATGGACATCCTTATTTCATATTTTGTCTTTTGGTGATTGTATTTGTTTTTGAACTTCGATGGGAAACGTGTTTAACCATTATGCTTGATAAATCGTATGTTGGGGTTATTGTGGGAGTCGATTGAAGTTGATTATTTGATGCTGTTTTGGTGTTGAATCAATGCCACGTAACATTTTCAATCATTACTCAATATTCTGTTTATGGAAGATAGTTTCGATTTAATAACATAATGGTTGTGTACGGTTATAAACAATGTGGCACGGAAAGAGTAAAAAACCTCAACATTTACGTGTTCTTCACGATCATTGTTTTGACAAGTGTCTTGATTTGTTTTTGAATTTGAAATCATCCACCACAATCTGAGACATTAATTATTTTCCGAATGAGCTTCACCAATCTGAATATGAATGAGTATGAAGAAGCTCAAGAATCAATTTGCAGTTTTGTTTGCTGTGCACGTGAAGATTGTTTTACAGTGAAAAACAAGTGGCAATGCCAACTGAATGCTTGGACTCTGAAGAACACATCAGGAAGCAGAAATTCTTCACCTTATCAGGTTCAAGGTTGGTGAAAAATCTTCACTCATTTCCTGTGTTGGTGAAGTGGAGATGGAAATCACAATGGATGTCCATCACTTTGACGGGCGGGGATGGGGCCCGTCAATTTTTCCCTTTGATGCCATGGTGTTGGATGGTTTATTTTCCTTCTTGTTTCACATTCATCAGGAGATATTCATTTTTGTCTATTGATTGTCACAGCAACTTCCAGTTTAAGTGTTGTATTGATTTTCTGTCATAAATTCACAACGACATTTTATGAGAAACTGCATCTTGCGACCCACATGAGAAATATTCCAGTACTTATATCGGTGCAAGTCACATGATATTTTTGAAATGTTGTTTACTGATATCTCCAAGATATGTGACAAATAAGAGTCAAATGAGAAGTGTTTATGTTGATAATTATTTTACATTTTTATGATTTTCCTCTCCAGAGAAGTGGGTGTTACATTTTCGGTTGCTTGTCTGTTTGTTTTTCTCTCCATCGAAAGCACAGATCAATTGGAATGTGAGTACTTTGATAACTTGTGGAATAGAAAACCACATAAAGAAGTCCTGGTGAGGGTCTTCACTCATTGATTGCTCTTTCTCGTTCTTTATGTTTTTGAAATGAAAGAAATGTGTTTGTCCAAGATGTTTGAGCAAAAGTTTGTTGGGCTTACTATTTGATAATATTTGCAGTTATACTGTAATTTTCCTTTGGGTGTCAATGAATTTGAGGGCATTCGTGGACACCCGTTCGATTCTGCAGTGCGTCCCACCATTGCCCCGCTCAGTTTCTTGGCACCTTCTATCCGAAGTGTCCCAATTCCTCGGAGAACACTGGTCGGCCGGATTTTCTTTGTCTCCCTTTCTCTTTGTCACTCATTTGCAATTACCTGACGCCACCATCTCGCTTTTAGAGAGCCTGACTCTCTGTATGGTGTGGACCTGCCTTCCTGGTGCTCACCTTGGTATCTGTTTGCTTTCTGTGGACCCAGTGCCACCGTCCGACTCGGTCCCATTTCACCTGAACCAGGACCATGCGGTCATGATTGCCGGGACGCACCTCGACTCCCTCAAGAGGCCTGGGAGTCAGCCGTCCCAGGCCCAAGGAATGACCTTGGAACCCTGCTCACCATCGGTGGGAGGGCAGATCGAGAACGCATGCTGCCCTTGAGGGTGCAACCGTGGGTAAAATCGATCGGTGAGACCGCCTCTGCTCAATCCTGACTCCCATCACACAGGTTGAAAGAAGTAGAATGATCCTGAGGGAACTCTGTGGATGTGGATAGTCGCACGCAGGATCTCCAACAAAGCGTTGTGACTCCCCATTGCCATGATCCAACACCATGAGAGTTATTCCCGATTCCCTTTCCACAACCACCAGCCTTGGTCATCTTCCTCACCCCAACTTCAAAGGGGAAACAGCAACACTCATAAACGTCATGCTCGGCCACGATAGAAAAACTCATGGGAAACAATTGGCCATTCGGAGATCATGGCCCTGTGAACAGGGCACGCGAGCTCCACATCCTGCAATGGGTGCATATTCGCCCAGCCAAGGGAATTGTTTCCCCAGGGTCCTAGGAGTTTTGCCGTGGCCTCGCCTCCCCTGCACGCACCACACGCACCCTCATGGATCACAAAGATTTGCAATCGCCTAAACATTGAATCTCTACTCAGATACGACGTTCGTATCAACTGACGGTACCCATGTCGCTTTCCGCCTTGATGGGGCGTGGTCAGAACTACCCCTGCCCTTCAAATACAGACCAAATTCATCACGACTCAAGACGTTGGCAGTTCTGCTGTGCCTTCCAGTGAGAGGAATCATTTGTGACCAGGAATTAATGACTGGTGACTTCCGATGCTGTTTTGGTGCCGAATCAATGCCAGGTGACTTTTTCAATCATGACTCTATTTTCTGTTTTTGGAAGATAGTTTCGATTTAATGACATAATATTTGTGTGCTGTCACAAACAATTTGTGTACTGCAAACATATTATGTTGCAAACATAATACCACTGCGGGCCTTCGTAGCCTGAATCTGCGGGCCCTCGTTGCCTGCATTTGCAGGCCCTCGTCACCTCCATCTGCGGGCCCTCGTCTCCTGCATCTGCGGGCCTCCGTCGCCTGCATCTGCCATCCCTCGTAGCCTGCATCTGTGGGCCTTCGTCCCCCGCTTCCGCAGGCCATCCTCACCCGCATCTGCGGGCCCTCGTCACCCGCATCTGCTGACCCTCGTCTCCTGCATGTGCGGGCCTTCGTCGCCTGCATCTGCCGGCCCTCGTAGCCTGTATCTGCGGGCCTTCGACGCCTGCACCTGCGGGCTTCATCGCTGCATCTGCAACCCTTCGTCCCCCGCATCTGCGGGCCCTCATCACGCGCATCTTCTGGTCCTCGTCACCCACATCTGCTGGCCCTCGTCGCCTGTGTCTGCGGGCCTTCGACGCCTGCACCTGCGGGCCTTCATCGCCTGCATCTGTGGGCCTTCATCCCCCGCTTCTGCGGGCCATTGTCGCCTGCATCTGCGGGCCCTCATCACGCGCATCCACTGGTGCTCGTCTCCCGAATCTGCGGGCCTTCGTCGCCTGCATCTGCGGGCCTTCATCGCCTGCATTTGCAGGACTTCATCACCTGCATTGACGGGCCCTCGTCCCTTGCTTCTGCGCGCCTTCTTCGCGTGCATCTGTGGGCCTTCGTCGCCTGCATCTGACTGCTTTCGTCGTCTGCATCTTCGGGCCTTCATCACCGGTATCTAGTTTGTATCATCCTAGTACGGGCCCGTAGGGGCGGGCCCGTATGTGCGTAAACGACGACTGGATTGGGGCATTATTTCAATTCGATCGGACCAACCGTATCATAAATGGCCACAACTTGGAAACACCTGGCAAACATACTCAGGTCCCCAGCGTCAATTGTGACGTCATATAAAATGAAGAATTGCCATGCTCCCTCTCTCTCGCTCCCCCCAAGTCTCGCCCCTCCTCTCTCTCCCCCTCCTCTCTCGCCCCCACTCTCACCCCCTCTCTCGCCCCTCCTCTCTCGCCTCTCTGGAATTGTGATGCCCCCTCTCTCACCCCCTCTCTCCCCTCTCTTACCCCCTCTCTCCCCCCTCTGTCTCCCACCTCTCTCTCCCCCTCTCTCACCCCTAGTCTGGCCCCTCCTCTCTACCCCTCCTCTCTCACCCATCTCTCTCGCCCTTCTCTCTCGCCCCTCTCTCTCGCCCACACTCCCACCCCTCACATCCCCTCTCCCGTCCCCTCTCTCGCTCTCTCTCATCCCCACTCCCACCCCCTCTCCCCCCTAGTCTTGCCCTTCCTCTCTCCCCTCCTCTCTCGCACCCACTCTCATCCCCCCTCCCCCGTCCCCCTCCCTCGCAGATATTGGTCGACAGATAAATGGCCGTAACTTGGGAACTGCTCGTCCGATTAATATCAAACCTCGAAAAGGCATATCCGCAGGGCCCCAGCAATATTCCTGCCAAGTTTCAATCAGATCGGACCGGCGGTTGTCGAGAAACGGCGGTCGCAGACACACACACACACACACACACACACACACACACACACACACACACACACACACACACATTGCTGGAATTATTGATAGATGTGGTGTGTGTCCAGTGTCTGCTCCTCCCTACTATCATCTTCGGCCCTACATCTCCACGCCACCCTGTTCTTTCCTTCAAGGGTCTTCAATCATTGATTGCTCCTTCTGGATCTGTATGTTTTTGAAATGATGAAAATGTGTTTATCCAATATGATTTTTCAAAATTTGTTGGTGTTATTATTTGAAAACATTTCAGGTTCCACTGTCATGTTCCTTTGGGTGTCAATCAATGCAATGTGCCATTTTCAATTTCTCCTCAATACTCTTTAATTTTGGAAAATCAGATAATTTCTCTGTCAAAATATATTTGTCATTTTAATTTCACAAGGACATCCTTATTTCATATTTCGTCTTTTGCTGATTGTATTTGTTTTTGAACTGAGATGGGAAATGTGTTTAACCATGATGCTTGATAAAAAGTATTGTTGCGAATTCGCGCCCGCTGGCGTGCGGACGGCCACGTCACTCGAATCGCGACCGCGTCGCCCACCGGACGGACAATTCGGTAGTGACCCTCTCGGAACAATGCCGGGAGCTAGTCACGGGTGGGGGTTTAACCCCACCATGACCGTTCCAATTGCGCACCTGTGCAGGATAGGGTTGCTTGCTAAATTCGATCTACCTAAGTACCTGCGCGGATGGTCAACAGGGCAATCGTACCACGCCACAGGCCGACTCCGGACATGAACCGCTAAAGCGGTCCGTTCCGTGCTACAGTGATAACCGAGCGGTGTTATCGTCGGCCTCGACGGTTCCGATTAATTACCGGGCGTATTAAGCCCACTTACGAACCCTTTACGTGAAGCAGGATGGAGGGTCAATAAAGAAAATACGAAGCGAAGCGGGAAAACAGTTCACACAAAGCACATTTATTTCCCAGCACACGGAAAGCACACATATACAGCCATACAGTCAAAATGCACATATAGCAACCAAAACAAAAGCAACAACGACACAGAGTTGATACCGACTTCACGCACACGGCAACACTTATACAGTTCTACTTTACAGATGGCGCCAACACACATTTACACAAAAGCAAAGAAAAGAAGCCACCCTCATAGACAAGGGGGCAGACGGGCCTGTAGGCCAATATGTGCGTGTGACCTGGAGGAGCGGCCAGGTCCGCGAGACTGTGGGGGAGGGGGGGTCCTGTCCTACCCGCGTCCTCGTGACGCGTTGGCGGACGAGCCACAGATGTGGCCACGCGGCTGTGCCCCGACTCCGTGCTCCTTGGCGGGTTTCGTTGGCACGACCTTTGGAGTGGGGTGGGAACGGGGCCCGCTTTTTGCACTATCTCAGCGCGGAGGAAAGGGGGAATTGTTGATGCCCTGGGGGAGGAGAATGGCTGGCTGGCTTGGGTCCAGCGACGAGCGATCCCACACCGTGACCTCGTCGCCGACCGCCGTCCTTTTCGCCCCGGACCCGAGCTCCTTTGCCTCTTCCCGCAACTCTCTTCAGCCGACTGCAGAACCCAACTCGATGACACTCTCCGATGACTTAGCCACCCGACTCGACTCACTGCCACACCGATCACTTTGCCACCTGACTCGACTCCACTGCACACCGATCACTTCGCCACCCGACTCGACTCTTCCTCATTCACCTTGCGCTCGCCTTCTTATAGGCCGGCAGGAGCAGCTAATGTGCAAATATTCGGATCAGGATGACCTCGGGGGCGGAGCCACGCTCGCCCATTGGTCGGAGGAAACGGTGGCGTGAACCTCCCCTGATCCTAGAATTTGCATATATTGTTGCGACGTGCGATCGGCCACGTGACTCGATCGCGGCACGTCGCCCACCGGACGGATAATTCTGTCGTGACCCTCTCGGACTAACGCCGGGAGCTCGTGATGGGTGGGCCTTTCAGCCTCACCACGATCGTGCCAATCCGCCACTCGCGTGGGATAGGGTTGTTCGCCAAACTCGACCTCCCTAAGTCCCCACGCGGATGGTAAACCGGGCGATCGCACCTCGCCGCAGGTCGACTCCGGAC
Organism: Eptatretus burgeri; assembly: GCF_056783735.1. NCBI lineage: Eukaryota > Metazoa > Chordata > Myxini > Myxiniformes > Myxinidae > Eptatretus > Eptatretus burgeri. The sequence continues at coordinate 164,953,570 of NC_140961.1, forward strand.
ACGGGCCGCTTAAGCGGTCCGTTCCGTTTTATCGGGATAACCGAGCAGTGTTATCGTCGGCCTCGACGGTTCCGATTACTTATCGGGCGTATTAAGCCCACTACGAACCATTTACATGAAGCAAGATGGAGATTCAACAAAGGGAAGGACGCAGCGAAACGGGGAACAAGTTCACACAAGCACTTTATTCACACAGACACAGAGCACACATATACAGCCAAACAGAATCAGAAATGCACATATATCAATTTAAAACAACAACAACAATGCAGAGCGACGACCGAATAAGCGAACACACGGCAACACTTAAAACAATACTACTTGACGGACGGCGCCACCCACAGACATTTACACAAAAAGCAAAGGAAAAGGAAAAAGAAGTCGCGACTTCCCTTTTCGTGGCCGGTGAGCCCCTCTCCCACGACCGTCAGCGTGGTCGCGCCTGACCCCGACCTCTCTTGTGGCCGGCAACCCTCTCCGGCACTCCTCGTCCGGACGCGCAGGTCCACCTCACAACCGGCGCTGCCGCGTCTCCCGTCCGTGCCTTCGTGACAGGCCGCTCGCCAAGCCGCGGGCGCAGGACTCTTCCCCCGACAAGACAAGCAGACAGGAAGCCTCGAAGAACCAACTCAACTCGACCAACACTCGACCAACTCTCGACCAACTCTCCACCAACAACTCGACCAACCACTCTCAAGGTCCGTCCTGTCCGCCTTTTGTAGCACTGGGCTCCGCCCTTCGCTCCGCCCCGTTTTTGGCCCCGCCTCCCTTCGAGCTTCTTGGAGAAGCCTCTCAAAGGGGGGCATGACCTCTCGCTCTCCCTCCACCCCGCGCCGTGCGGGGGCCAGGGGGAGTCAGTCTTGGCTCAGAGCCAGGGAATTATTCCCCCAAAAAGAGGCCCCCACCTTTTCTCACCTTTGACCCCCGGCTCGGATCGCACTTCCCCCACACCGAGCGCGGAGAATTTCGACGGGAGAAACAGGCGGGAAAACCCCCGAGCATCGTTGTTGGTTTTTGTTCGTTCCCGGAGATCGTAACCGCACAGGGCCTACTGAATGGCGAGTGGCGAAGATGTGGTAGCGTAGATGGTGGAGGTGGCGTGGTTGTAGTGTGTTTGGCGCTGTGGTGGGGATGGCGTGGTTGTTGAGATGCTGTTTGTTTGAAATAAAAGATAGAACAGAAAAATGGCTAACTCAAAGCGTCGCAGCCCGGATGGATCACATAAATTCCCTCTATACAACGGGTTTGGGCTAACGACACATGTACTTATAGAGATATCTCACCTGAGAGCCCTTTATGGTGTAATGCGATGATGGCGGTTGAGACGTGGTTGTTTCAAAATGAAGATAGAACAGAAAAATGGCTATCTCAAAGTGTCGCAGTCCGAGACATGTACCTCTGAAGATATCTCACCTACGGGTCCTGAATGGTGGTGTGCGATTTTCCACAGCCGTAACACTATGTTGGGGTTATTGTGGGAATCGATTGAAGTTGATTCTTTGATGCCTTTTTGGTGTTGAATCAATGCCACGTGACATTTTCAATCATGACTCGATGTTCTGTTTTTGGAAGATAGTTTCGATAAAAAACATCACACTTGTGTACTGTGACAAACAATCTGGCTTTGTTATTGTAACAACCTCAACATTTACGTGTTCTTCACGATCATTGTTTTAACAAGTGTCTTGAAATTTTTTGAATTTGAAATCATCCACCACAGTCTGAGACATCAATTATTTTCTGAATGAGCTTCACCAATCTGAATATGAATGAGTATGAAGAAACTCAAGAATAAATTTGCAGTTTTGTTTGCTGTGCACGTGAAGATTGTTTAACAGTGAAAAACAAATGGCAACGCTAATTGAATGCTTGGAGTCTGAAGAGCACATCAGGAAGCAGAAATTCTTCACGTGATTAGGTTCAAGGTTGGTGAAAAATCCTCACTCATTTCCTGTGTTGGTGACGTGGAGATGGAAATCACAATGGATGTCCATCACTATGATGGGCGGGGATGGGGCCCATCAATTTTTCCCATTGATGCCATGGTTTTGGATGGTTTATTTTCCTTCTTGTTTTACATTCATCAGGAGATATTCATTTTTGTCTGTTGATTGTCACAGGAAGTTCCATTTTAAGTGTTGTATTGACTTTCTGTCATTCATTCACAACGACATTTTATGAGAAACTGTATCTTGCAACTCACATGAGAAATATTCCACTATTTATGTCGGTGCAAGTTGCATGATATTTTTGAAATTTTGGCATGACATTGCTTTTGATATTTCCAAGATATGCGACAAATAAGAGTCAAAATAGAAGTGTTAATGTTGATACTTATTTGGCATTTTTATGATTTCCCTCTCCAGAGGAGTGCGTGTTACATTTTCTGGTGTTTGTCTGTTTGTTTGTTTGTTTTTCTGTCGATCGAAAGCAGAGATCAATTGGAATGTGAGTACCTTGATAACTTGTGGACCAGAAAACCACATAAAAAAGGCCTGGTGAGGGTCTTCACTCATTGATTGCTCTTTCTCGTTCTTTATGTTTTTGAAATGAAAGAAATATGTATCTAAGATGTTTGAGCAAAAGTTTGTTGGGGTTATTATTTGATAATATTTGCGGTTATACTTTAATTTTCATTTGGGTGTCAATGATTTTCAGGGCATTCGTGGACACCCAGTCGATTCTGCAGTGCGTCACACCATTGCCCCGCTCAGTTTCTTGGCACCCTCGATCCTAAGTGTCCCAATGTCTGGGAGAATACTAGTGGGCCGGATTTTCTTTGTCTCCTTTTCCCTGTGTCACTCATTTGCAATTACCTGACACCACCATCTGGCTTTTGGAGAGCCTGAGTCTATATATGTTGTGGACCTGGCTTCCTGGTGCTCACCTTGGCAACTGTATGCCTTCTGTGGACCCAGTGCCACCGTCCGATTCGGTCCCATTTCGCCTGCACCAGGACCGTGCGGTCATGAATGCCGGGAAGCACTTTGACTCCCTCAAGAGGCCTGGGAGTCAGCCATCCATGGACAAGGACTGACGATAGAACCTTGCTCACCATCGGTGGGTGGGCAGATTGAGAATGCACACTGCCCTTGAGGATGCGACCATGGGTAAAATCGATCGGTGAGATGACCTCTGCTCAATGCTGAATCCCATCACACAGGTTGAATGAAGTAGAATGATCCCGAGGGAACTCTGTGGATGTGGGTAGTCACACGCAGGATCACCAACAAAGGAGAGTGACACCCCATTGCCATGATCCAACACCAGGAGAATTATTCCCGATTCCCTTTCCACAACCACCAGCCTTGGTCATCGTCCTCACCCCAACTTCCAATCTGAAACACAAACACCGAAAAACTTCATTCTCGGCCACGATAAAAAACTCATGGGAAAGAATTGGCCATTCGGAGAGCATAGTCCTGTGATTGGGGCACGCGTTCTCCACGTCCTGCAATGGGTACATATTCGCCCAGCCAAGAGAATTGTTTCCCAAGGGTCCTGGGAGTTTCGCCGTGGCCTCGCCTCCTGTGCACGCTCCACACCCCTCCCCCTCATGGATCACAAAGTTTTAAAATCACCAGTCCAGATTTCGCAAATCGCCCAAACATCGAAGCTCTACTCAGATACGACGGTCGTATCAACTGAATGTACCCACATCGCTTTCCGCCTTGATGGGGCGTTGTCAGAAGTACCCCTGCCCTTCAAATACAGACCGAATTCATCTGGAGTCAAGACCTTGGCAGTTCCGCTGTGCCTTCCAGTGAGAGGAATCATTTGTGACCAGGCATTAATGACTGGCAACTTTCGATGCTGTTTTGGTGTCAAATCAATGCCACATGACATTTTCCATCACATGACTCAATATTCTGTTTTTGAAAGATAGTTTCGATTTAATAGCATAATACTTGTGTCGTGTCACAAACAACTTGAGTACTGCAAACATATTATGTTACAAACATAAAATACTGCGGGCCTTCGGCGCCTGCTTCTGCGGGCCTTCGTCTCCTGCATCTGCGGGCCTTCGTCGCCTGCATCTGCGGGCCTTCGTCGCCTGCATCTGCGGGCCTTTGTCGCCTGCATCTGCGGGACTTCCTTGCCTGCATCTGCGAGCCTTCGTCGCCTGCATCTGCGGGCCTTCGTCGCCTGCATCTGCGGGCCTTTGTCGCCTGCATCTGCGGGACTTCCTTGCCTACATCTGCGAGCCTTCGTCGCCTGCATCTGTGGGCCTTCGTCGCCTGCATCTGCGGGCCTTCGTCGCCTGCATCTGTGGGCCTTCGTCGCCTGCATCTGTCGGCCTTCCTTGTCTGCATCTGCGAGCCTTTGTCCCCCGCTTCTGCGGGCCATCCTCGCCCGCATCTGCGGGCTCTTGTGACGCACATCTGCTGGACCTCGTCGCTCGCATCTGCTGGCCCTCGTCGCCTGCATCTGCGGGTCTTCGTCGCCGGTATCTGCGGGACTTCATCGCCTGCATTTGCGGGCCTTCATCACCGGGATCTAGTTTGTATCATATGTGGTGTGCGCCCAGTGTCTGCTCCTCCCCACAATCATCTTCTGCCCAACTTCTCCACCTCCACGCCGTTCTTTCCTTCAAGGGTCTTCAATCATTGATTGCTCCTTCTGGATCTGTATGTTTTTGAAATGATGAAAATGTGTTTATCCAATATGATTTTTCAAAATTTGTTGGGGTTATTATTTCAAAACATTTCAGGTTCCACTGTCATGTTCCTTTGGGTGTCAATCAATGCAATGTGCCATTTTCAATTTCTCCTCAATCCTCTTTAATTTTGGAAAACAATATTATTTCTTTATCAAAATCGATTTGTCATTTTAATTTAAAATGGACATGCTTATTTCATATTTCGTCTTTTGGTGATTGTATTTGTTTTCGAACTGAGATGGGGAATGTGTTTAACTATGATGGTTGATAAAAAGTATGTTGGGTTTATTGTGGGAATCGATTGCAGTTGATTCTTTGATGCTGTTTTGGTGTTTAATCAATGCCATGTGACATTTTCAATCATTAATCAATGTTCTGTTTTTGGAAGATAGTTTCGATGAAAAACATCACACTTGTGTACTGTCACAAATAATGTGGTATGATTATTGTATGACAAATCGTCTTCACGATCATTGTTTTAACAAGTGTGTTGAAATTTTTTGAATTTGAAATCATCCACCACAATCTGATATATCAATTATTTTCCGAATGAGCTTCACCAATCTGAATATGAATGAGTATGAAGAAGCTCAAGAATAAATTTGCAGTTTTGCTTGTTGTGCACGTGAAGATTGTTTAACATTGAAAAACAAGTGGCAACGCTAACTGATTGCTTGGACTCTGAAGAGCACATCAGGAAGCAGAAATTCTTCACCTTATTAAGTTCAACGTTGGTGAAAAATCCTCACTAATTTCCTGTGTTGGTGAAGTGGAGATGGAAATCACAATGGATGTCCATCACTTTGACAGGCGGGGATGGGGCCCGTCAATTTTTTCCCATTGATGCCATGGTTTTGGATGGTTTATTTTCCTTCTTGTTTCACATTCAACAGGAGGTATTCATTTTTGTCTGTTGATTGTCACAGGAAGTTCCATATTAAGTGTTGTATTGATTTTCTGTCATTCATTCACAACGACATTTTATGAGAAACTGCATCTTGCAACTCACAGGAGAAATATACCAGTACTTATGTCGGTGCAAGTCACATGATATTTTTGAAATGTTGGCTTAACATTGCTTTATGATATTTCCAAGATATGCGACAAATAAGATTCAAAAGAGAAGTGTTTATGTTATGTGGATACTTATTTTACATTTTTATGATTTCCCACTCCAGAGAAGTGGGTGTTACATTTTCGGCCGTTTGTTTGTTTGTTTGTCTCTCTGTTTTTCTGTCCATCAAAAGCACAGATCAATTGGAATGTGAGGACTTTGATAACTTGTGGACCAGAAAACCACATAAAGAAGTCCTGGTGAGGGTCTTCACTCATTGATTGCTCTTTCTTGTTCTTTATGTTTTTGAAATGAAAGAAATGTGTTTATCCAAGATGTTTGAGCAAAAGTTTGTTGGGGTTATTATTTGATAATATTTGCAGTTATACTATAATTTTCCTTTGGGTGTCAATTAATTTGAGGGCATTCGTGGACACCCATTCGATTCTGCACCATTGCCCCGCCCATTTTCTTGGCACCCTTGATGCTCAGTGTCCCAATGTCTGGGAGAATACTGTTGGGCTGTATGTTCTTTGTCTCCCTTTCCCTGTGTCACTCATTTGCAATTACCTGATGCCACCATCTGGCTGCCGAGAGCCTGACTCTCTGTATGTTGTGGACCTGGCTTCTTCGTGCTCACCTTGGCAACAGTTTGCCTTCTGTGGACCCAGTGCCACCGTCCGACTCGGTCCCATTTCACCTGAACCATCATCATGCGGTCATGATTGCCGGGACGCACCTCGACTCCCTCAAGAGGCCTGGGAGTTAGCCATCCCGGGCCCAAGGAATGACCTTAGACGAGTCTCAAAGTATGATGGCTGCTTGAACACCCTGCCAGTCGGCTTGAGTTAAATGCCAGACTCGACGGCGTTGAAGTGGTTCTCTGATAAAAGCCAGAGATATGTCCACTTTGACAAGCACATAGTCAGAAGAACCGATTGGAGTGGAGGAAGAACAGCAGATATTTTCTGGAAAACTTGTCAAAATCAGATCCAGAAGAGATAGAGTACCATTGGTTGAGATCTGTGTCGGGAAATTAACCGATTGAGTCAGTCCCAATGAGTCGCAGAAATCTTTTGCTAAAGTGCCATGACAGGAGTTAGAGGTACCCACACCCATCCCCCTGGCCTGATGACAATTGAAGTCACCACATATGAGGAAGAGAGAGAGAATTTGGTTGAGAGGATAGAAGTTAGTCCATGTTTTTGGATAGTGAGGTGAAAATGGAGTCATCACTGTTTGGTGGATGGTACAGTATACATATAAGCATGAGATGGCGTTGTAGGGGAAGCCGTCGCCAGAGGTATTCCTGGGCGTGTGGGGGGAGAGTGGGCAGTGCATGGTGAGTGAGGAATACAGTGTTTGAGGAAGAGAGCAACTCATCCACCAGCGTGGGGCTCAGGTTTCTCATACTGGAGGAGGGAGTAACCAGGGAGAGATACTTGGGAGTCAGATGTCTTGAGGGAGGAAAGTTTCTGTTTGGCAGATTATGTCTGGTTTGTCTGTATGGAAAGATCTGTAAGGAAAGTTCTGCATGGAAAGATCTGTAAGCATCCTGGATGGAAAGATCTGTAAGGTTTGAGCCAAGGCCCCTGAAATTTGAAATCCACACTGTTATTGAAGAGGGAGGGAGGAGGCTCTGGCTGCTTGGGAGAGGAGTGGGGAGGGGGAGGGGAGGATGGAGGGGGAGGTAAGGAGAGTTGTTGAAAGAGTGTGGGGGTTTCAGAATAGCTCGGGAAGGAGGCTGGATGAGGAGAAAAGGCTCTGTGGTGCTGGGGGAGAGGGGGGCAAGAGAAGGGGTAGAAGACAGTTGAGTATTTGAAGTGGTGCAGTGATGAGATGGAGGTGAGAGGGCAGCGGAAGGAGTAAGCTTTGTGGATGTGAGGGGTGGGGTAACTTTGAGAAGGGCGTGTGAGTGGGGTGAATGGTGCGAGAAGCATAAGTGGGGAGTTTTTGAGAAAGGTGAGAGGGAGGCTTGGAGGGAGAAGAATGTGATGGTTGCTGTGAGAGGGGTGAGTAGGCACTGAAGTTGGAAAAAAAGAATGGTTGATGGAAAGCGAACATTTCCATTAAACTGGGGTTATTAAAGGTTTTAGGTCAGCGATGCTATTAAAGACGTTTCTTGATGGATGAAATAAAGGGGAATTAAGAGAAGAAACGCTGTCACAGTTGGATTTTTTTCTGCAAGGTGTGAGGGAAAGGTCGAATTGAGAGCAGTCTGTTGAAATAGAAAGAGTCGTACGTAATGACTCAATAATGAGAACCACACTTGTGAAAGAGGAAGATGAAGCATTGTCGGGGATCGCTTTTTGGGTACCCAGTCAAATGGACTGGGTAACCTTTTCTTTTTATCCCCCGCCGCTTGGCGGAAGGGGGATATTGTTGTCACCCAGGGCGTCCGGCTGTCCGTCCGTCCGTCCGTCCGGGCGTCAACATTTATAGTTGTGAGTGCGATAACTCATAAACTGTTTGCCATATCGATTTGAAATTTGGGTCACACATGAACCACCTGAAAAGGAAGAACCCTATTGATTTTGGGCGTGGCCGGATGCAAGACGGCCGACTGGGGCGGCCATCTTGAAAAAAATGTTTTTTGTAATTAATGGAAAACCGCTTCTCTGATTTCAATTATTTTCGGTTACTACGTTCCTCACCCCTGGGGAACTTTTTCGAGATGATGACCAAATGGTGTCTTGTTTCCAATTCAGCTGCCTCATTATCTGGAATATGTGTGACCTTTTTCATTTCATGGTGGGGGATTCCCCATCTCTGATGGTATATTTTTAATAATGTGGTGGTGAAGTTTTTTTAATAATGTGGTGGTGAAGTGTTTTTAATAATGTGGTGGTGAAGTGTTTTTAATAACATGGTGGTTACGTGGAGGTGAAGTGTTTTTAATAATGTGGTGGTGAAGTGTTTTTAATAATGTGGTGGTGATGTGTTTTTAAAAACATGGTGGTTACATGGAGGTGAAGTGTTTTTAATAATGTGGTGGTGAAGTGTTTTTAATAATGTGGTGGTGAAGTGTTTTTAAGAAGGTGCTGGTGAAGTGTTTTTATCCCCGCCGCATGGCAGAAGGGGGATATTGTTGTCACCCAGGGCGTCCGGCTGTCCGTCCGTCTCCCCGTTCGTCCGTCCGTCCGTGCGTCAACATTTTTAGCTGTGAGTGCGATAACTCATAAACTGTTTGCCATATCGATTTGAAATTTGAGTCACACATGAACCACCTGAAAAGGAAGAACCCCATTGATTTTGGGCGTGGCCGGATCCAAGACGGCTGACTGTGGTGGCCATCTTGAAAAAAAATGTTTTTTCGCCATATCGATTTGAAATTTGGGTCACATGTACCACCTGAAAAGGAAGAACCTTATTGAATTTGGGCGTGGTCGGATCCAAGATGGCCGACTGGGGCGGCATCAACATTTGTAGCTGTGATTGCGATAACTCATAAACTGTTTGCCATATCGATTTGAAATTCGGGTCACACATGTACCACCGGAAAAGGAAGAACCCCATTGATTTTGGCCATGGCCGGATCCAAGATGGCCCGACTGGGGTGGCCATCTTGAAAAAATGTTTTTTGTAATAAATGGAAAACCGCTTATCTGATTTCAATTATTTCAGGTGACTACGTTCCTCACCCCTGGCGAACTTTTTTGAGATGATGACCAAATGGTGTCTTGTTTCCAATTCACCTCCCTCATTATCTGGAATATGTATGACCTTTTTCATTCAATGGCAGGGGATTCCCCATCTCTGATGGTATATTTAATAATGTGGTGGTGAAGAATTTTTAATAATGTGGTGGTGAAGTGTTTTTATCCCCTGCCGCGTGGTGGAAGGGGGATATTGTTGTCACCCAGGTCGTGCGGCTGTCCGTCTATCCGTCCGGGCGTCAACATTTATAGCTTTGAGTGCGATAACTCATAAACTGTTCGCCATATCGATTTGAAATTTGGGTCACACATGTACCACCTCAAAAGGAAGAACCCTATTGATTTGGGCGTGTCCGGATCCAAGATGGCCGACTGGGCGGCGATCGTGAAAAAATGTATTTTGTAATAAGTGTAAAACTGCTTATCTGATTTCAATTATTTTTGGTTACTACGTTCCTCACCCCTGGGGAACTTTTTTGAGATGATGACCAAATGGTGTCTTGTTTCCAATTCACCTCCCTCATTATCTGGAATATGTATGACCTTTTTCATTCAATAGCGGGGAATTCCCCATCTCTGATGGTATATTTCTTCATTATTATTGTTATTATTGTCACTCTTATTATTTTTTGTGAGAGTTTTCATCACACAAGGTAATGGAAAGGTTGTAGAAAAAATCGTAAGGTGAATGGTGAATTTGGATCGGTAATCGTCGAGGGTGGAAACAGATCACATGGTGACGGGAGAAGAATGTGGCTCCGGGAGGTAAATCGCAAAAGTGAATTCATTATTTAACTTTTGGTAACTTCGAGTTCCCTTCGACACAGACTTGTTTATATTGTTCATGTCGCCCTGCATTCCATTCAGTAACTTTTCTGCCCAGTCCATTGGAGCTTAGACGTTCCCAAAGCAGTTTTCTTTCAATCCTCTGATTTTGTTTTGATTTTTGTCCATGTTCTTTTTCAGGGCAAGAGCTGGACTTTATCACATTTAATCTCGTAATTTAAATCAGAGGTTGAAGCTGTCAGATGTTGGTTTTTAAAAATTGGTGCAATCACGTGATCACTGAAGACGTTGATTTGAATTCAGGGTCCAATCAGGAACGCACACCTTGCGTCACAACTTGTCCATCAAATGTCGCGTTACGTGAAAAACGGTTGTGATGTGAACTGATTCTGGTTCAAATATCGCGAGACGAGGGGGCGGGGGAGGGTCAATAAGAGGTTTATGCGATTCTTTCGTACGAAGCAAAACATTCTTTTAACTCGTTCGCTTTGCTTCAATTTGCAGAAGGATTGGCGGTTTATGCTCTTTGTTGCCCCCAAACTTTTCCTTCGGTTTTTTTTTTTGGCCTGAAAAGTGGCGGAACCGACCCCTTCAACCCTCTCCCCGAATCTCTGATGGTTGGTATAACCTTTGTGACATCATTTGTTGATGCTTGTTTGCTTTGTTGCTAATGGAGACAAACGGCATTGCTCTCTTTTATTGAGAGGGGAGAGAAGAGCATCATTTCTGTTTCGTTTCTCCACAATGGTGTCGTGTTTTCTGCTGCTCTGTGGAAATCGGATTTTTTTACCCTTTTGAGATGGCAAGACGACATTAATATCGTCGAGCAAACAGCAAGTCCTTTGTTTTATTAGTTTGGAGTTATTTCATGAGATTTGTTTTGGTTTGACGTGAGTTATATTTCCAAATGTCCATGATTTATCATTTTAATGACAGGAAATACTCGTGTGTAAAATTGTATTTACTAATGCAACGACGTTTATGAAAGGTGAACGAACAGAAGATTTGGGGCACTTGCACCGCCCACCTCAAAATGGTGGTGCAACAACAGGTGGTGGAGATTCAATTTGTCCAAATGGAGGGCAAAATATCCTGATGGTGAAATATAATTTGGCATCACGATTATTCACGTTTATTATGATTCATCAACCCCTTGGGCACAAACCTCTCTTCCTGTTACCCCCTCACTCCGCCTCTCTCCCCCTCTCTCCCACCTCCCTCCCCCTCTCCCCTCCCCTCTACCCTCTCCCACCCCTCCTCTCCCACCCCTCCTCTCCCCTCTCTTTATGTCCATACTACATCCTTTTGTGTGGACTTTCAAACTCAATGAATTATGTCATCGAGTCACTGATAGTTAAAATTAAGGTTATTTTGCACCTCTTTGAAATATATTCGTAAACGTTTTGTTTAATTTGCAATGCTGAAGGTGGATTTTTTTCCTTAATTGATGATTAACACTGCATCCTTTGTTCAAAGACTTCCGGTACAGATACTGTTATTAATAACGCTGACTTGGTTTGTTCATCTTTGTGATAATTTTCAGACTGTCACAGTACAGAGCGTCGGTGCCGCCGAAGCAGCTTCCTGATGAAGGGTTGTACTGGGTGCACGCCATTGTCTTCCCAGCAGTCGTTTGGGCTTTGTAATTTGGCCACGATGGTGCCGATAACTTACCAACTCCAGGCGTAGGACACCGTGGCCATCTTTAAAGTCCACCAACTGTCATGTCGATAGATCGAACACACAGTTTAACGTCCATCAGAGGTTTGGCACACAAATTGATTAATCACCCCACCTATTAAACACCTGGATGACAGTTTATTGCTGGGCCAAGATTCAAACCCAGGGAAGACAGCCGAGAGGTAAGTGTGTATACCTTGAGCCATCCTTTCAGCTCAGGTCTGATCTTTACGCTCTGTTAATTAATAAATTGCAATTTCATGATGTATTTATATGTTTACCAGTTGGGCATGCTTGCACACTGCAAGCAATGACTCGAGTGAATCCTTAAGTGCAGACATAATCAATGCAAGCTTTATATATTTGATGATGTGGATTGTGTGTGAGATTTATATTGAAGAGAAAGAGGCTACAATAACATGCATGCAAAAAGACAAAAGAAAAATGTTGCATATTCATAATTATCTTGATCAATGAGCAAAAAAAATTGCGTCATGTGACCCAAACTGCAATGTAATTGAATATTCAAGTGTGCTATCATTACCAAGATTACTTCATAATTAACAAACTGCTACGAATGCTGAATAATTGGTAATACAGCGTTGAAAGCATATCAAATGCTTCAGCACATCATCAATCAGATCGAGACATAGACCTCAAATGGCACCACAGCCGACTCTGCTCATGAGAAGGCCGAATGCTTCAATTCTGTGCTTGCTTCCAAATCTTGTCCCAAACCCCACATTCTCGGAACCCATCCTTCCCCATCAAAAGCAACTGCTGATGGATGCTGTCTTTTGCACCTGAGAAGGTGGAGAAGGTTCTTTCAACCCCCGACTCTGACTCCGCCACTGCACTGGACGCCGTCAGCTCACATGTCTTAAAAACCGGCTCTGCTGCTCTTGCACATCCTCTCTCTGCCCTTTTCACCCTGAAATTTGCAATGTGTCATCTCTGTGCTTGGAAATCTGCAACATTACTGCACTACATCTACAGAATACGTGTAAAAACTGATCCCTTCAACTTCAAACCTTACTCACTTACAATCATCAGCAAGATCAATCAATCATTGCAGTTGACATGTAATCCTTCCTTTTCTCCAACAACTTCATCTCAGATCAACAATTTGATTTCAGACCAGGTCACTCCACCTTCGACCTGCTGCCTTAACTCATCGGACAATGGATGGAGGCCCTTAATGTCAGACATGAGATCAGGGCAGTCTCTCTGGATATCTCTCATGCTTTTCACACAGTCTGGCATCGTGCCTTACTCTCCAAACTCTGTTTACGCCATCCACGGTCAACTCCACATTTGTCTTCCTCCACTCTCGGAGCCAAAGTGTGGCTCTCAACATAATCCTGCATCTGCGGCCCCACATTTCTCCTCGTTACCTTCACGTGCAGGCCCTTCTTTCAATGCACGTGCAGTCTGTCATCGCCTGCATCTGTGGGCCTTTCGTTGCCTGCATCTGTGGGCCTCTCATCGCCTGCATCTGCGGGCCTCTCGTCGCCTGCATCTGCGGGCCTCTCGTCGCCTGCATCTGCGGGCCTCTCGTCCTGCCGCCATCCCTCCCCACCTGCCGAATGGACGACTCACCTGCCGAATCAACTGGCCCTGAAAATGGATGGCGCTTGAGCGTCGGGCCTATACCCGGCCGTCGCCGGCGATGTACCGTTCCTTCGCGCTTGGCGCGTCGCCTTCGCGCGGCGCGCCCACGAAGTGTGGTCCGTGCGCTACGCCGCGACGAGTAGGAGGGCCGCAGCGGTGGCGCTGAAGCCTTGGGCGTGGGCCTGGGTGGAGCCGCCGCGGGTGCAGATCTTGGTGGTAGTAGCAAATATTCAAACGAGAGACTTTGAAGGCCGAGGTGGAGAAGGGTTCCATGTGAACAGCGCTTGGACATGGGTGAGTCGGTCCTAAGTGACGGGTGAGGGCCTTGCGGACGATGTTGGGCGATGGGCTCCCATCCGCCCCGGTGCGAGCGAAAGGGAATCGGGCTCAGATCCCCGAACCAAGAGTGCGGAGAAAGGTCGGGGGATGGTTCGCGTGCTTGCACTTTGTGCTCGTCGCGGCCGCCCAACGTTGCGGTAACGCAAAGCGCGCCTGGAGACGGCGGCGGGGGTGCCGGGAAGAGTTTTCTTTTCTTCGTGAAGGGACGGGCGCCCTGGAATGGGTTTTACCCGAGATAGGGGCCCGCGCCCTGCAGAGCGTCGCGGCTCCTGCGGCGTCCGGCGGGCCCTCGCCGCCCCTTGAAAATCCGGGTGCGATGACTGAATCTCGCTCTGGGCCGTACCCATATCCGCAGCAGGTCTCCAAGGTGAACAGCCTCTGGTGCGATGGAACAATGTGGGTAAGGGAAGTCGGCAAGCCAGATCCGTAACTTCGGGACAAGGATTGGCTCTGAGGGCTGGGTCGGTCGAGCCGGGGCGCGAAGCGGTGTACGGGAACGCGCTCGCGGTCGGGCGAGCCTCCGTTTCCCGGGGCCGCGGGGCTCCCGGCCCGTCGTCCGGTCCGCCGGCGTCACGCGGCGTGGCGTCGGGTTCTACCGCCGGCGTGGGCGGTGCGTTCGGCCGCGCCGTTCGCCGCCGCCGTCCGGGGAGGTGTGTGCGGGGTGCCGGTCGCGGCCGTCCCGCCCCGCTCCTCGCCGGGGCGTCTTTTCTCTACCGTTGTCGAGCGCTCCGCGTGGCGCGCGGCGACCCGCGTTTTGCGGTCGCGTTTCCGTCGCTTTCTCCCCCCCCCTCCTTCGTGGGGGTGCGGGGGGGTTCGCGGCGGGAGCTCGGCCACGGCGCTCGTCGTCCGCGCGTCCCGTCGGGGGTCAAACGTGCGGCCGCGGAGTGGGGAGCGTCTCGGCGTGGGGCGGGCGAGACGCTTCGGCCGGTCTCGTCGCCGTCCCGGGCGCGGTTGCGTGTCGGTGCGCGCCATCGATCCCCGCCTTCGCGCCGGCGGGCCCGTGCCCTCTCGCGGGGCGCCGGCGTCGGGCGTCTTGGGCCGGATCGGCCCGGCGGCGGTCTCGGAGCGTGAGGGACTCTGTTGCGAACGTGAGCCGTTGCCTCCCCGTGGAGCGCTCCGGCTGCGGCGTGCGCGCGGTCTGCCCGGACCTGCCGCGTCCCGCGTCCTCTTCCGAGCCTCCCGAGGTTCGGTCGTTGGGCAAAGGTGCGATGGTGCGAGGCTCGGGTGCGTGCGCACGCCTCGGCCGGCGACCGACAGTCGCCTGAGAACCGGTGCGGACAAGGGGATTCCGACTGTTTAATTAAAACAGAGCATCGCGATGGCCGGCGATCGAGTGTGGACGCGATGTGATTTCTGCCCAGTGCTCTGAATGTCAAAGTGATGAGATTCACCGACGCGCGGGTAAACGGCGGGAGTAACTATGACTCTTGTTGAGGACGCCGCCGCTGCGGCTGCCCCAGAGAGTGCAGCGCCTGAGCCACAAGAGGCTCAAGGGCGCGAGCGTGAGTGCGTGTGTGCGGATTGCGGTCGGAGCTTTGGAACAAAAACCGGTCTTGGGGTGCACAGACGAAGGGCGCACCCCTTGGTGTTCCACGCGTCCAATCTCCCCCTGCGGGTGAAGGCGCGATGGGACGACGAGGAGGTGTACTCCATGGCCGTCCGTGAGGCACAGCTAACACGTGATGGCGTAAGACTCATCAATCAAGCATTGATGCAGTTTATGCCCGGACGGTCATTGGAGGCCATTAAGGGGAAGCGGAGGCAACCCGCTTACAAAGCTCTCGTAAAAACCAGATTGAGAGAGCGAGCCCCGGGAAATACCATTCAGACGGGGCTCCCCCTTAAATCGTGTGCACCCCCCTGCGATGCTGGCAATATCACAGATGAGAACTCACCCACAATAGAAACGAGGGAACTGGTTCCCCCGTCCTATGTGGAGGTTGGTCTGGCAGACTCCAGCCAGGAAAGTGAGATGGATGACAAGTGGCAAGATGACATTAAGAATTATATAAAAGGGCTACCAAAAGGGACAACAACATGGAGCGAGCACCGACTGGATGACCTGATCGGTCGCCTGCACTTGGTTAGCCCTGAGGAACTTCGAAACGAGCTTGAGGTTATTGCGGGAATGATGACATCGAGCGTGAGAAGCAATGTTCGCCCAGTCGGAGGCACCGGGGGTCGTATGAGAAAGACAGCCCGAAAGAACACTGAGAGTACAGATGGAATTGGCAGTAAGTATAATAGTCCCACCCGTGCTCGGGGCAGGGGCAACGAGGTGGCGAGGAGGCAGGCTCGCAAAACTGAGTTCGCCGCGATTCAAAGATTGATTCGCGTGAACCCAGGCCGTGCCGCTAGACAGTGTATTGACGGGTCTTGGGGTCGGAGGAAACATTCTGTGGATCCTACAGAAATGCATCGCTTCTGGAAAGATGTCTTCGAGAGGGAGTCAGAAGTGGGTGCTGAACATCTGAAAAACACTAAGACATGTTGGCAGCTGGTGCGACCGATCACATCCCAGGATGTGGAAAGGGAAAAATCATTATTGAGAAACGGCGCACCCGGTGTGGACGGTATTGGCCTTCGGCTAATCCGTTCCATACCGAACAGCTGTCTGAGTAAGATGTTCAATCTGTGGCTGTTTGCGGGATACTTACCACTATGTCTGAAGAAGCACAGAACGGTGCTTATCCCAAAAACTGATGAACCTAAGAATGCCTCCGAGTTCCGACCGATCACGATCAGCAGTTACTTTGTGCGTCTCCACCATAAGATAATCGCCAAACGGTGCTCATCGGCCTTCGAGCTGCACCCGGCACAACGTGCGTTTAGGAAAGGCGATGGGTGTGCTGAAAACACCATGCTTCTCGATGCAATTCTCCGAGATGCCACCCAGAACCTTCAACCTTTGCGTCTCGCAGTGCTGGACGTCTCGAAGGCCTTTGACTCCGTTAGCCACGGTGCGATACTAAATGCGATTGCGAGGATGGGTGCTCCGTCACCCCTCCTCAGCTATATAGCACAATCGTATGATGGTTGTGTGACTTACTTGGACTGTTGTCGCGATCTACCAATTTCAATGACCCGAGGAGTAAAACAGGGCGACCCCCTCTCCCCCATCTTGTTCAATTCTGTATTGGACGAGGTGTTGAGAAACATCCCGGATGGAGTGGGGGCAAGACTTGGAGAAACATTGGTGCCGGCTCTGGCATTTGCCGATGACCTCGTCTTGTGTGCGCGCACGTCGTCCGGGCTCCGGAGATCTATGGATGCGGTGCAAACCCATCTGTCTGCGGCCGGTCTGGTGTTGAACGTGTAGAAATCCGCGACTCTAGCGATTACCATCGACGCAAAGGCGAAGCGATACGTAGTGGACACTTCTGAAGTGTTCTACCTCGGGCAGCAAAACCGAAGCGTGCTGGATGCTGCGAGCCAGTTAAAGTATCTGGGTATCCAGTTCCTTCCCCGCGGAGCGGCGCCATCTGATGGCTCCGCCCTCGAGAAGGGGCTGAGGAACCTAAGGCGAGCCCCCATAAAGCCTCAACAGAGAATGTTTATGCTGCGAGACCACCTCATACCCCAGCTCCAGCACGGCCTAGTCCTGGGAGCAGCCAGAAGAGGGACTCTCCGCAAGTTGGATGTGCAAATGCGCCATCATATTAGACTGTGGCTGAGGTTGCCAAAGGATACTCCTGTGGCGTACTTTCATGCCCGGTCGGCGGATGGCGGACTGGGCTTGCCCCAGTTCTCAGTAACGATTCCCATCTTGCGAGAGAGAAGGATGCGAGGGCTTGAACAATCGGACAGCCCATACGTAAGGGCTGTCATCAGAACGAAACTGGGTGATGTGGTGAGGAGCCGGAACAGGTACAACCTGCATTACGGTGGAGAGCGTCCCAGGTCTATCAAGCAGGCGGACGTTATCACGGCTAAACTTTTGTACCAAGCTGTGGACGGGCGAGGTCTACTGGAAGCGAGCAGAGTACCGGAGCCAAATGACTGGGTTCTCGGTCGATCTAGGCTCCAATCCGGTAGAGCCTTCATCGACTCGGTGAAAGTGAGGGGCAATCTGCTCCCCACCGGATCCAGGTCGAGCCGTGGTAGACGGGGACAGGGAAATGAAGGATGGTGTGATGCGGGTTGTCGTGCAAAGGAATCTCTAAATCACATCTCCCAAGCATGTATTCGAACCCATGGTGGAACGGTCCAGCGACATGACGCAGTCTCGCGCTTCGCATGTGGTCGACTGCGACAGCGTGGGTTCGTGGTTATTGAGGAGCCGAGGATTCCAACACCGGCGGGTATCCGAAAACCGGATATTATTGCAGAAAAGAACGGCAAACCGGTGATACTGGATACCCAAATAAAAAGTGATACTCTCAAGTTGTCGGACGAGCATGTCAGAAAAAGGAATTATTACGACACTCCGGAAGTCCTCGACTGAGTAAGGAACAAGTTTGAAAGTGAAAATGTGCCACTTGTCTCTACCATCACCCTGAGTTGGCGCGGAGTTTGGGCGCCGGAATCGGCTACCTTGCTCCGCGAACTTGGTCTCACTAAAGCCGACCTAAGACTCATCTCTGTGATGGTCGTAGAAAAGACCGCCTTGATGTTCCGATGGTTCAAGCGGTCCGCGCTTACGCGCAACGCGCCGCGCCAGTAGAAGGTCCATCTCAATCCAAAATTGTGCCGCGTGATTAAAAGGACGTACGGATTGACACCTGAGAAGTGATATGTCCCATGTTCGATTCTGGTCAAATCGATCGAGGGACAGTTGAAAGGCAGAGCGATCGCTGGGAGGATACACGGTGCGCCTGCGTCAAGCGGGGCACGCACCGGGCCACCCAGCGAGCCCTGTGAGCGGAGATTGGCAGGACACACGATGCGCCCGATGGAGGAGTCGTCTTTCCCCGCCCAGACCGGGATGGCGAATGGAAGACTGCCCATTGGGTACGCATCGGACTTCCAGGCAATTCTCCGCTAGGTATTGTGTGTCAAGACGGTAGGGAGATGGGTGCTGGCGATTCCTTGCCTCTATACCGAGGGGTTTTATGGCGAGTCAGCACGAATAGGTGCAAAGTGGCGGTACGAAGATGGATTGATAGAATGTATATGGCGCCTTGAATGTTCAGCGGGGGTAATGAGTTATTCTCTTACCCCGAGGAGAAAAAGTAGTATGTGCTCATGACCAAGACCAGGTCTGCGGGCACAACTATCATAGCCAAATGCCTCGTCATCTAACTAGTGACGCGCATGAATGGATGAACGAGATTCCCACTGTCCCTATCTACTATCCAGCTAAACCACAGCCAAGGGAACGGGCTTGGCGGAATCAGCGGGGAAAGAAGACCCTTTTGAGCTTGACTCTAGCCCGATTCTGTGAAGGGACTTGAGAGGCGTAGAATAAGTGGGAGGCCCGCCGGGGCTCGCGTGGTCCGACCCCGTGAGGGGCGCAGGGCGCGCGTTGTCGCCGACGCGGAGCCGCCGGTGAAATACCACTACTTTTACCGTTCCTTTACTAACCCGGTGAGACGGGGAGTGCGGGCCCCCTGGTCGGGGGGTCCCGCATTTCTGGTGCGAAGCCCAAGGGTCGGTCGGCGCGGCGCGCCTTCGCGTGCCTCGTGTGCGCGTCGCACGCGCTCGCCGGCGAGCGGCTCGGGCGACCCGCTCCGGGGACAGTTCCGGGCGGGGAGTTTGACTGGGGCGGTACGCCTGTCAAACGGTAACGCAGGTGTCCTAAGGCGAGCTCAGGGAGGACGGAAACCTCCCGTAGAGCAGAAGGGCGAAAGCTCGCTTGATCTTGATTTTCAGTACGAATACAGACCGTGAAAGCGTGGCCTCGCGATCCTTTTGACTTTTTGGGTTTTAAGCAAGAGGTGTCAGAAAAGTTACCACAGGGATAACTGGCTTGTGGCGGCCAAGCGTCCATAGCGACGTCGCTTTTTGATCCTTCGATGTCGGCTCTTCCTATCATTGCGAAGCAGAATTCGCCAAGCGTTGGATTGTTCACCCACAAACAGGGAACGTGAGCTGGGTTTAGACCGTCGTGAGACAGGTTAGTTTTACCCTACTGATGCTTTTGTCGCCGGGACAGCAACCCCGCTCAGTACGAGAGGAACCGCGGGTTCAGACACTTGGCGCATGCGTCTGGCTGAGCAGCCAGCGGCGCGAAGCTACCATCTGAGGGATTATGGCTGAACGCCTCTAAGTCAGAATCCCTCCTTGGGCACGGCGATACTGTTGCGCGTGGGGCTTCGGCCGGGACAGCGTATACGACTCTTGAGCCGGCGGTCCCCTCCGTTGAATTTCGGAGGGCGGCTTCCGGCGCGGTCCTCCGCACGGCATCGGTTTCGAGGGTCGCCCGATGAATCTTGCAGCGCGACCCTCTCCGAGCGCCGCTCGCACAGCACGACGGTGGGGCGCCATGCGCCGAATGACTTGTAAACGACCTGGATACGGCTCGGGGTGTCGTAAGTAGCAGAGCAGCTTCGTCGCTGCGATCTATTGAAAGTCATCCTTCGAGCTAATGTTTCGTCCGAGCGATACACGGTGGAACGGTGCACCGGTGCACTGCGAAGCGCGAAAGGCGCTTGCCTCCGAGGGCGATGCGGACGTGGGTGCCGGCACTGACCGTCTCTAGGTGCTGTGTGCTTCGCGCGAGTGTACTCTCGTCGTGGCTGCTGCGTTTTTTCATTTGCTTTTTTTTACTCCTTCTGAGCAGCTTCCGACTGCAGAGGCTCGACCGGCGAGCACCGAACTTCTTTAGGTTGCTGCGTGCGGTTGTCGGTCTCGTGGCCGTTTGCGGTGTGCTCGATGTTGCATGACAAGTAACAGCTTGGGACGGGGTCCTCCACAAGGTCCCCGTCGCACGGGCGTGTGTCGAGCGTGAGCGGACGAAGGGAGGGCGAGGACAGCACACAGAACACAGCACACAGATGGCAGACAAGAGAGGGGTTTTCTCCACAAGGACCGTTCGTGATTCGTGACCGGTCCGTCAATATCACCGCTGTCACCAGGTGGACAGGTCCTTCTTCACAAGTACCGTTTTTCCCCGGTCCCTCAACACCGCCACCGTCAGCAATAACAGGAGTCAGTTGAGCGCCATCCGTCTCTTTGACGGTGAAGAGAGAAGACACAAGAGACAAGAGACAAGAGAGGGGCGAGGGTGCTTCGAAAGAGAAGAGAAGAGAGGAGAGAAGAGAGAACAGAAGAGAGGAGAAGAGAGAAGAGAAGAGAAGTGACGGTGACCTGACAAGAGAAGCAAGGAGATGTGCTTCCTCCACAAGAACCCTTCTTTCGTCATGGGTCCGTGAACGCCACTGCTGCCACCGCCACCCCCAGGAATACCACGAGTCAGTTGCGCACCATTCGTCTCTGACGGTGAAATGAGAGGAGAGGGGAGGAGAGGTGAGGAGAGATGACATGACATGACATGAGATTAGATGACATCCTTCCTCCACAAGTACCCTTCGTCACCCGTCCGTCAACAGCGCCGCCATCAATGAATATCATGAGTCAGTTGCACGACCCTCCGTTTCTCAGACGGTGACCTGAGGAGAGAAGAGACGAGAGGAGGTGTGTTGTGTTGTGTTGTGTTGTGTTGTGTTGTGTTGTGTTGTGTTGTGTGCGTGCGTGTTAGGGGGGGGGTTTATTTCATTTTTTTGGTATACCTCGTCGAGGCTCGTGTGAGTTCTAACAAACAAGGCACAGCAACAGGGGCATGAGACAAGAGCGGAGGGAGTGGGAATGACAAAACAGTCGGGAACAGAGACATTAGGAGATCTCTGGAAGGGAGAGGGATCTGTGGGATGGGATGGGTAACATGGAGAATAGAAGATAGACATTGCAGGGACTTTCAGGAAGGAAAGCAGGGAATTTGAACGGGTTGGGTTTGGGTGGATTATCGGGGGAAGAAAAGATCGAGGATTTGAATGGGGGATGATAAGAGGTGGTGATGAACAGCTGTTTTGAAGGCCTGGAGGGAAGATTGGAATGAATAGAGTGAGGGAGTTTATTCCAAAGGTGGGAAAATTGAGGAATGAAAGAGTGAAGGTGAGCAGTGATTCGTGATTTTGGTAGATTTACCAGAAGGGGGGTTGTTGTCGGACCTTGAGCGCCCTGCGGAAATGTGGTGGGGACAAATCGACACAAGATACCCACACGAGACAGTTTATACACACATTCATGAGGTAAACAAATATAGACAGTTGAAACAAACCCTCTTGCGTGAAACAAGTAAAGAGAGTTTATACACACATTCATGAGGTAAACAAATATAGACAGTTTATACAAACCCTCTTGCGTTTAACAAGTATAGACAGTTTATACAAACCCTCTTGAGTTAAACAAATAAAGACACTTGAAACACACACTCTTGAGGTGAACAAATATAGACACTTTAAACACACATTCTTGAGTTAAACAAATAAACACATATTTAACACACACTCTTGAGTGATACAAACACATACAGTTTAGACACAAACTCGAGCGTTCAACAAATCTTGACAATTTGCACATACACTCTTGAGTTAAACAAATATAGACAGTTTGTACCTACACTCATGAGTGAAACAAATATAGACACATTTCCACACACTCTTGAGTTAAACAAATATAGACACGTTATACACACACTCTTGAGGTAAACAAATATAGACAGTTTATACAGACATTCATGAGGTAAACAAATATAGACAGTTGAAACACACCATCTTGAGTGAAACAAATATAGACAGTTCATACATACACTCATGAGATAAACAAATATTGACAGTTTATACGAATCCTCTTGCGTTAAACAAATATAGACACTTTATTCACACACTCTTGAGGTAAACAAATATAGACACTTTAAACACACACTCTTGAGTGAAACAAATACAGACAATTTATACACAGACTCTTGAGTTATCCAAATATAGACACATTATAGAAACACTCTTGAGTTAAACAAATATAGGCTCCTTTAACATACACTCTTGAATAAAAGAAATATAGACAAGTTATACACACACACTCTTGAGGTAAATAAATTTAGGCACTTTATACAAAGACTTCAGAGGTAAACAAATATCGATACTTTACACAAATACTCGTGAGGAAACCAAATATAGATACTTTATAAAAACACTCGTGAGGTAAACAAATACAGACACTTAAAATAAACACTCACGAGTTAAACAAATATTGACACTATATACACACACTCTTGATTTAAACAAATATAGACACTTTATACAAACACATATGAGGAAAACAAATATAGACAATTTATACAAACTCTCTTGACGTAAACAAATATAGACACATTATACAAACACTCTTGAGTTAAACAAAAAAATGCTCCTGAAACACACACTCTTGAGGTAAACAAATATGGGCACTTTATACAAACACAAATGAGGTAAACAAATATAGGCACTTTATAAAAACACTTATGAGGTAAACAAATATAGGCGCTTTATACAAAAACTTATGAGGTAAACAAATATAGATACTTTGCACAAATTCTCGTGAGGAAAACAAATATAGATACTTTATAAAAACACTCGTGAGGTAAACAAATATAGACACTTAAAACAAACACTCACGAGTTAAACAAATATAGACACTATATACACACACTCTTGATTGAAACAAATATAGACACTTTATACCCACACTCTTGATTTAAACAAATATAGACACTTTATACACACACTCTTGATTTCAACAAATATAGACACATTATAGAAACACTCTTGAGTTAAACAAATATAGGCTCCTTTAACATACACTCTTGAATAAAAGAAATATAGACAAGTTATACACACACACTCTTGAGGTAAATAAATATAGGCACTTTATACAAAGACTTCAGAGGTAAACAAATATCGATACTTTACACAAATACTCATGAGGAAACCAAATATAGATACTTTATAAAAACACTCGTGAGGTAAACAAATACAGACACTTAAAATAAACACTCACGAGTTAAACAAATATTGACACTATATACACACACTCTTGATTTAAACAAATATAGACACTTTATACAAACACATATGAGGAAAACAAATATAGACAATTTATACAAACTCTCTTGACGTAAACAAATATAGACACATTATACAAACACTCTTGAGTTAAACAAAAAAATGCTCCTGAAACACACACTCTTGAGGTAAACAAATATGGGCACTTTATACAAACACAAATGAGGTAAACAAATATAGGCACTTTATAAAAACACTTATGAGGTAAACAAATATAGGCGCTTTATACAAAAACTTATGAGGTAAACAAATATAGATACTTTGCACAAATTCTCGTGAGGAAAACAAATATAGACACTTAAAACAAACACTCACGAGTTAAACAAATATAGACACTATATACACACTCTTGATTGAAACAAATATAGACACTTTATACCCACACTCTTGATTTAAACAAATATAGACACTTTATACACACACTCTTGATTTCAACAAATAGAGACACTTTATACACACACTCTTGATTTAAACAAATACAGACACTTTATACACACACTCTTGACGGAAACAAAGAGAGACACATTATACACACACTCTTGAGGTAAACAAATACAGACACTTTATAAAAACACTCGTGAGGTCAGCAAATATAGACACATTCTTCACACACTCTTGAGTTAAACAAATATGGAAACTTTATACAAACAACACCGGGCGTCGTGGCGTGCACCTGTAATCCGGCAACTCGGAGGCTTGGGTTGGAAGATCGCTTGAGAATGGGAGCTCTGCACTGGGCCATGCTATGAGAGGGTGGAAGGCAGCCCGGAATCATGGCGAAACCCAATCCTTATCCCTGTGTCGTATGAGGCGACCAGGCTTGCGTCAGGAAGAGCATCCAGTGTAAAACCTGTGTGAAATCAGAATGCGGATCATTACGGATGATCCGCTTTGGCGACCCCAAACGGGAGCAGCCGAAAGACGAACAAAAATACTTCATACAAACACTCATGAGGTAAACAAATATAGACACATGATACAAACGCTCGTGAGATAAACAAATATAGACACATTATACACACACTCTTGAGGTAGACAAATATAGACATTTTATATACACACTCTTGAGGTAAACAAATATAGACACTTTATACATACACACTTGAGGTAAACAAATATAGACACTTTATACATACACTCTTGAATTAAACAAATGTAGACACTTTATACAAACACTCTTGAGGAAAACAAATACAGACACTTTATACACACACTCTTGAGTTAAACAAATACAGACACTTTATACACACACTCTTCAGTTAAACAAATATAGACACTTCATACAAACACTTATGAGGTAAACAAATATGGACACTTTACATAAACACTCTTGAGGTAAAAAATAGAGAATCTTTATACACACACTCTTGAGTTATCCAAATATAGACACATTATACAAACACTCTTGAGTTAAACAAATATAGGCTCCTTAAACACACACTCTTGAGGTAAAAAAATATGGGCACTTTGTTCAAACACTTTTGAGGTAAACAAATACAGACACATTATACACACACTCTTGAGTTCAACAAATATAGACACATTAAACACATACTCTTGAGTGAAACAAATATAGACACATTAAACACACACTCTTGAGTTAAACAAATATTGACACTTTATACAAACACTCTTGAGTTAAAGAAATATAGACACTTTTTCACACGCTATTGAGGTAAACAAATATAGACACTTCATGCACACACTTGTTGTCAACAAAGAAAGGCACTTTATACAAACACTCTTGAGTTAAACAAATATAGACACTTTATTCACACTCTTGAGTGAAACAAATATAGATATATTAATCACACACTCTTGAGTGAAACAAATATTGAAACTTTGTACACACACTCTTGAGGGAAACAAATATAGGCACTTTATACACACACTCTTGCGTAAAACAAATCGAGACACATTAAACACACACTCTTGAGTGAAACAAAACACAGACACTTTATACGCACACACACACTTGAGATTTATAAATATAGACACTTCATACAAACACTTATGAGGTAAACAAATATCGACACTTTATACAAACACTCGTGAGATAAACAAATATAGACGCTTTTCTAAACACTCTTGAGGTCAACAAAGAAAGACAATTTATACACACACTCTTGAGGTAAATAAATACAGACACTTTAAACACACACTATTGAGCTAAACAAATATAGACACTTTAAACACACACTATTGAGTGAAGCAAATGCAGACAGTTTATACACACACTCTAGAGTTCAACAAATCTTGACAGTTTGTACATGCACTCTTGAGTTAAACAAATATAGACAGTTTATACATACACTCTTCAGTTAAACAAATATAGACAGTTTATACATACACTCATGAGATAAACAAATATTGACAGTTTAAACATACATGATTGAGTTAAACAAATACAGACACTTTATACACACACTCTTGAGGGAAACAAATAAAGACAGTTTATACACACATTCATGAGGTAAACAAATATAGACAGTTGAAACAAACCCTCTTGAGTTAAACAAATATAGACAGTTTATACATACACTCATGAGATAAACAAATATAGACAGTCTCTTCAAACCCTCTTGCGTTAAACAAGAAAAGACTGTTTATACATACACTCACGAGTTAAACAAATACAGACAGTTTATACATACACTCATGAGATAAACATATCGAGACAGTTTATACAAACCCTCTTGCGTTAAACAAGTATAGACAGTTTATACAAACCCTCTTGAGTTAAACAAATAAAGACACTTTAAACACACACTCTTGAGTTAAACAAATAAAGACATATTAAACACACACTCTTGAGTGAAACAAATACAGACAGTTTATACACACACTCAAGAGTTCAACAAATCTCGACAGTTTGTACATGCACTCTTGAGTTAAACAAATATAGACAGTTTATACATACACTCTTGAGTTAAATAAACTAGTGCATGCCCGTAGGTGCAAACTAAACAAAACAAAAAACTTCCAAACCGCATTCCATAAACAAACACACAGGCCGTTCCTCCGCTCTCATGTGCCCGTTCGTGCGTGGCCGTACATGCAAAAAAAAAACAACTTTCAAACCGCGTGCCAGAAACAGCAACCAAACAGGCCGTTCCTTCGCTCTCTTAAATGACGATTGGATTGGGGCATTGTGTTTAATAAAATCGAGAAAGAATGAATACAGTAAGTGGATAAATCAAGAAAAAAAATCGAGAAAGTACCGAAATCGAGAAAGAAAGAACACAGTTATCGATAAATCAAGAAAAAAAAATCGATAAAGAATACAGTAATCGTCACTGACTGGATTGGGGTATTGGGTTTGAGAAAATCGAGAAAGAAATCGAGACAGTACAGAAATAGAGAAAGAAAGAATCAAGAAAGAATACAGTAATCGTCACTCTCCGGAAGTGAAGTCCTCACTGTCCGGAAGTTCGCATTAGGCAGTTACGATTATTCGCAATTTATTCTTAATGGCCAATTATTCAATTGGCTCCAACATATTTTGCCTTTTCCCAATGTCATCGCAAGGAAAAACACAAAGAGAAGAGGAAAGAGGAGATAAAAAACGTGCAAAAAATAATTTACTTCCTGCTTCGGAGCATACCAGCTAACTCTGATGTTCCCCAAATTTATGCACCATCTAATATGAAAACGATCATAACTTGGGTCATTGTGTTTATCTATAAATGCGCATAAGAAATCGAGAAATTATAAGAATACACCAAGTCATCACTCTCCGGAAGCCCGTACGTTGTAACCCGTAATGGGGAATGTGGCTGTGCTTCCCTTCACCATCGGCCACACCCACGCAACAACGTGTCTTGCCATTGGTTTGGTAAATAAATGGCCATAACTTGGGAAGCACTTGCCCGATTAATATCAAACCTTGAAAAGGCACATCCTCAGGTCCCCAGCAATATTCCTGGCAAGTTTCAATTAGATCGGACCAGAGGTTGTCAAGAAACAGCGGTCACACACACACACACACACACACACACACACACACACACACACACACACACACACACACACACACACACACACACACACACACACACACACACACACACACACACACACACTGCTGGAATTATACATAGATATAGACAGTTTATACATGCACTCACGAGTCAAACAAATATAAACACTTTTTACAAACACTCTTGAATTAAACAAATGCAGACACTTTACACACACAATCTTGAGGTAAACAAATATAGATACTTCACACAAATACTCGTGAGGAAAACAAATATAGATATTTTATAAAAACGCTCGTGAGGTAAACAAATTTCGACACTTTATCTAAACACTCTTGAGGTAAACAAATGTAGAAACTTTAAACACACACTCTTGAGTAAAACAAATATAGACATATTAAACACACTTTATACAAACAATACCGGGCGTCGTGGCGTGCACCTGTAATGCGGCTACTCGTTGGCTTGGGTTCGAGGATCGCTTGGGGAAGGGAGCTCTGCACTGGGCCACGCTATGAGAGGGTGTAGGGCAGCCCGGAATCATGGCGAAACCCAATCCTTATCCCTGTGTCGTATGAGGCGACCAGGGTTGCGTCAGGAAGAGCATCCAGCGTAAAACCTGTGCCAAATCAGTAGGCGGATCATAACGGATGATCCGCTTTGGCGACCCCTAACTGGAGCAGCCGAAAGACGAACAAAAATATTTCATACAAACACTCATGAGATAAACAAATATAGACACTTTATACAAACCCCCTTGCGTTAAACAAGTATAGAGAGTTTATAAAAACACTCTTGAGTTTAACAAATATAGACAGTTTATACATACACTCTTAAGTTAAACGAATACCGACAGTTTCTCCATACACTCTTGAGTTAAACGAATACCGACAGTTTATACATACACTCTTAAGTTAAACGAATACCGACAGTTTCTCCATACACTCTTGAGTTAAACGAATAGAGACAGTTTATACATACACTCTTCAGTTCAACAAATGTGGACACTTTTACCACACACTCTTGAGTTTAACAAATATAGACACTTTATACATTCACTTGTGAGGTAAACAAATACAGACTTCATTCTCACGTGACGACCAATACAGGCAAATCTGCCGGCACAAAAGGGCGGATGCAAAACACTTTCTTGGATTGAAAATTAAAATCATAATTGTGTTGAGAATGTTATGAAACCTTCCACCCACCTTCGGACATCCGTTCGGTCCCCAAACAGTTCCACAGAAAGTTTGACGTGGCTTGCCCCAAAACTGTGGGAGTCGTTAGGGGACTGATGGATGGAAGGACATTCCAACTTTACTACCTCCGCCACCGACGGTGAAGGAGGTTATGTTTTTACCCCTTTCTGTCTGGTTTGTTTGTTTGTGTGCAGGATATCTCAAAACGTTGTGAACGGATCTGGGTGAAATTTTGCGGACAGATTCGATGTGTGACAAGGACGAACTCATTCTTTCCCCCAGGTCTTCAAGACAGTTGTTCACCACCCTCTCAGATCAACCTCCCTCACCCCACCCCCTTTCAAGTTTCCAGTTTTACTTTGTGAGAGTTTGCGGCTGTATCCATCTTGTTCACCCTGTGTGTCCTCCCTATTCCTCATTCTTTCATATATCCCTTATTTACCTCCGCCATCGAAGATGGACGGAGGCTACTGTTTTCACCCTTGTCTGTTTGTTTGTTTTTGTTTCTTTGTGAACAGTATTGCGGAAAAAGTCCTCAACGGATTTCGACGAAACTTGGTGGGGGGATTAGGTATGGTCCAAGGATCATGCCATTACATTTTGGACTTGGTCCAAAGTCCAACATGGCTACTATGGCGGCCATTTTGAAAAAAATTTGAATTTTTGTTTTTGCATTTCTTCATGTTTTAAGTGATTTTTTTTCCAACAAAATTTCGATTTTTGTTTTTGCATTTCTACATGTTATAAGTGATTTTCAACAAAAAAACATGCCAAAATTATAATTGCGTCTGATTTTGGAACTGCAGGTGGATATACCCACGTAAAATAAATTTCTGTCTCAAGGAATCGAGTTATGACGAATGAATTGAGTATGTAAAAGTTAAAAGTTAAAGGGAAAGTTGCAAACTATAACTCTGTGAGCACTGTTGACATCAAATTGAATGAATAGGATATCAGGTTCACTTGAGTGACCTCGTAGTATTGGCGGCGGAGGTTTTGCACTCGACCGAGTGCTCCCCCTCTAGTTTCTCCATGTCTGCCTCTATTTTATCCATCAACTCTGCTCTTGGTGTGTCCTCCTCCCTCTATTTTTCCTTACTGTTCCTTTTGTTCTGTTACATTCTGATCCGTTTGATCTTCTCGCTCCTCCACAAGCCTCGGCCTTGCTTTTAAGCATCAGCGTTTGGCTGCTTGTCATTGGGGAAAGGGAAAGGTACTTTGGAGTGATGAGTCAGAGTTTGAAATTTTTGGAACAAAAAGAAGGCAGAAGGAGGGTTTTGATGAGAAGAATAAGGAGATGTCTGTGCAGCCTACACTGAAGCATGGTGGAGGCTTTGTTCAGGTTTGGGGTGTATTTGGTGAGAATTGAAGGAACAATGAATGATAAGTACAAGCAGATCCTAATCCACCTTGTTATCCCATCGGGAAGGAGGTTAATTGGCGACAACTTTATTTCCACCACAATGCCCTTAAATTCACTGCAAACGTCATTAAAACAAATTTCGAAAGAAAATCAGTCAGGGAACTCGATAACGATAAGAATGACACTCTCAAACTTCTGACCTGAAAAAATTATTGTGATGTTGACCTTCCACATGTAAAAATAGTGCAGTACAACACATTTCCTGGCAATGAGCCCAAGTGTATGGAATTGTACATCTTCAAAAATCAAAGAAAAAGCTTCATGCACAGGCACACACTATCTGTACCTTCCCTATTGTTATCGTCCCACTCCTCCACCCACCCCCACCCCCCATTCCCAATCCTCCACTCTTCTCACCCCCACTGAATAAAAGTATATAAACTGTGAGCCTGAATCAATGTGGCGTTGATGTAGTCTATGCCTGATGAGCCAAATGGCCTCCTCCTCCTCTGTCGAAGTTCCTTGCGTAACTTGTGACACTATATCAAACCCTGCAGTCCAGATTTTCATTACTCGATTGGTCCCCCAGGGGTGTGCTATAATGTCACACTACCAAGCTACCATATGAGACCTCAATAAGGTGAGTATGGCAGTAAGTGGAGTACTTTCAGGGCCCACACAAGTACACCCTGATTACCTGAATGACAACCACTTTGGATCGAACCACAAAAATATACCAGATAAAGCATCAACTACCTAAAGGCCACTCCCAGGATGGGAAAAGTGGCCATCACGGTTGTTTTAGGTGGTAGGTTGTAAACAGCAACCGCCCAAACATGGGAAAGGCCAAAAGTTTGTGGCTCCTAGTTTCCGGCATTGTGGGGGTGCAAATAATCTTGCCTGAATGAGAGAGAGAGAGAGAGAGAGAGAGAGAGAGAGAGAGAGAGAGAGAGAGAGAGAGAGAGACAGAGACAGAGACAGAGACAGAGACAGAGACAGAGACAGAGACAGAGACAGAGACAGAGACAGAGACAGAGACAGAGACAGAGACAGAGACAGACAGACAGACAGACAGACAGACAGACAGACAGACAGACAGACAGACAGACAGACAGATAGTCGTGTCGGTCCCTCCTTCGACCCTTGCCTTTCTCATAAATTTGACTCTTTTTCTCTTAGTTTCACCAACATTTGTGGTCTTTCTTCTAACCTTTCCTCTGTTGAACACCATTTCGTTAGTACCTCGACTAATATCTTGCTTCTCTTGTACACTTTACAAGAAGACAGAACTATCAAATGATGTTCTCGTTCATTCCTTTTAAATGTCCAACTCGTAGAAGGATACAGATTCAGATTTTCACCAAAATCTAACAAACCAATCCTCACACACCCAACCTGTCCAGCAAGTTTCATCTGAATCTATCGATAACTTACTGAGATATCCTGCACACAAACAAACAGGGATGAAAACGTAACTTCGGTGGCAGAGGTAACTTGAACCTTCACTCACGATTCCGCTTCAAAGGAGGAGTCTGTACTTATTCCAACATCAACACACCTGTTTTCCTTGTGGACCTTGAATCTACAAACTTTGATGTCATGGCTTAAAATAAAACACCACCAATCCATTACATTTTAGCGACACAATTTCAGTGGCGATTGGTTCCTCTGACCACATTCTAGTTGCATGTCTCTTTACTACCATTCCTCCTTCTCCAACTGCTCTTTCTGAATGCCATTATTGGCACTCCAATAGAGCTGACTGGGCTGGCTTAGTGAAATTATATTGTGGCAGTTTTCGGAGACCCCCAGGGAAGCACACACCAACACACATAAAGAACCCTCAGATAGTTATCTTCGCAGCATAGTGTCGATCATATAATTGAAAACCATTGCAATTCTTTTCTTCTCTATATACTGTATCTCTATCTCTCCTTCGCTATCTCTCTGTTTCCCTCTATTTTTCTCAATCCCTCTCCACATCCCCACAGCACATCCACATACACAACAGCATGATTTTCACTCCACAAATCAAGACACTCCAAATGTGAAAAGCCTGCATTTCGTCACCAAAAAGGCATTGAAAGGGCAAGGAATGAGTTTCCCCAGCCTGCAGCCCCAATCAGTGACCAATCCTGCATCCCAAATCAGTGACCGAGCCTGCAGCCTGAATCAGTTACCGAGCTTTGAGGCTACCAATGAACATCGACGAGGTCACAAGGCTATCTAATGGGGGAGATAGATGGGTCATATGGCATTGGGCCGGAGTTCAGAACGTGTGCGTCTGGAAACGGAGAGGTCAAGCGAGCTGGTGGTTGGAGAGTGGGCTGATGTCTGCGGCACAAGCAGAGGACTGGTATCTGCAGAGCGAGCTGGTGGACAAGCGCAAGCGAGGTGAGGTCCGGTACCAGACAGACCAGCGGAGAGTTACCAGACTCGTCAGCCATACACATTTCTTTACCCAATCTTTCTCTTGCTATCCCTATTCTAATTTGCTCCCTTTGGACGCACGGACATCAATGGAAAGCTCCGACTGCTCTTTTCAGAGCTTACCGATTATCGACCTTCACGCCATTTCCTCCAACGCCAAACACACCCACCCTCTGAACCTCTCAGGACATGTTGCCTGACACCATCACCTTCTCCCCCCACCCCTCCCCATTTCTTTGGACCCACATGAGCCTGCCGGCTTATGTATGGTAAGCAAGAGGCCAACAGCATACCTCATATTCATTTCTCCTACCCTGTCCTCCTTTCTTCCCTCATTTTCTGACATGACTGTGGCACCCATCTGAATTTTGTCACAAGTAACTGATTAAGAGTGGGCTTTTGTGATTGGGGTAATTATTTCTCAGTTGTGACACTGCCTTGTACATACGTGCTTTTGTTAAATCATGACAAACCATTTTCAAACTGTCTGGTTGTTGTTTACATTGGTTAAGCATGGTGTGTGGAACAGGGAGTTTGTCCCCGTGGTTCCGACACGGGTCCATCTCCGGTAACGCTCGGCCATATTTTATCAAGGTGGCATGTTGGGAAGCACAGTCCTTATATGGGGTGATTAATTTTCCGGAAAGGTAAGAATGGATTGGATGCTGAACCCTACCTAAATTAAGCTTCTTCGCTCACTGCAGATCTGGGTAAAATCACAAACTGGTCCAACACATGGAACATGTCTTTCAATCTGGAAAAATCTCACACTCTCACTATGTCTCTCCAAAAGGACCATTCGTTTGGAATCCCCCCCCCCCCGCCCCGTCCACTTTCTCAACAATCCTCTGGAAGAAGTCCATTCATTCAAGCTTCTGGGTCTCACGACCTGCCATGATCTTTCCTGAGAAAGCCACATTTCCAACCTGGCTTAGAAAGCCAGTCGCCGACTGGGAAAACTCCATCGTGCAAAGTCCTTCCTCGGCCGACCTGAGCTCCTGACAACATACAAAGCTTTTGTCTGCAGCCTGATGGAGTACTGCTCTCCCCTTTGGGCTGGTACTCCTGCCTCCCACCTTTCTTGGCTTCATGCTGTGAAAACCAAGGCATTTCGGATCATTGGCATCTCCCGCAATGAGGCTGAGTCTTTGGGCCTCTCACTCTCTCACCGCAGGCAGTTCGGTGGTCTTTCTGTCTTCTACCGTCTCCTCTCCTGTCTCGCCCCCCCTGCTGTGTATGTGATTTGTCCCCACCATATTTCCGCAGGGCGCTCAAGGTCCTCCAACAACCCCCTTCTGCTAAAACTACCAAATCACGAATCACTGATCACCTTCACTCTTTCATTCCTCTATTTCCACACCTTTGGAATAAACTCCCTTACTCTGTTCAATCCCATTCTTCCCTCCAGGCCTTCAAAATAGCTGTTCACCACCACCTCTTATCATCCCCCATCCAAATTCTCGATCTTTTCTTACCCCGTTAATCCAGTCCAAACCCACCTCCTTCAAATTCCCTGCTTTCTTTCCTGAAAGTCCCTGTCATGTCCATCCTGGATACCCCGTGTTCCCCACCCAATCCCTCTCCCTTCCACAGATCTCCTAATGTCTCTGTTCCCCAGTGTTTTGTCCTTCCCACTCCCGCCCCTCGTCTCATGCCCCCCTTGCTGTGCGTTGTGCGTTAGCTCTCACACGAGCCTCGACAAGGTATACAAAAAAAAAGGGACATGGCATATCATACGTGGAAATAGTATTTTTCCTCTGACTCATATTCAGCCTTCTCCAATTTAAATCATTGCAGATTTGTTATTTGTGAGGCGAAGCATTCTTTTATCCAAAGGAAGTGTGACAGCCTCTCTTCTTCCTTCACTTGTTGGTTTTTCTGATCTTCTGCCAAAAGTGTCTTCAACAACTTTTGTCGCACAACCTTTCCTTCACTTTTCCGTTCCGATGATACTATTGCTGTCTCTCCAACCGACAGAGCAATTCTTTTTGGCTCTTTTCTCCTCTAATTCCACATTGGATGACTCTCACATTCAAACAACCCATGATGCACCCTTTACCAATCATATACCTCTCCCTATAATCTCTTTTCAAATAATCAAAAAAGTACTTCTCTCTTTGGATACACGCAAGGTGTACGGATAAAATGGCATTCCTCCACGTATCTTGAAGGAGTGTGCTTCAGAACTTGCACTTGTGCTTTCTCGTTTATTTTGCTTCTGTTTGAAAACCCAAACATTTCCTATTTTCTGTAAACATGCATTAGTACAGCCTACTCTAAAGAAGGGTGATCGTTCAAACCCTTCCAACTTCTGTTCTTTCTCCGATTTCCAAAGTCTTTGAACGTCTTCTCAATTCTCATTTCCTCAATCATCTGGAATCTCAGTCTTCTCTCTGACCATCAGTGTGGCTTTCATAAGACGAGATCGCCCAATGATATATTTTCCGATATTACAAATATCTGGTCTTGTTCTCTGAGAGACAATGAGGAATCCTTTGTTGTAGCCCTTGAGATTTCAAAAGCTTTGGACAGAGTGTGGCACCGGAGTCTTTTTATTTTTTTGTATACCTTGGTCGAGGCTCGTATGAGAGCGAACACACAACTCACAGCAAGGAGGCATGAGACAAGAGGGACGGGAGTGGAAGGGACAAAACAGTGGCGAACAGACACATTAGGTGAACTGTGGAAGGGAGAGGGATGGGGATGGGACGGGGAACATGGCGAAGAGAAGATGGACATTTCAGGGACTTTCAGGAAGGAAAGCAGGAGAAATGAAGGAAGTGGGCTTGGGTGGATTATCGGGGGTAGAAAAGATCGAGGATTTGGATGGGGGAAGATAAGAGGTGGTGGTGAACAGCTGTTTTGAAAGCCTGGAGGGAAGAATGGGAAAGAATAGAGTGAGGAGGTTTATTCCAAAGGCGGGAAAAAGAGGAATGAAAGAGTGAAGATGAGCAGTGATTCGTGATTTTGTTAGTTTTACCAGAAGGGGGTTGTTG
This sequence comes from Eptatretus burgeri, assembly GCF_056783735.1. Classification (NCBI taxonomy): domain Eukaryota; kingdom Metazoa; phylum Chordata; class Myxini; order Myxiniformes; family Myxinidae; genus Eptatretus; species Eptatretus burgeri. The sequence goes on from NC_140961.1 coordinate 164,989,364, forward strand.
GCGGACTTTGAGCGCCCTGTGGAAATGTGGTGGGGACAAATCGCAGAGAGAGCATGGGGGGGGCAAGGCTGGAGAGGAGTCGGTAGAAGACAGAAAGACCACCGACCAACCTGCGGTGATTGAGTGAGAGGCCCAAAGACTCAGCTTCATTGCGGGAGATGCCGATGATCTTAAATGCCCTGGTTTTGACAGCGTGAAGCCGAGAAAGGTGGGAGGCAGGAGCACCAGCCCAGAGGGGAGAGCAGTACTCCATCAGGCTACGGCCAAAAGCTTTGGAAGTGGTCAGGAGCTCAAGAGGGCCGAGGAAGGACTTTGCACGACGAAGGATTCCCAGTCGGCGACTGGCTTTTGAGGCGAGGTTGGAAATGTGACTTTCCCAGGAAAGGTCATGGCAGATAGTGAGACCCAGAAGCTTGAAAGAAAAGACTTCTTCCAGAGGATTGTTGAGAAAGTGGATGGGGGGGTTTTCTAAATGGTCCTTTCGAAGCGACATAGTGAGAGTGTGAGATTTGTCTGGATTGAAAGACATGTTCCACGTGTTGGACCAGTTTGTGATTTTATCCAGATCTGCAGTGAGCGAAGAAGCTGCTGCTTGCCGGTCTGAGGGATGACAGATGGTATCTGAGGGATCTGAGGGACGGCAGAGGGTGGAGTCGTCGGCAAAGAGAAATAGAGGATTTTCCAGAGAGTCCGAGAGATCATTGATGAAAACTCCATTTATGAAATGGAGTTTTGATGAAATGATGAAAAAAAAAAGATGAAAAGAACTCCATTTAGGGCCACACGTTGACTGCGACAGGAGAGGAAGTCTGCGAGCCATGAGTGGAGATGGCCTTGAATACCATGGGAAGAGAGTTTGGTGAGTAGGGCAGGGTGCCAGACTGTGTCAAAAGCACGTGATATGTCCAGGGATACGGCTCGGATTTCCTGTCTGGCATTGAGGACCTCCATCCATTGATGGGAGAGCAGAAGCAGCATATCCAGGGTAGAGTGACCTTGTCTGAAACCAAATTGATGATTGGAAATAAGGAAGGATTTCATGTCTGAAGCGATGATGGATTCCATGACCTTGCTGATGATTGGTAGAAGGCTGATTGGTCTGTAGTTATAGGGATCTGTTTTTGCACCTTTTTTATGCAGGGCAGTGATGTTAGCAGATTTCCAAGCAGATGGCAGATGACCTTGGGCAAATGAGAGGGTGAAGAGAACAGAGAGAGGGTGAGCAAGAGCAGAAGAGTAGGCTTTGAGGACACGTGGGCTGATGCCGTCTGGACCGGTTGCAGAATCTGAGTCGAGGTTTGAAAGCAAGCTCTCCACTTTGTCAGGAGAAAAGGATACAGAGTCCAGGGACAGTTGGGTGCGACTGGGTAAAGTGGGTAGAGATAGTGATGGGTTTAGGACACAAGATTTAGCTGCAAACACCGAGTTTAGACATTCAGCTTTTTCACGTGTGGAATCAGCAGTGCGGCCATTTGAGGTAAGGGAGGGGATGGAGGGGGAACATACACCAGAAACAGATTTGATTAAACGCCACCAGGATTTTGAGGAGGGAGAGAGGTTTGAGAGTTCAGACTTGAGATGAGAAAGATGTTGTTTTCTGGCTCTCCTGAGGGTAGCTACACACTTGTTCCGAGCTTTGTGGAAAGAACTGAGATTGCCCTCAGTTGGGTTTGCTTTCTATGAGGCAAAGGCAAGTTGTTTCAGGACGACTGCCTCGCCACAAGCTTCAGTAAACCAAGGACGGGAGGAAGGGTAAGACAACTGAACACAAGAGGGGATAAATCTGTGCATGAGGGAGAGCAAGTTTCTTTGAAAGAATTCCCAGGATGAGTTGATGTTTGAGAAAGTAGTGATAGGAGACCAGTCTGTAAGTTTGATGGCTGCTCGGAGACCCTGCCAGTCGGCTTGAGTGAAATGCCAGACTCGACGGCGGTGAGGTGGTTCTCTGATAACAGCCAGAGAGATGTCCACTTTAACAAGGACGTGGTCAGAAGAACCAATTGGAGCGAAGGAAGAGCAGCAGATATTGTCAGGGAAATTTGTTAAAATCAGATCCAGAAGAGATGGAGTACCATTGGTTGAGATCCGGGTCGGGAAGTTGACCGATTGAGTCAGTCCCAATGAGTCGCAGAAAGCTTTTGCTGAGGTGCCATGGCAGGTGAGAGAGGTACCCACACCTCGCCAACTGGCGTGATGACAATTGAAGTCACCACATAAAAGGAAGAGAGAGTTTGGATGAGAAGATAGAAGATGGTCCATGTTTTCGGATAGTGAGATGTAGATGGAGTCATCACTGTTCGGTGGATGGTGCAGTGCACACATATAAACATGAGGTGGGAGTGGAGGGGAAGCCGAAGCCAGAGGTATTACTGGGGTGTGGGGGAGTGAGAGCAGTGCATGGAGAGTGAGGAATAGAGTCTTTGATGAAGAGAGCAACACCTCCACCAGGACGAGGCTCAGGTCTGTCATACCGTAAGAGGGAGTAACCGGGGAGAGATACCTGGGAGTCTGACACGTCTTGGGAGAGGAAAGTTTCTGTTAGGCAGATAATGTCTGGTTTGTCAGTGGCAACCTGTATGGAAAGATCTGAAAGGTTTGAGCGAAGGCCCCGGATATTTGAGGTCCACACTTTTAATGAAGAGGTAGGAGAGGAGGCTTTGGGTGCAGGAGGTGGAGGTGGAGGGGGAGGGTAGGACAAGGGACGAGGGGGGGAGGTAAGGAGGGTTGCTGAAAGAGTGTGGGGTATTGCAGAATAGCGAGGGGAGGGGCCGAATGAGGAGGAGAAAAGCCACTGTGGTGCTGGGGGAGAGGGAGGACAAGAGACAAGGAAGAAGGCAGTTGAGGATTTGAGGAGGTGGAGTGAAGAGATGGAGGTGAGAGGGCAGTGGAGGGAGGCAGGTTGGTGGATGAGAGGGGGGCAACTTAGAGAAGGAAGAGTGAGGGGATGAAAGGTGGGAGGAAGGTGAGGGGGGAATTTTTGAGAGAGGTGAGAGGGAGGCTTGGAGGGAGAAGAGTGGGATGGTTGCTCTGAGAGTGAGAGTGAGGGGTGAGGGGGTGAGTTGGCAATGAAGTTGGAAAAAAAGAATGGTTGATGGAAAGCGAACATCCATGGCAAACTGTGGTTTTTAAAAGTTTTAGGTCAGAGATGCGATTTAATACAATTCTTGATGGATGCAATGAAGGCGAATTCAGAGAATGGAGAGAAGAAGCGCTGTAATAGTTGCATTTTTTAGGCAAGGAATGAAGGAGAGGTCGAAATGAGAGCAGTCTGTTAAAATAGCAGAAGAGTCGTGCATTGTGAAACAGTAAAGAGTACCACATGTGTGAGAGAGGAAGATGAAGCATTATAAGATCGTCTTTGTTGTTAATATTAATGTATGAGAGAGTTCAACAGATTAGGTGATGGAAGTGTAGAAAAAAAATCGAGGAAGAAGACAAGGAGGAAGTTAAGAGGAAGAAGAAGAAGCAGAATCGGGAGAGGGTGAGCGTGTTGTTGTTGTTGTTGTTGGGTATATATATATATATATATATATATATATATATATATATATATATATATATATATATATATATATATATATATGTATATATATATATATTTTTTTTTTGAGATAAGAAAGAGATTAGTTGGGAGAATGGGGGATGTTTGGAAAGTGGGGAGGATGAAAATTGAAGGTAATGGGGAGGATAGAAATTGAAGGTAATGGGGAGAAAAAAAAAAAAAAACGATCGAACACCGAGTGGAACCAGTAGGCCTCAAGCCTAGGCTTAGGCCTCAAACACCAGGTAAGAACGTCGACAAAAATACTCACAAAATAGCACGATTTTTGAAACAAAACCGAACTAGGAACACACAGTAACATGTAGGTGAGAAAATTAAACAGTTAAAACGGGACAAATAACAACCGAAAACTTAACTTTGAGAACGTCAGCAGGGAGCCCCGAGGGAGACCTCTCCCCACCCCAAAACCAGAACCGGAAGTCTTATCGATAAGCTCCCCTCTTTCGGCTTTCCTTCGACACTCTGTTCTCTCTCATACCGAGCTTTCTCTCGAGTTGTTATATCTCCATAAATGTTGGTGGTTCATCCTCTCCCTCCTTCTCTACCAACAGTTGTGTTCCTCAGGGTTCTGTCGTCTCCTACATTCTTCCTTCTTTTTATCAATAATCTTCTTTCTTCCACAAATTACTAAATGCATTCGTATGCTGACGGCTCAACATTACATTCCTCGACGTTTTTCACATCTGCTCCATCTTCTCTTGCTCAATCTACATCTCCTTCATTGCAAGTACCATGATAAAATCGGATATGGGCAGGATTTCTCAGTGGGGCAAATGTAATCAAGTTAAGTTTAATGTTTCGAAAACTCAATTTCTTCCAATTTCACTTTCCAAAACTCTTCTTAACTTTCCTACATCCTTTGAAGGCTCCACAAATTTAACACTCAATACAGTAAATATAGTTGGAATTGGAATTACGACAACATCAAATCTATTTTGGAAACCTCACATTGTACAAATAGCTGAGTCTGCCTCGAAGAAACTTGGAGACCTGTTCAGATGTCGAAGAGCCTTCTCGTCCAAACAGTTGCTCTGATTATAAAAAGGATTGATTCGTCCTTGTATGGAGTACTGCTCTCAGATCTGGGAGGTTCGAACTCTCTAACTACTTGACAAGGTCAAGTCTAAAGCAATCTGACTTATTAACTCTCCCAATCTGACGTCAAAACTGAACTTGCTTGAATAATGTGGTAATATTGGCTTTGGTTTCCTTTTTTATAGATATTACTTCGGTTTCTGGGCCCGAGAACTGGCTGCTCACAGGGGTGGCCCGAAATCAAATGATGTCCTCAGCAAAAGTTGTTTTTGGTGCCACTCTCCATTTTTTCAACCTTTGATTACCTTATTGTGGGGGTGGGGGGGGGTAGCGATGGCAGGCAGTGGTGCGGGCGTGGTGAGCATCCAATATTGGAGCGAGGTGGCAGATCAGATGGCCATGATGTGAGCCTGGCTAATTTAGCCGATTCAACATTTAATTGGAGCCAGGACAGGAACTGGAGGATGGCAGAGTAGTTCATGCTACATCGTTATCACCCGACACATGCAGTGCAAAGCCAAGTTAAGCAGTAGGTTCACTCTGCCTGTTCTTTTTTTGTCCACATATGTCAGTCTATGATCGAGGTGAAGGAAGATGATCGATTTTGAGGGGTGGGAAGAAGGGGAGGCAGCTTTGAGAAGGGGGAGTGATGGGAGAGATTTAAAGGGGAGGTGAAAGGGGGAGATTTGAAGGGGAGAGACGGGGGGGGGGGAAGATATGAAGGGGATGGGTGAGGGGAGATTTGAAG